>NW_027397074.1:49381288-49781424 GCF_003265705.2 Callorhinus ursinus | reverse complement strand
AGAAAAGAAAGAAAGAAAGAAAGAAAGAAAGAAAGAAAGAAAGAAAGAAAGAAAGAAAGAAAGAAAGAAAGAAAGAAAGAAAGAAAAAGAAAGAAGGAAAGAAAGGAAGGAAGGAAGAAAGTAAGAAAGAAAGAAAGGAAGGCAGCCAGAAAAGGAAAGAAAGAAGGAAAGAAATTTAGGAAGTTAGGAAGGAAGGAAAGAAAAGAAAAAAGAAAAAAGAAAAGAAAACCCAATAGGACTTCTTTGTCAAAAAGCCAGTTGGGCCAGAAAAAGCTGATTTGGCTCTTCAGTGGTGGAAAGTATTTTTCTTGATCTCCACTGGACATTTCTGGCCATGATAACATTCTGCTCTGGCAAGGGCTTCTTAAGTTCGTCAGGTAAGAATGAATTTTCCTGGAGGCCACCAAGAGGCATGGAAGCGGATGGCCTCTCTTTTCTGCATGAAGCCAGTAGAACAGTCTTGGGAGGCCAGCAGCATTCCAAAATGTGGGGCGAAAGATGACAGTGTTGGGGAGCTCAGCCCCAAACAGCAGTGGGAGCTGTGGGAAACGGTCTGATTTAGAGCAGATGTGAGAGGCTGCCGGGGGTCGTCTGTCCTCAGCTCATTCAGCCCTGCTGTTGTGTCTGCCTCTGTTTGCTGCCTCAGCCCTCATGGCCTGGGCTAGTCCCACTCTATTTTTAGTTCACATTTCACCTTTCTGTCTGTGAGGTGCTTTTCCCAGCTTAGGAAAACACACTGCAGCCACAGGCCCCTGTGACCTCGATGGGGGTGAGAGGCTCCCACTTGGAGCTAAGCGGGGCTCCTTCTGGGGGTCTCAGAGGAAGGCTCTCATGGTGCATGAATTCTTAGAGGTTGCTTAGTGGGACTGGTTGTCAAGAGACCCCAGGACTCTATCTTGACCTCAAAGGAGAACACAGGGTGAGGGGCTGCTGGACTGGACAAGTGACAGCTCAGACTTGGTGGGGGAAGGCAACTTGAGGTTTTCTGGCCCCTTGGTCAGGGTCTCCACGGGGCCCTGAAGAGTGCAGCTCCCTCACATCTTCTTCATTCTTGATGTTCTCAACCAGGAGAGGGGAGGGAGACATGCGTTAAATTTCTATGACTTATTGTTATTATTGGTGATAATATTTATCTGCTAATTAGGGAAAGTTTTGAAAATATAGAAATAACCAAGGAAGAAAAAGAATTTAACCTATTTGATACCATCTAGAGACAATCACTGTTAATGCATTAGTGTACTTACTTCAAATCCTTTTGAATACATAATATTTTTACATAGTTATAATCAGATGGTAAATACAAAATTGCACATAGCAGTTGTTAAAGAGACTATTTTTTCCCCTTGGTTATAAAGGTAAAGGCATATTATATATACAGTTTAGAAAATGTATGAAAAATAAAAAAGAAAGGGAAGATTTCTAATATCTTTCCACCCATGGATAATCAATTTGTTGGCATATGTCCTGACAGCCTTTTTTTCTATGCATTTTTAAATACAATCAAGATCATTTTGCCTATTTGATTTTTAAGCACACTCAATACAGGAAATTCACAGGTTCTCGAAGGAAGATAATATGAAGAAGGACTTGATAGATATCAGCTCTTGATCTTTATCTATTAGACTAATGATTCAGTTAAACAACCAACTTTTAAAGATGCAAAATGACTTTAGTTCTCAGGCAACCAGACTCAGGTCATCTGTTATCCTGCACAAAGCTGCTTTTAGGTGTTTATTTCAACAGTTCTCCTGACAAAGTGTTCCAAGTATGTAAAATGTTTTCGTGGTGTTAGGAAGTGATGGAACGGAATGGCACCCATGGTCATCGAATGCAATAAACATTCTGAACAAGGTGAAGGATCGTGGAGTCAGAAGCACAATTCCTATTGATGAAAGGAAGAGGGAACTTTAGCAGGGCCAAGTTCATGCTCGTTTTCAGAATCGACCTACAACACATCATCCACATAGCTGCCTGAGTTTGGAATCCCAACCGTGTAGAGGAAAAGGAGCTAATTCAGTGAATCTCTTTGTTAGTGTATGTCTTTAACCACTGTGCTTGGTAAGGGTACATGGATGCCGTATAAGTAGAATGGCTCAGGACTGCCCTCTCACACGGAAGATAGCTGGTTTGGGTTTCACATTCCTGTGCCAGCACCTTTCCGTCCTCAGAACTGTGTAGGTAAACTCTACATTCTGGCCTTCAGGACTGCACGGCTGTCTGGGGCCAGCCCGGTCTTTATTCCTTTGCTTGTAACATGTTTGTAGGACTTTTATCTTTATTGTGGAAATGAAAATATTTTCCCAAAAATATATATTGATGTTCATTGATATTAAGCTAGAATGTGGTGACCCCTTTGTTCTGAACAACCACGCTTCTTATTTCTCCTGGGGAGTCTTTAAAACCTCTGTCATTCATTCATTTTTAAGATTTTATCCATTTATTTGGCAGAGAGAGAGTGAGCACAAGCAGGGGGAACAGCAGGCAGGGGGAGAAGCAGGCTCCCCGCTGAGCAGGGAGCCCGATGCGGGGCTTGATCCCAGGACCCTGGGTTCACGACCTGAGCCGAAGGCAGACGCTTAACTGACCTCGGAGCCACCCAGGCGCCCCTAAAAGCTGTGTCTTAATGAAAATGTCATTGTAATCTTCTTCTACCTTAGACATCTACAGCATTGATTATCCATTTTCTGTTCTCTGTATTCCTCATGTCTTTTTTCCTTTTCAGCTCTTTGCTCTGGTCCTCGTCTCTGCGGGAGTTTCTCAGGTCCACCCTTTACACAGTGGTCCTGTTGGCGGCAGGTGCCAGGTTCACTCTCTGCAGCCTGCGATGAGAATTTTAATTCTGTCATCACATTCTGGGTTTCCATTCTCTTCTCTATTATCTTTCTGTTTAGTTCTTATCTTGTTGTCTTTTTATCTCAGCCCATGTCTTCCTAATTCAGTTTTCTGTTTCTTACCGACGGATACCATGACATCCACTTGAGGAGATCAAGCACTCAGTGAAAAATTTCCTCTTGTTCAGGTAGTAGATTCTTTTTCTAGAGGTACGCTCTTCCTCTTCGTGTTCTGGATGACCTTTCCTTTTCCTTGGTCTCAAATATCTATTTTTTCATTATTTCCCGTAATCTATTTTCAAATGTACTCACCCTTAGTCACAGGAAAATCTAGCCAGCCTCAGTATTTCATATCAAATATGTGGCATGCATTTACCTTGAGATAGATTTCTGTTCCTTGGCGACGGTGGGGTCTCCTTACCTCATCTACACCCAGTGGGCAGTTGATGTACACACTTAGCAGTCCAAATCCCAGTATCTTGATTTAGGAGGGCTCGGCCACTGTCAGCCTTAGTTTTTGGTAGAACTGTGAGTTTCTGCCTTCTCCTTTATCCCCACGTGATTCAGGGGAAGTTGAGGGAGGCTATGTAATATGCCCTTATTATGGAAAATAGTCAAGGCAAGAGAAGCTCTTACGTGCCCGTCTTTGGGAGGTGATGCATGTACACGATCTCGTTGAGTTCTCCCAAGTTCCATCTGAGGTCAGTATGATTACCCCTCTTTTACAGATGAAGAAATATATTTCGTTTTGAGATGAGGTGTCAGCAGGGAGTATCCAGCTTTTTGACCTATTGCAAAATTACAAATGAAATGTCTCAAAACTCAAAAGATATTTGCCAAAAAGAATCTAAACTGATCTTTCATTTCTAGGCAGTTTTATAGGAAAATAAGAAGAGGTTTTCAACCAGTTAAGTTTCTAGAAACACATACAAAAAAGTACAAAATGAACCGTGGGCTAAGTAACACAGCTATTACAGATGGTGAGATAGGAATTCCTTTTAATCTAGATTTAACAGAGCCCTTTAGTCCTTTAAAGAAAATTAAATTAGTGTAATGGAAAAAAAAATTAGAGTTCAAAGTCAGATCTATTGTGCAGATGCCTGGCCTTTCTAATGCACAGTCACATGACGTACTTTTTCAGGATGATGATGATGATGATGATGATGATGATGATCAGAGTTTAGAGCCAGAGACTTGAGAGATATGTATATAATTTACAGCAGAAATTTTCAGTGTGTTTTCTCTTAGCCACGTGGTTCAGCACCGTGGCTGGGCCCTGGTTCAAATGCTGGAAAATTCTGCATCAGGGCCGATCACCTGGCCTGCAAGGGAAAGTCTAGAAGAGCTGAGCCAGCAGGAAGACCCTGCTAATGTGAGCTACCGCAGGCTGGGGCCTCTCCTCTCAGGGTGCAGGGTGAAGGCCTGGCTCTCTCAAAGTCACTAGCAGCACTACACTTGCCCCCGAAGGCCTGCTGCGCAAGCTGTCTGGCATCTGTCCCCCGATGCTGGGGGGTTGTGGGCGCAGGGTTTTCACGCACCCCCGCGGGGGCTGGCTGCCTGAACTCCCTAACGCGAAGTGCTAATGCAGCGTGGCAGCGAGAGGAGCTGAAGCATCCTTTCCCCAGGGAGTTGCACCCTGAAAGCTGCTGGCTGCCCTGGGGAGGGTGTATGAGGTCAAGGTAAGAAGATACTTATTCAGACTTCAGGGGATGGGCAGAAAATTAGATTTAGACAGGCAAAGCAACTATTTATAAAAAATGCCAAGACTTTGTGTTTACTTGGTGGATGTTTTCTAGTCTCCAGTGGGGGAGAAAACTGCACTGGCCAGACTGCACAGCAAGGAAAATCATCTATTTGGGTCCGATCTTAGGTTGCCATCTTCCTGCTTAATGGGAAAGACGCCTCCTCAAAGCATGGGTAGCTTTGGGTTTCCTGGAAGGATGGTTTCCCCTCATAGAAGAGTGTTGGCAATGCTGGGCTGTTCAATATTTGTAGATATTAAGATCTGACAGTTAATTTTACTGTATAGTTATTGGAGCTTAGGAAGTAATAGACTGTATTTGACTATAAGTTATTCAGCTTTCATCATACTATGATACAAGCTGATAGGAATTTACTTCATCTGGTAAAAGCACTACTAATTTGTGTTGCTGTTTGTAAAGATTTAAAAAACAATGTCCTGTTTGTAACTCATTACAAGATACTATATTCTAGAGTACTCTGTTACTGAAGGTGAGTCCACAAAGTATGAGATACAAATGCCTAAGAAAATAGGCTGATGGTTGATGCCAAAGAGAAACGGAAGCATTAAGGGACCAGAATAAAGTGGTCTTGCCCTGTCACAGGGTTCTGACATGAGACAAGATCTGCAAATCACCAGGTGTGCAGATTCCACACTGATCTATGGGTTCGCCCCCCCGCCCCCCGCCACGGCGGGCTTTGTCATGGCATACACCCTTCCCGAGGCTGGGTTCAAGCCCATTAGCCAAATCCCAGGGGAAGTGAGTGAGAAAGAGACTTGAATTCTAATTCCTGTGGCTCTGTCGCCAACCTGTTAGGTGGACTTTGTGAATCTCCATGTTCTCTGTTGTAAAGCGGAGGCGTTAAATCAAGTCCTCGAAGGAGCCTTGTGTGAGCTAGTGTTTGGGCAAGTGGAAAGCAGTGCAGGAGGACAGGTCCACTCCCTTATTTCAGTCTCTGTTATTCAGCTAAAACTAACACAGACTTCTTCCCAAGTCTTCAGGCAGCTTCCCCAGCCAGTTGCAGGGAATAGGATGGGGGTGGGGTGGGCAAGGAAGGCCAATGCACAAGGTTAGTTCTAAAATGCTGGAGGAAGATCTAGGTCTTTGTATTCCATTCCCTTTCCTTGCAGGATGGGGACCTAGGCATGTGGAGGGCCCACTGGGCTGCGGCAAGGGCCAGGAGGGTCTGGGCTGCCACAAGGGCCAGGAGGGTCTTGCCCACAGTTGTGGTGCGCACACCGGGGGCAGAGTAAGGAGCTGGGCTGCATGGCCCCAAATTGGATCATTCACCCAGGAAGGGAATATGAGGAGCAAGAGCCAAAGGCAGAATTAAACGGGGCCAAGAACTGTTGCAGAGCTTAGGAACACTATGTGGAAGGATACCTGGAGGGGTCCCTAGAAGAAGGCGTTCATGAAACTTTCTTTTTCATGGTGCTTTTTAATGCCATTCTTCAGTCGTATCATGTAGGCAATTATGGGGGTTGAAATGATCCAGTGATGCAATCCAGAGACATGGATGCTTTTGCCATCCATGTCTTCAGCACGTACTTAATACCAGAGTCAGAATTCTCCAGTTTTAAAACATGCAAGTCCTGACTACTCGGGCTTCACAAGCCAATGAGTACAGAGGTGGTTGCATTAAGCTGGCCCTCTGAAGGCTGCAAGCTCCACCAACTTATCTGCAAGTGTTCTAATCTTTGGGAGACTTTTCCTCCCTGACCCCCATTATTTCTTGGAAACCTCAAGGAGTGCTGCAAATGTTCTGAGACTTAGTTCTGGTCTATTGCCTGCTGCCGTGGCCAGTAAACAGAAGTGCCCCTCTGAGATGGACTTCTGCCGGTTGCCCAGTCTGCTGCCCAAGGGCAGGTTGCTGGAGACCCTCTGCACCCCAGTTCTGGGAAGCTGGACCTCTCCAAGTCTCATTGCCAAGGGAACCTGACCACTCTTGGGGCTGCTGCAGTTGGGAGGCCCACACTCCCCTCTGCCTTTGGGCTGATGCACTTGGAATCCAGGTTGCTCTCCTGGAAATGAGAACACCACCTCTAACCCCACCCTTACTGTTAAAATCAGCTAGGGTCAGGACAAGGCTGCTTGAGCCCTAAGTGAGACTGCTCTTTTGTTACTTATTTTTTTATTTGAGTATAGTTGACGGACAATGTTATATTAGTTTCAGGTGTACAACAGTGATTCAACAAGTTTATACATTATGTTATGTTCACCACAAGTGTAGTACCATCTGTCCCAGAACATCGCTATTGCAACATCATTGGCTGTATTCCTTCTGCTGTGCCTTTTGTTCCTGTGACTTATTCATTCCATAGCTAGAAGCCTGTATCTCCCACGCCCCAGCACCTGTTTTGCCCCTCCCCCACCCCCTTTCCTTCTGGCAACCATCAGTTTATTCTCTGCCTTTATAGATCAGATTCTGCTTTTGGTTTGTTTATTCATGTGTTGTTGTTGTGTTATGTTGTGTTGTGTTCTTGATTTTAGATCCCACTTATGAGTGAAATCATATGGTATTTGTCTTTCTTAGTCTGACTTATTTCACTTAGCCTAATACCTTCTAGGTCCATCTACACTGGTGAGACTCCTCCTTTAATTCCCACCCATAGGTCTTTGTTCCTAGGATGCACACCTGCCAAATAAGTGACCTGGGCAGCATGGGATTTGGCATCACTCTGTACCCAGAATCCCATCTACTTCTCATGTGGGGGCCTCATGGCTTGGACTAGGCCACAGGGTCTGATTCCTTTGTCCCTCGTGGTGAATTTCTGCTTCAGGGATTTTGTTGTCCCTGCCATGGTCTGCCTTCCAGGGGGCAACCCCAGTCTGTCAGACATGTCCATAGGCATTTACACCTTAATTCTGGCAGGATTCAAATTTGTTATTTTATTTTTACATTTTTCCAGGAGGTGTCCAGCACTTACGTAAGTCAGAGATGTACCTAATCCACAGGATGAGCAGTTACATCACCAGACATATCAGTGGGAGCATCACAATCCCATCACTATGTCCCCCGCTATGGGGACATTGATGGAAGTAACATGGGGCCACCAGCACTAAAAGAAGAAACCAGATTGGTTGAAGAAAATCATAAAGCAGCGGTGAGGAGTCTCTACTGCCCCATGTCCAAATCCTGGCCCTCTCACTTACCAGCTCTGTGACCTTGGGCTAGTCACTTACCAGCTCTGTGACCTTGGGCTAGTCACTTCTCCTTTCTGTGTCTCAGTTTCTTCATCTACGAAAGAGGGATGACAGTAGTATCTACTTTATGGGGTTATTGTGATGAGTAAGTGACTTAATATAGGCAAAGCATATTATACACATTCTTGCTCTGGTTCCTGAGGTTTGAAGTCATCGAACACATCCTAACTCGCTAAATATGAAGCTGCCCAGGCCAGGTAGAGCAAACATCTCAGTTATTATCCCACAGAAGACTCCAGGATTTTCTGGCTATTTGATGCCGTAGCAGATGAGCAGGACTGCCTGACAGCATTCCTCTGATGTAAATTCGGGCCAGGATTCCTACCAGACCTGAAACCCCACTCTTGGACCATTTTTTCACTACCTGAATGACTTGGACTCACAAAACTGCTCCCATAAGGAAACCAAGATGCCAAGTCCTGGTGGGAAAAGAGCATATTGTCCAATGGGGCATTTGGAACATTTGACCTTCTGACTTCTCATTATTTTTCCTGTTATTTATACAGCTGAGTCAGAGGTTCCAGGAGAATGAGGCAATTCCAGGGGGATTTGGGGGAAGGGGAAGAGTTAGGGAGTGAGAGGAGGAGAGAAAGAATCGGACAGAATGTTTTCTCTGGGAGTAATCAATTGATTCAGCTGTTTTGGCACAGAAATGTCAATTTACTGGACGTCTTGTATGGACTTTCCAATACCTTTATAAAAGAATGTCTTGTCCGTAGCATTTGGGCATTTTTTATTCCAGGGTGTAGCCAAAATTTAAAAGTTTAAAGATATAGGAATGTAGGGAGATCACAAAGGCTTGAGTCTAAGATCGCAATCTCTGGATTTCAATCTGCTCCCACTTTTTATTTATGTCATCATCAGATAGTCAGATATGCCAGTGGAGGCAAAGTTTGTTCATACGGACTGAGAGTTGGACTTAAAGGCTGCACTCTGGCCCTTTCTGCTTGAAAATGTACAGTAGCCCTCCTTACATTGAAAGGAACTTCACTCACTTCCTTTATTTCTTCCTAAGGTCTCCTGTGCTTTGGCTCTGAGGATTTTTTAATTATAAAAATACTTTGCATGGCAGTTTCAGATCTCATTCCATATGTTAGTCCAATATTAGTGGACATTGCTCATCTACTGTTTTAAAGTAGCAGAGTTTGTGTTTCGAGTAGTTATTTCTATCACCAATGATGTGCAAGTGCTCCTTACATCCCCTTTTCAGGAGAACTGATATTTATTAAGCATCTACTATGTTTCTGACCTGCATTTTGGCAATTGACGTGAGTCGTGTTATTGAAAAGGACACTGGATGGCAAATTCTGTCCCCCTCATTTTCCTCTCAAGGAAACAGAGGCTCAGAGATCAGATAAGTTGCTCAAGGCCACACAGCAAGTGGGAGAGGCAGGATTCCAACGTAGACTAGCTGCAGCCCTGCTCACTACTCATCCTGCTCGTTCCCGATGCCCCGCTGTCGTCTGCCTGCCCTTTCCAACACTGTCCCTGCCGCTCATTTTTTGGAGTGTTCTCCCTCGTTTCCTGCCATCACCCTGGTCCAGGTCTTTACCACCTATAGCCAGTGCCTGGCAAGAAGCCCCTCACTCATCTCCCAGCTTCTTCCTTTGCCCTCCCTTCAGTGTACTCCCCACTCAGCAGCCAGAGCGAGCCTCTTTTAAACATTTTATTATGAAAAACACCACATGCACAAAGAATGAATTTTACAGTGGACATCTGTATGTCCATCCCTAGATTCAGCCATGAACATGTTCCTACACTGACTTGATCACAGATCTATCCATCTACCTGTCCCTCTAGGCATCCCTCAGTCCATCTTATCTTGTGATGCATTTCACAGGAAGCTGAGTGACTAGTAGCATCAGTACTCTTCCCTCTAAATATGTTACATGTGTACAGAATAGATTATTTTTTAAACAAGAGGCAGGGCATCTCATTGTCCTGCTCACAACCCCCAGGACTTTCATAACCCTGGGAATAAAAGTCCAACCCTTGCCATAGTGTATAAAATCCCAAGGATCCAATTCCGCATTCCTTCTGGCTCACTTGGCTCCAGTAATGGTGACTGCCTTTCTGCTCCTCAGTCATGGCAAGAAGTCGCCTGCCTCAGAGCCTTTGCTCTTGCCCCCCTGCAGTGTCTCCTCCTTGGAGAAGCCCCTCCTGATCCCGTCATCTGAAGGAATCCCCCCTGTGCCCTTCTCCATCCGTATGACCTCGCTTTATTTTTCTTGACATCATTCATACTACCCAACATGATTTCACACATTGATTTATTTCTGCTATGTCTCCCTGACTAGAATGCAAGCTTGGTGAGGGTGTAGATTTTGTCTTATTCACTCTTGTATGGCCGGAGCCTACAGCATTTCTGGGGCATAGTAGGTGCATAATAAATGCTTGTTGAATAAATGGATGGATGATGGAAGGAAGAATAGAAGGAAGGAAGAAAAGGAAAGCAGGGGGAGGCAGAGAGGGATGGGAGGAGGGAAAGGAAGAGAAGAGGAAAAGGGGAGGAGGGAAAGAAGGTGGCAGAATGGAAGGAAGGGTTGGTTTCCTGCTGGAGATTGCGTGTCTTTTCAGGTGTCATCCGGTATCACATCACTGAAGGGAACAGGGTTTTCATCCATGTGGCTCCTTGCTGAGGGCTCTCCCCAGAATCCAGACTTTAATGGAATGTGCAAAGCAGTGTTGACGGGGTTGGGAGCAAGGCAGGGTGGCATTGCCCCATGGGCCCGTTTCCTGCTGCCCATGCCATATGCCTGTTACATCAAAGCCTTCACTTTTGACTTTATTTTTGAAGGATTTGCAGAGGCATCTGTGGAGGTTCACAAGAGAGATGATCCCAGCTCAGAGTCTTGAATTTCTCCTCCTTTGATTCATGAGGTGGGAAACTATTGCCTCTGAAGAACTCTGGACTGGCACAGATAATATTTCAACACTGTTTAATCCAGGGATTCCCCAGACCCTTCTCCTCTGTGGGTTTTTTTTATATAGATTTTCTATAATTTTAATAAGCCCAAATCTCCCTGGTCCTTCGTTCTTGTGGCACACAGATCCTCCACACCTGCTCAAAGTCTTGTCCAGTTTATTCTCTGAATTTCAGGGCAGTGTCCAACTAGGCAATCAAGCGTGTTCTTGGAGCGACCAATTGTTGCCACTCTTGCATTTTTATGGGGCAGGGGTGGGAAGGTAGCACGAGATTTTAATATTGTGGTAAAAGCCTCCAGTGGGTCATCAGTGGAAAAAGGAGCATCGCTGGACACGTGGATCTGTACTGTTTCATATTGCCTTTAGTTTAATTTACACAGGTGAGAATGCCTGACCATGTCAGAGCAGAGGCCTCCAAAGATCTTCATCTGGCTTTGACCTTGGGAGTGCCTGAGGAGCGTTTGTCTTTTCTCCTGTTCTGTTTCATGTGCCCCCGTGACACCTGCTGCCCGCAAAGCCACAGAGAGTGGGGCCATGTCTCTGCCGCTGCTGCAGGGACTCCTGTAAGGACACTAATGTTTGAGCACAGACCCTGTTTCCTTCGGCTCCAAAGGCTGCTCCCCTCAAGGTGCCGTATTTGAGCTGCGTGCCCTGGCGTCCTCCCTGGGTTCTGTACTGGTGGAAGAGGATCGCCCTGCTCCCCTACTTGGAGCCACGCTTTGTCACTGACCAAAACTGCTTGGGGCCCCTTATCTTGCTCGGCCTCTCCCTAAAGGGCCTGTATCCACGGGTCTCGCACACCGTTCTGTGAGGCCTGTTACCTGCCCCCAGCCCTGTCATCGTGGGCTGCCCCAGCTTCAACCTGGGCCACTCCTACCCTTGTGTAGATGAATTCACATCAAGAGAGGCCGTGGGTTGGCTGCTAGTGTGTCTGAACTTGGTCGCTCTGGGGGTGGGGCTCCTGATTCTTCACACTCTCGACTGCGTCATTGGTGGGCCTGTTTTGTGTGTTCTGGGAGAAACTTCCCAAGGCCTGGCCTCCAGACCTCCTGCTGCTTTTGTCCTCCTGTTACTCCCTGTTTTCAGTCTTTCTGGCTAGAGAGGCTTCTGCTTCCTGCTCGGAGTCCTGACTTATGTGGCATGTCTGTTCCAGCTCATTCCTCCGATATCTTTGAGGTAGCCGTTTATACCTCGCTTCCAGGTGAGTCCCAGATAGGATGCAGACGTGGGCCATAGGCCACAGAAGCTGGCTTTGAATTCAGGTTCCAGAGGCTTAGTTTTTAACACTGCATTGCTTTGCCTCACCTGAGCAGAGAGGATGAGGGAGGAAGAAAACAATGCCAGGGCAGAAAGAGAAAGAAGACTGTCCCTTCCCTCGCTTCCAGCGCCAGGCCGCCTTCCTCCCTAGACTCCAACACGACCAGACTTTCCGAAAGGACATGTACATCCCGGCTGTCAAAGCTGTTCCCGTCCTGGTACTATCAGAGGGCAAACGGAGATCCTAACATCCCACAAAGTGCTAGAGAGCTGAAAGCCTTCAGGAAATTCTGCTCCACCTCTGTGGCTTCATTCACGAGCAACCTCTGCTTATCCTCTAGGCTTGGATAATTGGCTCATCCTCCGGAATCCCATAGTTCTCTAGGTAGCTCATTCATATTTTCAGTGAACTTTGTCCTGTGGTATGGTTACTCGTATGCGTCTCCTACCTCCCCTACCAGACTAAAACTGCCTCTTATCTTTGTCTTCCCCATTCACTTACCAATGCACAGAGCCAGGCCCTGTGTGCGGCCCTGACAATCCAAAGATGAACAGGATACGGTTTTCAGAGTTAAGGAGCTGCTGGTCTGGTGGAGACAGGTAGAGTATAATGCAACCTAAGTATAAAAACAGAAAGATGCAGAATGGTCTGAGCCTGGGGCGAGGCTCAGAAACGGCCCTCCAGAGGAGGTCATTGCGAGCTGAGGTTTTTTAAGTCTGGGTAGGAGTTTTCCAGACAAGGTAGGGGAGGGTAATTTAGGTAGAAGGGAGAGCATGGGTCTGGTGGAATTTGGGGTGGCCAGAGCTCAAGATGGGTAGGAGAAGCATGGAGAGAGGAGGCTGGGGGTAAGTTAGGAAGGGGTGGGCCAGAAAATGCTCAGGAGAGGCTTGTCACGGAGTAGGTGCTATGTAAATGATTTCCGCATGAGAAAACACGTTATTGTATTGTTTTGCAAGGCAAATGGAGGTTTTGTCCTGTGGACTGCCCAAGTTCTGCTTTCGCACAGAGCTCTTTCCAGGCCTCTTTGAACCATCCATCACGGTGAGAGCATGTCCCTGAATGTTGGGGGAGGGCATCATGAGGGAGAGCCAGGGGGAGGGCTGGCCTCCCATGAAGCCTCCAGCAGACAGCCGAGCTGCTCTTTAATTAGGGCTTCTCTGACCACTCTTACCCTGTATGCAATCTGTGGGTCTTGATTTGGCTATTATGGAGCTGTTTTCTTTCCTAACTTCCGAGCCCATGTTCGTATTAAAGCCTCTGAAATTGTTTTCACCCTCCAACTTTGGTCTCTTCCCGTTGTCCTTTTTCATCCTGGTGAGGAGGCTAAGCTGTGCTCCCCACTCTGGGCTCAGAAACGTGAGGTATGGTGCCCTCCCCAGAGCCCCCTGGGTGGGTGGCAGGGCCCCTTGGCCTTGGTGCTCACCACTGCCTTACTGTCAGCCTGTGTGGGGAGCTGGGACGGCTTTTATATCCTGCAGGGGCACAGTTTTTGTTTTCTTCTGTGAGGTATGGGAAGCTCCCTTGCCCTTAGTCCCAGTATCTCTGCCTGTCCAGAGGTGAGGTGGAAAGAGCAATGAGTTTGCCGCTTACCACAAACTCACTCTGTGTGTGTGACCTTCAGCAAGTTACATAGCCTCTTCAGTTATTCAGCCAAGTCTCAGTGTTCCTGTCTGTAGTGGGATTTACCTTGCAGGGTCATCGGGCAGATCGATGTCGAACTCTGTGTAATGGGAAGCGTAGGATACACGGCAACGCGCTGCCTCCCGCGGGCTGCAGGGTCTTGTGCAAGGTACTTGACCTCGTGTGTCTCAGTTTCCTTATCTATAACATGGAAATAATAATCATTCATATGCTTCATAGGGTTGTTGTGGAGATTACATAAAGTAAAATATGTAAAGTGCTTGGAGCAGTGCCTGGCACGTTTTAAGTACTGCGCGACACTCAGCACAATTAATTCCTCTGCTGTTACAGCAGCCCTACACTGAGTCCTGTTATTCTGTATATTCTGCAGAGGAGGAGATGAGGCACAAAGAAGTGAAGTAACTAGTTAAAGGTTCTTAACTCTCCATCGGTGTTGTCCAGTAGAACATCCTGGGATGATGGAAATGTCCTATGATCTGTACTGCCCAGTATGTGTGACTACTGAAGACTCGGGAGCGTGGTAGGCAGAGTCTGCCCCCAGGACACCCCCACCAAAGATGTCCACATCCTAATCACCCAAACCTGTGACTGTGTTTCATTGCACGACAACAGGGTTTTGTAGACGTGATTAAGTTAGGGATCTTGAGATGGGGAGATTATCCTGGGTTATCTGGACAGGCCCAAAGTAGTCCCAAGAGTCTTTATAAGAAGGGAGAGGAGTCAGAGACAGAGCGAGAGATCTGAAGGTGTTACACTGTTAGCCTTGAGGATGGAGGAAGGGACCACAAGCCAAAGAATGTGAGGCTGCCTCTATTAGCTGGGAAAGGAAAGGAAACAGATTCTCACTTAGAGCCTCCAGAAGGAATGTGGCCCTGCTAATACCTTGAGTTTAGGCCAGTGTGGCCCATTTTGAGCTTCTGTCCCAGAACTGTAAGATAATGAGCATGTGTGGTTTTTAAGCTGCTAAATTTGTTACAGCAATAGGAAGCTAATATACTGACAAACCAGATTTTTAATTTTCCTTAACTTTACTTAGTTTAAATTGACATGTAAATTGCAACATTTGGCTAGTGCTTACCATGTTGGATAGTGCAGTTGTGGATAGTAAATGGTAACCAGTAGATGTTCATAAAGTGTTGCTAATTGGAGAGGTCTGATAAAAGGTTCCATGTGGAAGATTCCGTCTTTGCTCCTTTCCGTTCGTTCATCCATCTGGGGATGTAGACATCAGAATGATCATGAGTAGTAGGATTGCCAATCCTTTCTTCATGATTCATTCTTGGTAGGGATTTGTCCATTTCATCTAGGTTATCCAGTTTGTTAGCATACAATTGTTCATATTTTGCTTCTAGTATTTTTTATTTCTGTGACATCAGTAGTCATATCCCTTCTGCCATTCTGATTTTAGTAATTTGAGTCTTCTCTCTTTTTTCTTAATCAGTGTAGCTAGTGGTTTGTCAATTTTACTGATAGCTTCAAAAAGCCAACAAATTTTGGTTTTGTTGATTTTCTCTCTTGCTTTTCTATTCTCTATTTTATTGATCACTGCTCTAATCTTTACTATTTCTTTTCTTCTGCTAGCTTTTGGGTTAGTTCTTCTTCTTTCCTAGTTCTTTATGGCAGGCAAGACTGTGGATTTAAGATCTCTCTTCTTTCCTCCTGTAAGCATTTACAGATATAAATTTCCCTCCAGTTTTTACTGCATTCCATAAGTTTTAGTATGTGGTGTTTCATTTTAATTTGTCTCAAGGCATTTTCCAGTTTCCTCATGGTTTCTTCTTTGACCCATTTGTTGTTTAGGAGTGCATTCTTAATTTCCACACATTTGTGAATTTTCCATTTTTCCTTCTGCTGTTGATTTCTTTGTTGAAATTATCATTTTATTCAGGTATCATTTTTAAAATTTCCTTTGGTTCTTGGTGCTTTGTATTTTAGCTCTTTGGGGACACTTAAAGACAATTTAAAAAGTCTTTGTCTAGAAGTCTGATGTCTGTGTTTCCTCAAGGATGGTTTCTGGAGATATATTTTGTTCCTTTGAATGGGATATGTTTTTCTATTTCTTTGTACAGTTTATTTTTATTTAACTTATTTTTCATTGGAAATTGGGTATTTGAAAAATAGTCACTGTGGCGCCTGGCTGGCTCAGTTGGTAGAGCATGTGACTCTTGATTTTGGGGTTGTGAGTTTTAGCCTCAGATTGGGTGTAGAGATCACTTAAAAATAAAATCTTAAAAAAATAAAAATAAAATAGTCACTTCTCCCAGTCTTTGCAGATTGGCTATGTGCTGGGGCTTTCCTCTGCTTGTTAGCAGGACATATTTTGAGTCTTAGAATCAACCCACAGTGAAGGCTTAAGATCTTTACAAATCTTTTCTGCCACGGGTCTTATCTGGAGCTGTATGTGGCTTTTTAAATTCCCCTGTATATACAGGGAATTGAATATTTTTGAACATCTTAATTTCCCAAAGTGCATCACCTCAGCTTCTCCTCAAGACCTTAATTTTTTTTTAAGATTTTATTTATTTATTTATCTGATAGAGAGATAGAAAGAGAGCACAAGTAGACAGAGTGGCAGGCAGAGGGAGAGGGAGAAGCAGGCTCCCCGCTGAGCAGGTCGCCTAATGTGGGACTCGATCCCAGGACCCCGGGATCATGACCCGAGCTGAAGGCAGACGCATAACTGACTGAGCCACCCAGGCAGCCCAGGACCTTAAATGTCTTATCGTATGCCTCTGTTTGCAGTCTCTTGCTCAGGTACCTGCAACTTTTATGAACTATGCCCACTGCTTTTTGCTATTTTTCCCAGCCTGAGATGCAAGCTATGCCACTTTTTCCCCACTAAGCTGCAAGTTAGGCTGAACAGAGACCAGTCCTTCGGGAAGCTCCCAGACAGGTTATAACTTGGCAAATAAGGTCTGCTCTGCTCCCTCTGGTTCAAGGCAGGGAAATGGGGGCTGGGTTGCTACCTCCTTCAGACCAAGACTGTTCCATACGGGGGGGAGGGGGCGGGGGGGGGAAGGAGGAATGGGACAAGGATCAGAAAACATGTCCCAAAATTTCCTACTGTTTTGAATATAGATTTTCTTGATTGGAGATTTGTTTGGTTGCTGTCAACCTTTGACTATTTTCCAGAACTCCTATAAAGTTACTTTGGCTGCTCACTGGTTGTTTTTAAAAAAATGTTTCTACGGGGGAATGAGAGCCTGGAGCTTCCAAGTATGCCATTTTTCTACTAATATTTAATTTTCTTGTTAATAACCTGTATTTATGAGTTTTATATAAAGAACAACTGTTTTTCTTATAATAAGAAAAGGTAAAGATTATTAAGAGAGAGACAAGATCTTATTATGAAAGATACCACGATAGCAAAAGAAATATAAACTACATAATACACAAAAAATACAAACTACGTAATAAACTTAATCATAGGTGCTTGGGAACTCAGGTGGAACCTCCTTTTACATAGGAGTGCGACCACGAACTGAGCGCTCAGCTAAAATCTTGTATAGTTAACATAAAGCTAGCATAATACCCAGCACCTTGAGAGGATGGCATCAGGGAAAGTGCCAGAATCAGAGGTTGATCCCCCATTTCTCTCCAGAATGTGCTCAGCCAGCAGATATGGGCAGGGTCACCCACACTGTTTAAATTTTCTCTCCTTCAAATGCATATAGTTTTATTTATATCATTATTTAAATGTATATTTGTTTAAATAAATAGAATTACAAAATGATATAAAGTACAAAAGTTGACTTAAGCAAATGGCAAGACATACTATATTCTTTTTTTTTTAAAGATGTACTAGATTCTTTTTTTTTTTTTTTAAAGATTTTATTTACTTACTTGACAGAGACACAGCGAGAGAGGGAACACAAGCAGGGGGAGTGGGAGAGGGAGAAGCAGGCCTCCCGCGGAGCAGGGAGCCCGATGCGGGGCTCGATCCCAGGACTCCGGGATCACGACCTGAGCCGAAGGCAGCCGCTCAATGACTGAGCCACCCAGGCGCCCCTGAAGACGTAGTATATTCTTAAACGAGAGATCAAGTATCATGAATATTTCATCTTTCCCCATGAATAGGCTGCCAACATAAAATTCCAATGAAGTATATATACAGGATGTTTTACAGGGAATATGACAAAAAATAATTCAAAATCTCATGTGACAAAACAGCTAAACCAGGAATACAAAAAGTGATTCTAAAAAAGGTGAGCATGAGAGCAGAGGGTGATGCCAGTTAGCTCCTCCCGGCATTAAATCAAACTGTAAAGTTATAATAATTTAAACTTTATGGCACTGATACAGCTGTAAATACAACAAAGGAATAGGATAACAGAGAAATAGTCTTTTATATTTACATTAAATATTTGATAAAAGAGGCATTATAAATTAATTTGGAAAAAGGACCAACATTACATATAAATGTGTGGGATAACCGATTGGCATTTTGTAATGAAGTACTATTTAGGTCATCATTTTTTATTATGAGCCAAAATAAATTCAAGATGAGTTTATTTTAAAATATTATAAAAAGTTAAAAATTTGAGTTAAATATTTATTAGACCTTTTGTGGAGGAAGAATTTTTAAGTTTAAAAGTAATAGAAAAAGTTCACAGGTGAAAAGTATGACTGATTTAACTCAAACATAAAATTGCCCTTAAGATGAAAAACAAAATAAAAAGACAAAAAACACACTGGAAAATATGTTCAGTCAATTTTATTGACAAAGGCAATTTATCATACAAAGGGCTCATCTAGACTTTAAAAAATAAGAAAAGCATTAAAATCAACAGAATTAGGTGACATCAAATGGTAATTGATAATTCACAGAATAGGAATTATAACAAGTGAATAAACATGAAACGTATTCAACCTTACAAATGATCTCAGAAATGCAAAATTAAACAAAAATGAGAAATAATACTTCATCTCTTAAATAAGCTAAAAGAAATATTTTTAATGGTGATGCCAAATATTAGAGATACAGTAGAAATGATATTTACACTTGTTACTGATGGCATTATAAAGTAGTATATATTAATCAGGATGATTAGGTCATGCTGCTCTAACAAGTAACTTGAAAATCTCAGTATCTTGGGATGCCTGGTGGCTCAGTCGGTTAAATGTCGGCCTTTGGCTCGGGTCACAATCCCAGGGTCCTGGGATCGAGTCCCACATCAGGCTCCTTGCTCAGCGGGGAGCCTGCTTCTCCCTCTGACCTCTCCCCCTGCTTATGCTCTCTCTCGCTCAAAAAAAAAAAAAAAAAGAAAAGAAAAGAAAAGAAAAAAATCTCAGTGGCTTAACATAAAGGCTTATTTCTCACTTACGCAAAGCCCAATGGCTGTTTGTTGTAGCTCTTCTCCATCTGGTGACTCAAGGGTCTATAGTACTATCTCACTGTATGGCTTTTAGCATCACTTGACAGATGGAAAAGAGGTGTGGAAAACACAGCCTCCCCTAAGTATCTTGGGTGTGTGTGTGTGTGTGTGTGTGTGTGTGTGTGTGTGTCATTTCTGCTCAAAACCCATTGGCCAGAACTAGTCACATGACCCCAAACTAATTACTAGAGAGCTGGAAAATGTAAGGAAGCTTAACAAGTGAATAAATGTGAAATGTTAAGTATTTAGTGAATTCTGCCCTTTTGGAAATCAATTTACAGTAGAAGTCAAATGCAATAATAATTTCACTCCTGAATATGTATTCTCAGAAAATAGAAAAACGGTAAAATGTAAATACATAAAAATGATCATCGTTACATTGTTTATAATGATGTAACTGCAAAATAATTACTACCATTGCCCTCTTATACATATCGCAGTGACTCTGACTCCGGCTGCAGGGTAACCGGAAATGGAAACGTGCAGTGTGGGCACAGCCGCTTGCCAGGTAGGATCTGCCAGAATTAAGTCATCCCCCACAAAACCTCCCCTCAAGACCTCATCACCTACTCTCTCATGTGCATTGCTAATTCCAAACTTGGCTCCTGATCACTCTGTTCTTTTTACTGGGTGCAAGCCATCCTCCACTATGATTCTTGATATTGATTCTGGCTTTGACCCCTCAGCACTCTTGTCTCGTGCCTGGATTTGGGATTCGATTGAGACACTGGCTGGAAGTCTGAGGGCCACTGATGGCCTTCAGACAGGTTTTATTTGAACTACCAGGGTCTCAATAAATTTTGAGTTCATAGTCCACATTTAAAATTGGGAGATTTCACGTATCTACCCAAATTTCAGACTTATTTGAAATGGTGGCACCCTGATAGCCTGGAAGCCGCTGTGTTTGGGCTGTACTGTTTATCACGGTGGTTCCCTCCCCGTGTTACTTCTCTTGCTTCACTCATCTACCTGTGGGTCCTGGACATGACAACTCCTTGCTTAGAACAATCACACTGCTTGCCCGACCAGTACCTTGGGTAGATTTGCTTCTCTGACACTTCAAAGAAGTACTTCATTGCCTTCAAAAGCAACTTTATGATGGTTAGTAAGAACCCGAATGATTTGCCGGCTTCTTCGGAGTACCCTGCAAGGGCCGGTGGGGGTCACATCTTTGTATCACTGAATCCAGGAGAGCTAGCCCCTTCCTGGAAGTCAGCAGGTCTCAACTTTCTTCCTTGGCTCTCTCTCCTGCTGCACCCAATCTTCTGTCTCTGGGTCACCTCTTCTATTTGTGCCGCAGGCAAATGGCAGCTGATTGGCTTTCTCTTGGCAGGCACAAGTGGGTGCTAATGAATGGAAGAATGTGCTGTCCTTACACCTGATAAAGAGGTAATTGACCCCCACCTCCTCTCTCTCCACCCTCAGTATTTCTTTTTATGTGCAATAATCTGCATAGGCAAGACAGAGACCCCAGTTTAGATCCTAGTTTAGAAGTTACGCTGAACTAAGAGCTCACAAAATGCTTAGATGTTATTCCAAAATGCAGAGTTTCCGGCAGTGTCATGATTGAAACTGTCTGTCAGAGGGCTTAGGTGTCCATCTCTCTGGCTGTCCATAAGTCCTTCCATCCATCCACCCCTCCAGTTAGCACTTATTTAATGCCTACTCCCTGCCAGGTCCTGTTATGGACTGTGTCCTCACCATGCCGAAAGGTGAGCCCTATTTTACTGATGGGAAAAAGGGCTCAAGGGATTAAAATAATTTGCTCACAGTTCTATAACTCAGAGATGAAAATCAGACTCTGAAATTCAAGACCATTACAGTTAGCAGTTGTGCCCTGAAGTTCACTGTCTAGTAGTGACTATTTCAGGTATGATTATTATGAATGTGTTCTAAATTTCAACTTGAATATTCCTGCCACTGTCTCAGTTATCTGGATTATTTTGCCAAAAGCGCTTGGGGGACCAAATTATTTAGAAAATTATTTCAATACACATGGCCTCAGAATGGGGAGTGTTCTACTTAGTAATGAGTATCGAAGGCCCTTCAGAATGTCCACTTTGTGGACATACTTATTTGTGTTTACTCTCTCTGGATTTTCCTTCTCCCACATTCAAGCAAGTTGTCAGGCTCTTATCATTTCCTTGCCTTAGGGAATTTTTGCAGGACAGTATAAACAAAAACTGCTCGAAGTCTATGATTCCTCCTGTATTTTGTAAGCACTTAGGGCACTTATGGCAGATTAGTCTGTGTCTCCAGGAGGTGGGTGATGGGAGAGAGGAAGAGGGCTCTAAGCTGACCCCCAGCCTGGGGTGTGGTCTCTGGCCAGCGAGTTGTACAAGTGATGTGGGATCCACTCCCACCCCATGGCCGTCCCAGGGGAGGTAGACAGACTTCAAGGGGATGGCTTTGTGGGGCCCCCTAGAGATTCATCTTAGTGTAAGTGTCTCGGAACAGGGCATCATCCTGGGGCAGCCAGGGAAAGGGGAAGTCTCAGTGGGGGGCTGTGAATCCATCTTCTGCCTATCCAGTGGAATAGGGCCTTCCCGTTGGAATGCAGTTGATTACAAAAAATGCACATAGAGTTCATGCTAGAGTTTTCTTTCCAAAATGCTCAGGATGAAGCATTTTTGCTACTTCTCCTTTGTCTCCTAAATCAAAGCCAGATCTCTCAGAGTGGTTTTCAGGTCCTCCCTGCTTCCAAGCCAGGCTTCACATCCAGGGAATCCCTCTGCTCTTGGGACTTAGAGGGTGCCCCAGCCACCGTGGAACATGGATCCCCATGTACTCTCCTGCCTCCAAGCCTTTGCACATGCTGTTCCCTCTGCCTGCAGAGCTCTTCTCTATTCTCTGGGAAGCTCATCTTTCAAGGCCCTGGAGGAGTCTTCCTAGACCCTTCTCTCTTAACACATGCACACATACACACACACAGGAGAATTAATCATTTTCGCTTTTGTGCTTGATGGCATTTAATCAAAGTTAACAATTCAGGACCTGTTTATCAGTTAGTTGTAAGCACCTTGAGGTCCGGTGCTGTGTCTGACTCACCTCTCATTCCCTGGGACCTAGCACAGAGCCTGGCGCATAGGAGGTGATCCAGCAGATGTCTGCAGAATGCATCTATCAGCATGAGTGGAAGCACTGAGGACTCAAGGAGCCTATAGGATGGAGAGGGGACATCCATGCTCCATGCCCAAAGCCTGCTGTGAATGGAAAGCTCGGAGCAGGGCTCTCCTTCAACCAGGACAGAGGAATCCTATGTCAAATCGCACCACCTGGCTGGAGTCACACTGGCAGAAGTACCTAAATCTTGGGTTTGATCACGATTCAAGTGTTCCTTGTATTCTTTTATTTCATACCCTTTGCTGTTTTGTGGTTCTCCTAAACTTGAGATTTTTATAAGCAAAGAAATGGGCATTGACAAAGCAACTACTAGGTGTTTGATTCAGGTTGTTTCACAACGCGGTGGGTTGGTATCACTGTTCCCATTTTACAGATGTTAATCCAGGCTTAGAGAGGGCAAGTAACTCTCTCTTGTCCTTACACGAGGAAGAGGGCACTTGCAAGATCAGGTTTGACTTACCCATCAGGCACTTGTGTCAATATCCCAGGGTGGCGGGGGGGGACCCTGTTAGGATAATTTGAGGGGTGTGTATTTGCAGAAACATGGATTATAAAGCTATGGGAGGGTTGGAGGGGAAGGAGAAGTGCGGGATTCCGAGCTGGGAACAGCACGGCCTTCAGCAGGAGGGGAGACAGGGTGCAGAGCCTGTAAGGACAGGTGGTGAGCCACAGGCCTCCCTGCCCCGACCCAGCCAGCCTCAGGCAACCTCCTGTGCTCCTCCTCCCAGGGACCAGGGCGCCCATGGGTGGGTCCACAGGGCTCTGCTTCTGAGGCAGAGAGCAGGGCAGAGAGGAGGGGAAATGCGTCTGGAAGGACAAACAGAGACGAGAAGCAGCTTCTCAACACAGGCAGGCAAGAACAACGTGGATGTGGGGATGGAGACCCCTAACCGGGCCCCCTGGTGCCCAGGAGACATTCCTAGAAAATTCCAATGACCGTGGGCCTTCAACTGCACTTCACACTCCCACCTGCATGGCTGTCCACTCTGCTTAGGATGCCTCACACCTCCGAGGCCCCTGATGGCTGTGGTCCGTCCAAGACCCAGTGATGGAGACCAAAGGCCCTTCCTTCTGTGACCCTTGTTTCAAACAGCCAGCCACCACAGGAGACTATCTGAAGGCCCTGTGGGTTCCATCTCTTCGTGAGTGAGAAGAGAGCGGCAGGGGGCAGGCCAAGTGGTGGTGTTTCTCTCCCCCACCCAACTCTCCCCCGCCCCAGCATCCCATCCCATTTGGGAAGAGAAGGGCAGCACTGTCTTTCCATCAGTTTCTCTCACGCTTGCTTCCCGCACCTTTCCTCCTTCTTAATCTACCCATGGCTCCTAAAAGGATTAATTAGAAAGATGTGAGCAGGGGCCGGAACGTCAGAAGACAATCGTCACTTTCCTATCTGACCTCTCTCACCAGCTGCAGAATTAACAAATTGAATGTCCCCAGCAAACAGGAGTGGCACATGATCCGGAGTTCATTACGAGCCTCGCCAGGGCCTGTGTGCGAAGCCCCGTTTAAACAACTCTTGCTGATTAAATTCCTCCCAGGCACTCCCGCCAGACGCTGTTAGAAAATACTCACATCCAATAGCTTTTTGATTTTTTTTTTTTTAAACATGTGCCAATTATTTGCCTGCTGTCTGCAGGTGCTGGCAAGCATCACGGCCGGCCTCACTGTCTACACTCTTATCCCCTCGGCGCCTGCCTGGGGGCTCACGTTGTCAGGAATAGGACCCTGGGCTCTGGTCTGGGCTGTCAAAAGCTCTCCAGCCACCCTCCGGGGCTGGCCTTCCCTGCCCCCGGCCCCACACGTCTCACCTTCTGGAGCTCACAACTCTCTCCAATGTTTCAAGGTGACAACACAGACCCGGGTGACCTGCTGGAAGTGGGGCCCAGAGGGGGGAGGCACGAATTCATGCTTGGGCCAGTGTCAGCTGCCTCCGAGCCAGGGCGTGCTTCAGACCCGAGCCAAACAGGGACATGCAGTTGCCACCTCCGGGAGCAGGGGGAGGGCAGTGAGGTCCCGTGTGCCGAAGGGTTTGGCACTCGCTCACGGGCTCCTTGGAAATCAGTCTCCCAATGCGCTTCAGCCATCCTGATTACTGGGTTCATTCCTCGTTCGATGCTTAATTAAAGCTAATGAAGTTCTTAGCCGTTTAATAGATGCCAGCTAATCTCTACAAGTGGGGGGTTAAAATATAAGCTATAGAATTTTTATCAATGTTCATGGTTTTTAACCAAATACTAGGAAAGTTTTACCACTAATAGATTCTGCCCTGTGTTCCGCGGTCACCACCCTTCAGTCCCAGGGATGGTGACCTGTCATTCCCACTGCTACCAGGTCCTGGGATGGCACCTGCCTGGTGGCTTCCCCTTCCCCAGTCTACACCTTTGGAACTCACTTTTTTGTTAACCTCTTCTCTAATTTTCCAATGTGAGCGGCCATCTCATCTTACTAAACAAGAGCAGCTCCAGGTCTTAAGTGAACATCTTTGGGGACTCCTGTCTTGCCCTCTGATGGTGCCCCCAAACCAGTTGATGGCTATTCTCTCCCCGGCACCTTCACCTTGGGTGCTTATGGTTCTCCTGCTTCCCCGTTCCCCCTCCCCCCGCCTTGAGTCCACGGACACAACTAAGTAGTTCCAAGGAATTGCAGGTAGGATTGAGGAACTGAGTATGTTTATCTCAGAGAAGGGAGGACTCAGGTGGGGGAGCAGCGGGCATCTGTGTTCAGCTGCCCAACAGGCAGTCGTGTGGGCAAGATGATAGAATTGTGCTCTGAGTCCATACGTGGGAGAACCAGGCTCAATGGCAGGGGAGCAAAGGAGAAACACGCTTCAGCTCAATGTAAGAAGTGACTTTATTATAACAATCTGAGCTGCCCAGAGAGGGAACTGACTGCACCATGAGGTAGTGAGTTCCTGCCCACTGGTAGTGTTCAAGCAGAGGATAAATGGCCCGTTGGTGAGTATGTAGGGGTGGGTGAGAGATGGGGAGAGGGTTAGAGGGGCCTCCAGATTACCATCGGTGACTGGTTTTGACCTTTTAAAAATGTTCTTCCAATTTGAGACTGTATGACTCTTCGGAAATAAGCATAGTCCTTTCCAGCCACAGCACCTTAGAGGCTTCACTTCGGGAAGGACGGGGTGGTCCCAGAGGGAACCCAGAAGAAAAGACAGCCTCATTTGAAGATTTGGGAGAAAAGAGAAAGAAAACAAAAGGATTTTATAAAGCACAACCGATTGGGCCCATTCAGTGTAGGGGCACTATATTATATACTTTTATAGCCTAAAAATGATCACTATGTTAAACTCTGTGCAATTTAAAATATTTATAATAGCTACATGGTTAAGGAGAAAAGTTAAGAAAACTCAGTAAAATTTAGACTTCAGAAGTAAGGAATTCTGATTTAACAAGGTGTGTGCGGCATGGTATTTCCCTGCCCCTCACCCCGCCCCCCACCAAATGGCAGCGTAAAACTCACTAAAATGCAAACAAACAAACAAACAAGTAGATAATTATTCTTTAACAAAATATAAGACAGGTTATGTGTTAAATTCTAGGGATCACTGTTATTGATGGCTTTACCAATAGGAAAGAATTGAGAAATAATTTTGGAGCACACATTCTCCAATTAAATCAGCCCACATCCAAAGACAGAAGACGAAATAACCTAAAGAGCTTCCTACTGATGCCCATATCATCAAGCCACAGGGACAAGGATTAGAAAAACAGCCTATCTCTCCTCTAGTACCTTCAGAGCTCGCGGCACCACAGGAGTCCTCTATCTTTCCTCAGGATGCCCCCCACCACCCTCTGCCCCTCACACCACTGCCTTCAGATTATCTTTACCTGCATCCATTCAAAAGCCACCCTGGAGGAAGCACATTGCATCGTGGCTCGCTTAGATGCCTGGATAGAAGCACCAGAAGCAGGGTAGAGTCAGAAAGAGCCCTGGACACAGCTCTGGATAAGGAAGGAGTGTCATCTTTCATGTTCTACATCTTATTTAGAGAACCTGCTTTTTGCACCAGGAAGATCTAACTTCAGCCTAGCAGCATTACCCAAGACAAAGGCCCGCAGGTGCATTGACCTAGTGGCTGGTTCTTAGCTCTGTACCTTAGGAAGGCAGCTGTGGCACCAGAATGTGCAGTGATGGGGGCTGCAGACACTCCAGGCTTGGACAGTAATCTCTCCTCTCATGGATGAACGAATAGAAAAGACCACTAAGGGGCCTGTGGAAAGGTTTTGCAAAGTATGGGAGACTTTACCTGATGATTCATGGTTCTAAAGCATTATTCTATTAGAAGAAGAAGAGAATCATGTAGCAAAACCCCTTGCCATGAAACAGGATCAGCCAAAAGCAGTTGGCTGAAATTAGGATGCAGGGAAATTCCAAAAGTAGTAGCAGAATTAAAACCCAATTGAGTAGAAGAGAAGATCTTGCAGGAAATGATAACCAGGAATGTGGAAGAGCAACTTGAGAAACTTCCTTAACATGGAGGAAAATGATGAGACGATGACAATGGTTGTGGGTGGCAGATCTCGAGATGTAAGAGTGTGTAGCAAACTGAGAATTATACGTGCCCTAGAAGAAGAAACCAAAGCCAGATATTCAATAGAGCTCACCTTCAAATTTGGTCTTCTGCTCCAAGACAAGAGGTATAAAGACCCCAAATTAAATACTAACAAAGTAGATTTGACAGATTATTATAAGACTTTGCTATCATAACAAACATGGGTCTAATTTCAGACATGTAAAAATGGTATCATATTATTACACATTTCATAATGGGGTAATTTAATAATCAATGGATAAAAATTTAAAAAATATGATCATTTCAACATATATGCTTTAAAATGTTTGATTAGATCAAGACTCTTAGGCTCCAAGTCCAGCCAGATTTTGTGGTTACATATATGTATATTTTCCTCCCCACATTTTTTTTTACCCTAATTCCTATGATGGAATTTAGTTTTGAAACTCTTATAGAAGAGATGCACACATTCATTCCAGGGGAAGGCAGGGATTCCATTCAAAGCCCTGAGTAGGGGAACACAAGGGCTCAAATCAAATTGAACTGCCAGTGTCAGACGTCAGAGGAGGGGGCGATAGGAGAGAAAAGGGGGTTTCAGGACACCTGGGAGCTGGGGAAAGGAGCAGAAGAGACAGAACAAAGAGACAAATCAAACACCCCATCTCATAATCTGATCAGGGTTGATTGTCACGATCTTCTGTCCTCATGGGTTGATGGTGATGGAATGCAGAGCAGGGATGGGCACGGCAAAGTGCTGAAGTCTTGACCATATAAACACGGGACTTCTGAAACTCACTGTGGGACCTGATGTCAGTTCTCTCATCTTCCGGAGAATCTCTAGATTTATGAGACATGGACTGAATAGCTAAAGAGCTGGATAGGCCTAATCCAACAAACATCCTCCTTGCATGCTTCTGTGCCTTTGCACATGCTGTTCCTGCTGCCTGGAATGCTGCCTGGAATGCTTGCCCTGCTCTGGTCTACCAGATAAACACTGGTGCAAAGATCTCTCAGGCAGAAGGAGCGGCACCTTTCCCTGTGTACACGTGACAACCACAGCACTTGCCATTGGAACCAGAATGAGCTGTTCCCATGCTGATCTCCAGAATACAGAATGTGTTTTTCTAGGGAAGAGGCCATGGCGTAACCATTTCTGTATCCCTAGCCTTGCACTGTACTTGCTACATATTAGATCTCAGTAAATAACAGTTTGATGAATGAAGAAAGAAATATAGAAGGGAGGACTCTAAAACTCCAGGCTGGAGAGGTCACCTTGAGGAGAAGATAGGTGTGCAAGCTCACTAGGGGACTCTATTTTGGGCATTCTTGGTCCCTAGTGGCTGACCAGGTTTGGTTTCCTCTCTAAAGAGGGCAAATCAAAGGTCGGACTCTGGTAAGCATGTTTGAGCCCTTTGGAATCATGAATGTCATGAACTTGTGGAAACTTAGGACAATCTGCATCTTAAAAGTTTCAGATTTGGTTGTACCACATGCCATCAGGTTTACATGAATTTGTTGCTTTCATTGGAACACATGGGAAGATCTTGATGCAAGAAACAACTTTAAAGGGCCACATGCATCTGATCACAGACCACCAATGGCTCCTGTCAGAATGGCCAAAGCTTCTGGTCTAATTAATAGCCAACTGTACCTGCACAGCTGAAGGTCCTTGGATCCACAACAGAGATAATAGTGGGACAGTCTGGGGACAGGAAAGATCACAGATCTGGGAGTCAGGAAACCCAGTCCTTCACTTTGAAAGACTGGTGTCTTTGGGTCAGTCTTTTAATTCTTTGGAGGAGCTCAGGTTCTTCATGTATTAAACAAAAGCATTGGATTAAATAACCTCTTTGATCTAAAAGTCTGCATTATTTTAATCAGGTAGATGCTATTCAATTGTTTAAGCCAACCATTGATCAAGGAATGGAATAGAATTCTCCTACTTTCTATTTTAATACTTCCTTGATTAATTGACCTGTTGATTACAGAGAACAATCGTAAAATTCAAGCTCTTCCTCTCATACAGTTCTGTCAGTCAGACCGTCACTCCCTTCAGAAGGATATAATAAAACTCTAAAACTAGTATCTTACAACTTGGTGAATACATAAAATAAGACCAAACACTTGAACTCTATTCACTATCTTGATTCCTGGAGTTGGAAATATTAAGGACTGCTTGATCCGATAGCAGTCAATCCTTAACACTTATTAACATCTGCAGGGCCAACACTGTTCTAGGGACTCATTTTGCAAATCTCACCTTATGTAGCACTTTCAGCACACTTGATACCATTCAGTCCTCATGACTACTCTCCACCTTCCTACGAGCTGTGCTCCCACCAGAAAACAGCACAGAGCACTTAGAAGTGCTGTGCTTGCAAAATCATTAACAGAAGCTTCTCCCTGGCAGTGGAAGATGTCACTCTGCCCAGAAAAGGTGTGACTCAGAGCTCTCCCCTGACCCAGAGAGTACACTGAAGGGCAGCCACTTCTCCATAAACCTTGAGTCTGTCCAAGACACAGCCTCAAGCTTTACAGGAACAATCTTGTGGGATTTCTTATCCTTCCAACTTTGACTTGGCCAGAAATGCCCTGAGACCAGCCTTTTCAGCTATATTTTAGCACTTTTGTCTCTGGCTTCAACAGCAGCAAATAAGGGTAGAGGGACGTGAGACACTAATAGTATTTCACCCGCACACCCTTAAAATAATCTAGGCTTCTTGGGAATGGTGAGTGTTAGTTGTTTAAGTTTCACATGAAGTTTGAAGTGACGATGAGTCTCCTCAGCTTTCTCCTTCTCTGACAGAGGCCATCAAGTCAACTTTTTGCTCTGACAAGAATACTAAGCACCTGGAAAATCAGGAAAAGAATCAAAGATTGGGGCTTCTTCATGTATCCTTTGAAACCGTCTTTAAACACCTTTATTGTGAGAGACACAGATGGCTCCAAGGTGAAATAGATACAGTCTCTCTTCCTTTAAGGAACTCCCAGTCAGACAGATAAACTGGTAAATTACAATACTGTATCATGGCAGCCATAATTATTTGCCTACATGCTTGATGAACAGCCATTCTCCCTTTTTTCTTGCTATTGGAACTCCAATTGTATTCTCATTTAAATCTACCACGATGGATCAGTTAGGATGGGTCTGAATCAATCACTGCAATTCTGATCCCCTTTTCAAGCGACCAGCCCTAGGGATGGATATGTGACTCTGTTCTGGCCAGTAAGACTTCAAGGGAAGGCTTCTGGACATCTGAAAGTATATTTACCCCTGACAAAAGCTATTACAAGGTTAAAATCTTTTGTTTCTTTATTCATCCTTCTTTCTTGGAATGCTGTTGTATAATCATGTGATGCTTAAAATTGGAGAAGCCATGCTGTGACTTAGAGAAGAGCTCTAGACAACTGTCGATGATGAAGTAGAGATACTGGTACTTGGGTCTTTGATGGGCATCATTGAACCACTAACGCAAACCTGGGACCATCTTTCACCTGACTTCCTTTAAGGAAATAAACATCCTTCAGTTTGAGCCCCAGTGAGTTGCATTTTTTGTTACTAGTAGCCAAAAGCATTCCTGAATGTTAAAAACCAGGGAAGGGCTTTAACAAGATATATGCTACTAAATTCTTGGGGAAGGGAGGCTACACATTGGAGGCTGCACAGTGGAGATGACATTTGAGCTGGGTCTTGAAGGATGAGGTGGGGCTCACCTCGTGGTGAAAGTGAGGAAGAGCATTCCAGGCAGAGGCGTCAGCTTGAAACTTAGAACATGGATGCAGAAAGGCATGCTATATTTTGACATGGTGAGAAGTTCAGGGTGGTTGGGATATCGGTTTTGAGGGGGAAGCATTGAATTTATTCAGAGTCAAGGCTAACTTTCCATAACAAAATGCAGTGGCTTAAAGGGTGTAAAAGCTTACTTGTCTCTCATGTAACAGTCGTGAGGGGAGTGGTCCAGGTGGTCAGGGGAGTAGTGCTCTGGCTGGTTGTTTAGGGACTCAAGTTCCTTGCTTGACTGCTCAGTCATCCTCTGGGGTGTTGCCCTTATCTGTGTGACCCAGTTAGTCTCCACATTCCAGCTTCAGGGAAGAGGATGGCAGACTAGGGAGATGGGTGCTGGATGTTTGAAGGCCCACACCTGGAAGCCACACCAACACACTTCACTCTTGCTGACTGTCAATGAGCAAGGATTGAGTCACCGGCCACAGCTAGCTGCAAGAAAGGCAGGGGATGTAGTCACCAGCTGTGCAGGCCACTCTGCAGCTAATCTTTCTTGCTGGGGAGATTTGGGCCTAATTACGAAGGACGAAGATAAAGAGATGGGAACTTCTGTAGGCAAAGAGAATCACAACAGAGCTGAGGAGTGACACACGGGAGGCAGATTTTAGCTTGATGTAAGGATGGAGTCTTCCACAACTAGAACTGACCAAAAGTTAAATGATTGATTTAATGATGAAGTCAGCTTCTCTTCATCAGAGATGTTTGAGCAGATGCTGCAGAGCCACTATCCAGATGTTACAGAGAGCGATGAGGAGAGAGTGGGCCGGACGGGACCTTCCCTAGAGGACCCCTGCCATGTCTAAAACCTGGACTCCACTCGTACTAAATCTCTGTCTCACAGCAGTGGTGTGATGTGGGTGGATTGGGCAGCCTGCACCTGAGGCATGGAGACCAGTTGTGAGGATGAGCCAAACTGAGGTGGTGCCAGTGGCGACAAGGAGAGAGCAATGGTTGTGAGATAGAGGAAGAATGACCAGGACTTAGTGTCTGATGGATTTGGGGACAGGTGTAAGAAAACCAGAAGGGTTAATGATGACCCCAAGTTTTCTAGTCTGCATAACCACAAAGATGGCACGCAGCCACTCGCAGAGATGGGCAAGAGTAAAGCAGGATATGAAGGGATGTGTTTGAAGTGCCTGTGGGGTGTCTATCAGGCAGCTGAAAATGCAGGTATGGATTTGGTAGAGACTGAGGTTGGAGGCTTAGATTTGAGAATTGTCCAAATATATAATTTTAAAAATAGGAATTGTCAAGATCACCAAGAAAGAAAGTAAGGAGCAGAGGTGGTTAACCTGGCATTTCCAGACTCTTATAGGGCCATGAATGTGTGTGTGTGTGTGTGTGTGTGTGTGTGTGTTTATTAGATTCTCAAAACATCCTGTGACTCTTTTAAAAATGTCAAGAATTACAGCTGTAAAAAGAGAATGTCCTGTTAGAAAGAACAGAAGAATTTGGAGAAACCATTATTCACAGGTGCCAGCAGGAAAATTCATTCCAGAAAATGGATGTTTGGCAATTTCAGATGCTACAGAGATGTCCCATAGAGGATGAGAATTGAGGAATTGTTGTTGGATTGGACAACTGGTGACCTTTAAAGAAATCCAGCTCAGTAGATGGGAGAGGGTGCAGTTCAGATCTCAAAGTGTGAAGAAGTGAGTCGGAGGTGAGGACTACAAGGCCAAGGGCATGGGCACCCCTCACAAGAAATGTATTTATGAGAGGAAGTGATGGCCAGATTCCTAAGGAGTGAGTGATTATATTTTACTTTGCAGAAGTCAGGTAAGCCAGCAATGGAGGGGAAAGGCACAGAAAGGGAGAGCAAGAGTGGAGGGTTTCAGGAATGGTTCTTAGAGGAAGTGGGTATGGCCCAGACTGAAGGTACAGAGGATGGTGAGTGGGAGGTGTTTGGGAGGGCGCTCAGTTTGGGCAAGGGGAAGCAAAAAGGAGCGAGAGGCCACAGGCATATTGAAGTAAAGAGGTGGGAAGCAAAGGAAGCTTAAGAAAAATGGCCTTCACAACATCTGCTAAGAGTGGGGGATCAGGGGTGGAACCAGGGGGCCGAGCCAGTGTGTTTGGGACTTGCTGGTGTGAGGATGAAATGAGGTCTAAAACATCACGGTTGGCAGAGCTGCTGCAGGGGTGGGCTGCGGCCTGCGCTCCTTCCGCCCCCACCAGGCCTCAAGCAGGTGCTGCGCGCTCACTGGCAGGTGCGGGGTGCTGTTGGCCATTTCCTGCCACCTCGCTGCTAAGGCGTCGCTTTTGTCCAGGCGTTCATGTGGCCCCCACCCCAGTTCCATGCCTCTGCCCATGATGTGATTAAATGAGACCTGTGCCTTTAAGGAGTGCCCCCTTCCTCGGCCCTTCCCCCTCCAATTACAGCACTAATTTCAGTAATGGAGCATTAATAGAGTAATGGGCTAGTGAGGCTGGCCTGAAGGAACTGTGGAGCTCAGCACAAATTGAGTAAATAAACCATATATTAGATTTCTAAACAATACTTTTAGTCTAGTCTCCAGGGAAAGAGAGTCGTCAAGACTTACTTAAGTCATCCCTGCAAAGTGTATGTAAAAGATGCCTCCTTGCACAGCCCCGGTGGTTTGCAGAAGCCGGAAATCTTGCTCTCTCTTCCCGGGATCAGAGAGATAAGATAGCTGCTCTTCCCACACGTTCCCTTTTCTCAGGATTTCCCCACTTCTCTTCCTTTGACAGATGTGCCAGAGGTGAGAATCCCCAAGAATGCCTCCCTCCTAAGGACCCTGGCACATGGTGGGCACTGTGTATCTCCCAAGGCAGGTTGTGGGGACGGATGGTATTAGAGGAAGGACAGGCACCAGAGTGAAGAGGAACTTGGGGGAAAGAAGGGACATTATTAGCAGATGACCTTGTGATGGCAGAATAACCTTGTATTGCCGCTACTTGGCCATGTGTTAGTAGGCATCCCTTTCAGAAGCCTAAAGCAGAATAACAACATGCTACAAGGAGGACTTGCATCTATGTTGCTTTAATGGATATTGGAAAGAACAAAGGTCTAAGTGTCAAAAGACTAAGGTGGTGGTCTCAGCTCTATTAATTGCTAGCTGTAGGAATCTGGACAAAATAACATTACCTGTCTGTGCCTCACTTTCCTTGTCTGTAAGATGGGAAGAGCAGTATCTTGCTGCTTGCTTCCCAGGGAGTGATGGGGGACGGAGGAGATTATATGTTAGTTGAGCAGAGGCCCTGCCTACAGTAGCTGTGTCTTCTGTGACTCTGCTGCCATGTGGCCCAGCTCTAGCCTCTGAGGGCAAGCAGAGGGTGATTCTGGGAGGTCTGAGTGGTGGTAGGAAGTCCATAGAAGATGAGTTTAGGGTCCTGAATGTTAACATATTGATCACTTGCTCCACATCCATGATGGTGACATTTTTGAAGCTACGGAATAGGGTTATAGGATTTTAGCATTGTTGCTAAAATCTGCCCTGACTTTGTTTGCTCCTATTGCCTAAGCAAGTCCTGACTGTGTGTTGAGAGCATAGGGTTGAGTGCCTGAGAAGAGCTCTCTTTCCTTCACAAAGAGCCTGCCGACTTCAGAAGGGCTGATTCACAGAGTGACTTATGGTGGCTGTGGAAAGTCCCTAGAGTAAGACATTGATCAACAATGGCTGTTCTGCTAAACTTTCCAAATGTTCTAGATGTTCCACTTGTAAGAGATCAACAACTGAAGGTAAGTTCCTCATGAGGATTTTGTCTACATGGAGTGTGGGTGAGAAGGCAGAAAACAATGGGAAAGAGACAAGTTGGATTTGGTACCTTCCCAGTCTTACTGAGAGTGCATTCTGCATTGCGGTCCCCCAATTCTTGCTGAAGCTCCTTGTCACCTGCAGGCATAGGCTCAAGTTACTAGGGGGTTGATATCAAACTATTTCCTCCTTGGTGACTGGTTTAGATGGGGCTCCTAGCAGACTGGCCTCAGAGAAATTCAGACCACAATCACACCCCTGGAAGAAGATGCTTTGCTACCCATATGACTTTCGAAGGAAACACCCAAATCTGTATGCTATTTTCATCCTTTACAAAACAGTGCAACCTGAAGGTATTCACTCTAATTGTGTACCTACTGAGTCCCACGTCCTCTGAAATAGCAAATACATGCAATAAATCACAAACAATATTTATCATATAGCGACTTTGGAGTTTTACTATTTTACCCAAATTTGCGCCAGTAGAATCAGAAGGTCTGGTTCATCCCCCCTAGACAATGATACGCTATATAAGTCATTGTGTGTAACATTGGCTTTGACAGTTTTCATCAACTTTTTTAGAACTTTTGGGACAGGATGCATAAGGCATTCTTGCAGAGACAGCTTATATTCAAATTCTGAGAAGTTTGTGCTTTAGGAGAGAGGGAAAACACATTTCTATCTATGTCCTCTGGCTCACTCTGAACTTCTAATCACACTGGGCTCAGAGGCTTTAAACATAGGTAGACATTTAATAACTGTTGACTTGGATGGAATCTAAAGCATACTGCCACATGCAGGCCTTCTAGGTAATGCTTACATTAATGCGGCAAAAAAAGAGACCACCTTTTGGGCTCATGATCTGTGGGATGATTTGAGGTGGCTGCCTAGATGCCTCAGAACAGTTTAAAACCTCTGAACTACACACTGTCTGAGGCTTCTCCCAACACTTAAATGTGTCTGGTGATATGGGAACGAAGCACCAAATGACCTAGAGAGAGATGTGTATTTCAGGGAAATTGTGACACAGTGGGCATCATAGAAAGGGTGAAAGGTGAGTGGGCGTTGCTATGAACAACAGGGCTTATTTGAGGCAGGCCTCCAAAGCCCCCAGGTCAGGAGCCCAGAGGCACCCATGATTCTGCACAGATTGGCTTAGGCTATCAGCTCAGAATTTTCCTCAACTCTCCTTGTGGTTCTCTTCTTCTGGCTGATGGCCCCAGCTCTATCCTGTGGCCCCACCCCTGGTCCTGCCCAGCTCTTCAGAGAGGCCTCTTGTTTGGATGGATGTCTGGTATGAGGCTTTCATTTGATCTCTGGTCATTGACTCAGCTCCCTGTGCACCTCCTGAATCTGCTTCTCAGGCCAATCTCAGCATCCTACCCTCCACCCCGTACATCCCTAGCCCTCTACTCAGCAACTCAGACTGCCATATGACTATAGACAGACTTTGAAAAATGAATGAATGAATGAATGAATAAAAGGAAGGAAGGAAGAAAGACATGGGTGGGAAAAAGGAAGGGGAGAGAGAAAGAGAGAGAAAAGAACGGTTGTGTTTGATACCTAAAATCAGGAAGGTTTGTCGTATTCCTAAATGAAGGCTAAAAATCAGTCTGGGTTGAATCCCCAAGGAAAATATAGAATGGAGATTAACAATATGTGATGGGATGAACACTGGGTGTTATATGCAACTGATGAATTCCTGAACTCTACATCTGCAACTAATGATGTACTATACATTGGCTAATTGAATTTAAATAAAAATTTAAAAAAACAAAACAAAACACAATGTGTACTCAGATGGCCAACATTCAAATCCTGGCTCAGCCACGTACCACCCCTTCTCTGAGCTTCAGTTCCCCATCTCAAAATGGGAAATATTAATACCTACCTTACCAGACTCTTCTGTGTAATAAATGAGAGGGAGCAAACCTAGTGCTTGGCACACAGACGAGACTCAATAAAAGTTCATTTTTCTCTCCCTTTGGTAAACCAGTATCAAGAGATGGTCTCCATGATACTTGATTTTTAAACAGCCATTGCAGAGAAAACAGCAATACCAACCTTTTAAATTCCCATTAAACATGTCAACCACAGAAGACCTCATGGGTATGGGAGCCAACAGTTTGGAATAATTAATCAGGTTTACTTTAATTTTTTAGAGGTTCCCGGATTGCAATGACTTAACTGGCTGAATGGGTCCATGTTGGACCTCCTCCTTGGTGGTAAAAGTTCCAGAACTTTGTCCATGGGACCAAGTAATATCACAGCAAATGTGTTGTCATGGGGCTGTACCTGGTACCCCAACTGGTACTGCCTTTTCTCTTTTTATTATGGAAAATTTCAAGCATAAACATTAGTCAAAAGAATAATATAGCCAGCCGTATTTATCCATCATCTAGCCAATCTTGTGTTAGGCATATTCTTACCCACTTGCTATCCTACCAGAATATTTTAAAGCAAATCCCAGATTTCATATTATTATATACACATTTCAGTATTTAGTTATACAGAGAAGATATTTTTCAAACATAATCACAGTACATTGTCACCTCTAAAAATTATTACAATAATTCCTTAATATCTTTCGATAGCTATTTATTTTTCCTCTTCTTCTCTCCACCCCATACTCTACCATATGTAGTTTGTTCATAATCAGATCCAAATAAGGTCCTAAAAGAGGCGAAAGTCTAGCAAAGGAGAAAGTGGGCGTAAGAAAGAGGTTACAAGATGGTTTGCTCCAGCAGTTGGGTCAATGTTTTAATTTAATTGTTGGCTGCTGTCCCACTAGGGCCCACTGCAGTGTCAGAATGGCGTTTGTTGAGCCCAGCAAAGAGACAAACCATGCCTATATGTACTCCTTAGTCTCAGAAGCCAGCAATTTTGTCTTTAATGCTCCTTTGATGTGTTACAAGATCCTAATTAGGGTAGTTCAATAAATCAGTCCCTTGAGCACGGACACTTCAACATGGGCCTAATTTGCTAAGCACTGGTAGACATTAACCAGTTGTTGGAAATTTGCTGTGACATTCCTCAAAGACTCGTATAGGGATCCTAGGCCCACCCGAGGCCCTGATTCCAGATTCTGTTCCCAAAGGTTGATCTCAGATAGTCCATGACTAATAATACTTCCCCCAGTCCTTTAGTGGATTAAGCTGTTGTTTGCCTAAGGCTCCAGGATAGACAGAGATATGTAAGTGTTAAGTGGTGGCCTCATGGCTCCAAGTTTCCTGTGGTTACTGCCCAGCCTTCAGGATTAATTTGGAGCCTATCTCTGTAGAGAGTCAACTGTCCTGTGCAATCCTCATTCATAACTTCCTGCTACATCTGGCAAGATGCCAGGACACTCATTCTTTGTCTACTAGGCTGAAAGGGAAAAAAAAGAGGAGGTGGAGAATTACAGAGGAAGGAAGGGAATTAGGGATGCCTTATCTTCAGAGAGTTCATCCATTCTTTCTTGGCATAGGATAAGAATTGCAAGTCGGCCCTATTGGCGTCCTGTGTATCCAGCCTGGGATTGCAAGGAAGGGTGTGACACGTTTGGGGAAGAGACACTCCCACCTGATATGGGTTTTGGAACTAGCACCTGGGAAAGCCAAATGATAAGGCCAACATTTTTTTTTTGAGCCTTTTCTAAATGCCAAGTCCTATGCTTATGACTTTAAAGGCCATATTTTATTTAAGTGTCCCTGCAGCCCTATGGCTTTCCTTGGGTAGAAACTGTTATTATTTACATTTTAAAGAGGATGAAATTGAGACCAGAAAGTTTAAGCCCCTTGCCCATGATGCAGCCGGCAAGACGCTGACGTAGTGCCCCCGAACCACCATGCTGTGTGGAGTGAAGCAGGTTGCAGGAGGGGTTTCCCACCTGCCCTGGGCAGCTGCAGGTGTGATGGTTCTCTCGTCGAATCCCCTGCTATGATGGACACTGGGTCATGCACAAGCCCCAACAGGCCAGTTATGGGACTGGCTTCACAAAGTCCAATGAAATAAAATGAGATGGAATGAAGTTATTACAGAGGGGAAAGCCTGGAACTGCTCTAATTGCTGTTTAAAAGTAGATGATTTGCAAATTTCAGAACTCTTAACTCCTATTAGCCACATGGGACCTGCTTTCTATCTCATGCCTGATCATCAATACCTGTGGGTCTGTTCCCTGTGGGTTCTTCATTGTACCTCATGTGTATAGTGGTCAGCTTTGTTCTGTGATGTTAGGGGTCAGTATGACTTTGGTCCCTGCCCATACACACCTCTTGGGGACTTACATATATACCAGGCCCTATGCTGGCTTACAATACTGAGAGAAATGGGCAGCAGTTCCTGCCATTGACGTGAACCCTGCTGAGGACACAGCATAGACTATGATTAGGAGCAAGTACCTAGGTCAGACTGCCCAAGTTAGGCCCTCAGCTTCATCATCTTAATCTCATTGAGCCTTGGTTTTCTCGTCTATAAAATGGGGACAATAATGAAACTTTAAATGAGATACTTTATGGAAAAACCTGACCCCAGTATCCAGTATGTAGAGAGCTCAAACAGATATCAGCTGTTATTGTTTCCTGACATCTTGGGTTTACCCTCTTTTCAGACAGCTGGGGTTTCCTGGGCTAGCGTCCCAGGCTCTCCAATCTGTGTTTGGTTGCTGACTCCACAACAACATGATCTCAGTTTTAAACTGGCCTGGGTTTCAAGCCGGTGTAGTAGCTCATGCCTCCAGGAGTCCCCAGCCGGGACAGCTGGTCTGGGTGTTCTCTCTTGGGCCCTGTCCCCTGCCCAGCCTTGTCAGGTACCACAGTGTCCCCACCCCGAGTAATGTATGTGAGGTTTTCTCCAGGATTGGTGACATATTTGACATATTTTTATATCAGCTAAAATATTTTTGCACTTTGATTTCCCCCTCTCAAAACAGAACAATTACTTTTTTGCTTTTAACTCGAGTGTTGGGAGAACTGGACGGAATGCCTACTTTACATACTAACTTGATAACGCCCGGCCTTAATGATATGTGTATGAAGAACACAGTCTGTAGTAAATTGGTCTCCCTTCTGCCATCCTCACAAGCTTTGCTTACTCATGTCTCTGTGCCTCTGTTGGCCCTTCCCCTATCCTGGACTACTTTCCTATGTCCACATTGTTTTTCATCCTTCAACACGTCTCAAGGTTTTATTCCCACCGTGAAGCTGTGTAGCCTTCAGCTCTAACTTGGTTTCTTTCCTCCCCGATTAAGTGAAGCACTCATTGTTCACCTGCGATTTGTCACTTTTCACACACTTTCTTATACTCAGATTATTCAATAAACGTTCAGCAAGCCTCCTAATATTTTCCAAAGTCTGTGCTAAGCATCTTTCACGTATTTTACCTCTTTTAATCCTTTCAACAATCCTGAGAATAGATAGTTAATATCCCCACAAATATATGCAAAAGTTGAAATTAGATTCCAGTAGCTTAAATAACTTGTCCGTTAAGAAAATGAGAAGACACGCCACAGACTGGGAGAAAGTATTCGTACCTCACATATCTGACATGGAATTTGTATCCAGAGCATGTAAACAACTCTTACAACGCAACAGTAAGAAGATAAATAACCCAATTAAAAATAGGCCAGATTTGAATAGACATTTTACCCAAAAAGATATGTGAATGGCTATTCAGCACATGAAGATACGCTTAACATCGTTAGCCATTAGGAAAATGCAAATCAAAACCACAATCATATGCCATTCCCACCCACGGGGAGGGCTATATTTGAAAAGACAGATAATAACAGGTATTGATGGGGATGTGAGGAAACTAGAACTCTCACGCACGCACTGCTGGCAGGAATGTAAAATGCTACAACCACTTTGGATGAGTTTGGCAGTTTCTTGAAAAGTTAAACATATACTTAAATTGCAAAAATCTACTCCCAGGTATCTCCCCAAGAGAAATGAAAACTTGTATCTACACAAAGATTTATATGTGAATGTCCATAGAAGCATGATTCATAATAGGTCCAATCCAAATATCCAGCAGCTGGTAAGTGGATGAACAAAACATGGAAATCCACAAAACAGAATACAATTTGGCAATCAAAAGGAATGAATACATGCTAATACATGCTACAACGTGGATGGAGCTCAGAAACATTATGCCAAGTAAAAGAAGTCATGTTCAAATGAGCAGATATTGTGTGATTCCATGTTTATGAAATTTCTAGAAAAGGGAAGTCTATATAAACAGAAAAGGGTCAGTGGTTGTCTGGGGCTGGGGTGAGAATGGGGATTGACTAAAAATGATCATATGGGAACTTCTGGGGGTGATGGAAATGTTCTAAGATTGGACGGAAGTGATGTTAGCACAGCTCTATAAATTCACTAAAAATAATTTTATTGAACGCTTTACTTACAATGGGTAATGGTAAATTATACCTCAGTAATGATGTTAAAAAAAAAAAAGAAGTTCTTGTCCGTGATTGCACACATAGCAGAGTAGGGATTTGGTTGCCCTTCCTGTGGGCTCTTCTAGCTAGCCTTTGTGTTTGTTCTTGCATGTGGCTTGTCTCCTTGGGAGACAGACAACTCTTTGAGAACAGGAGCATGCTTTAACATCTTTGGGACTCCCTCACCGTGTTCTCAATAAATATGTGGAACTGAGTTGATAGCACATCATATTTTAATGGGATTATTCTGTAGCAGAAGAAACAACGTAGGGCTGCTATTTCTCCAAATGCTGCTCAGAGTGTTGAGACATGAGGGGGAGATAGTCCATCAAAGGCATGCCGCCTGGAGAACAATGTAGTGACAGGGCTGGCTGACAACGAGAGACAAAGAGCTGTGCTGTTGAACACTGCCCAGAGCAACCTGTCTCTTCCTGCTCAGCCCAGCAGACTGTTAAAAGGACCACAAAAGGCTGCTGGGGAGATGACAAGAGCTTAAGAATTTGCTGAATGTGTTACCCTTGATAGTAAGAGTAAACCCGAATGACCTTCCCGGGACACACAGTAGAGATTATTAACATACAGGCCAGACCTGAGTCTAGGCGGGGAGGTGGAGATACATGTTTAAAGACGGTGCAGTGGGCTCACACATATTTGATCCACTCAATAGAGTTAATGACTTAGTTGGAAATCAATATTAATTTTTTTTCACGATTTGAAAAGGTCTTATCAGGAAGAATTGTTCAGACTTGAAAATGGGCAAAACAGACTACTGTGTGTCCTTTCAGTGGCTTGCTGGGCATTATCTAACGTACCCTATAAGGTGTGCACTTTTCACTGGCTTTCTATTGATTAGGCTACTTTCCAACCACAGGGGTAGCAGTTAATATGTGGAAAACTTGATAATAATGCAAATGATTCTTGTTCACAGCAAAGCAAATGAATTTCATCCAGTAGATATAGAAAAGATAGCCCCAAATATTACATTTTATTGCTCTTTCAGGTATTAACCAGTTTTGCATCAATTAGCAAATTTATGTGACATTCTTGACTGTCTATAGACATCTCTGTTCTTCAAATTCTCCATTGAAATAGTCTTAACATCTTATGGATTTTCCCATTAATGAGTCAAAGAAAATCTTTGATACATATTCCTTTTATATTTGCAAAAAGTTATGTTTTTAAGTTTTTGAAGATTATACTTTAGCGGTGTGCATAGACACAGTTCAGGTTCACAGTCAAAAATTGTGGACTGGCATCTGATCAGATAATTGAAGGGCTCCCCCCCCGCCCCGCCCTTTCCCCTACCTGCCTTTAATCCTGAAACTCCCGTTTCTTCTCTATCAGGCCAGCAGCCACCATTCGCTCCACCAGAACTCTCTCTAACCTTTAGACTGGGCCAGATGTCTTTGTTCTGTGTGGTCACAAGACTCTCTGGACTTGTTTTCTCAGAAAACCATTATGAGATACTCTGAAAAGAAGTAAAAACCACAGTTGCATACTACTTAGAAAAATAACAGTAAGAATATTACCTCTCAGGGTATCTCCTGGGGTGCCTGGGAGGCTCAGTTGGTTGAGTGTCTGACTCTTGATTTTGATTCGGGTCATGATCTCAGGGTCTTGAGATTGAGCCCCATGTTGAGCTCCACACTGGGCATGGAGCCTGCTTAAGATTCTCTCTGTCCCTCTCCCTCTGTACCCCCCTCATGTGTGTGTGCTCTCTCCCTCTCTCAAAAAAAGAAGAGTATTATCTCTCAAAGTCTAGGACAGTTATTTACTATCTTCCTTGTGATAGGGATTTGATACCTTACCCACCTCCCCACCACCACCACCTGACTTTGCTAGGCCCTTAGAATGTGAAAGGGAGTCTATGTCCTCTCCAAGCAGAAGCTTTAAGAGCCCATGTGTGCCTCAGCCACTGCTCTTTTCCTTCTGCCAGGAGGAAAGTATGTCCCAGGTAGGAAGGAGGTGGTTTCTTCAGCTTGCATCTCAGAATGGAGAAGACATTGACTACAGTTGCAGCCAGCATGCAGAGGACATGTAATGTGAAAGAGAATAAACCCTAAGATGTTTTAAACCAATGAGATTTTGGGATTATTTGTTCCTGCAGCATAACTTAGCAAAAACTGACTAATACAGCTACACTGAAGTAGTTTCAAGTGTGCTTATTATTAAAAACAGCAACAAAAATAACCTAAGCGTTTAGCTCAATACAGAAAAAGAGAGAAATATAAGGGAAGCAGGAGGAAGGTAGCATAAAGTTTAAAGCAAAATTAATTACTTAGAAAAGTAGAGAAATGATAATACATTCAAAATCCATTCTTTCAATAGGACCGGTTATGTTGGCAAATTCCTCACAAGTATAATCAAAACAAAAGGAGAGAAAAAAGAGAACCCCTAAAATAAAAAAATCCAATATAAAATATCAATAACAAGAAGTGGATTTGGGCAAAGAGATTATGAAACTTTTAAGAAAACACAATGTATATCTCTATGTTTATAAATTTCAAAATCCAGATTAAATTAATTTAAAAAAATGAAAACACAAATGGTCAAATTTGTGTAAAAGAAGTTGAGAGTCTACATAGAACAAAAAGCATAGAAAAGACAGAAAACATTGTTGAAGACTTACCATTAAAGTACTGGATTCAGGAAAATTTACTGGCAAGCGCTTTTGTATTTTCTTTTTTTTTAAGGATTTTATTTATTTATTTATTTTAGAGAGAGACAGTGTGCAAGCAGGAGGAGGGGCAGAAGGAGAGAGAGAAGGGGAGGGAGAAGGAGCAGACTCCCCACTGAGCCGGGAGTCTGACATGTGGCTCCATTCCAGGACCCTGAGATCATGACCTGAACCAAAACCAAGAGTTGGACGCTTAACTGACTGAGCCACCTAGGCACTCCTCTTTCATATTTTCAAGGAACACATAGTTCCTGTGGTATTAAAACTATTAAAAGGGAGGGAAATAAAATCCTCACAATTTATTTCAGAAAACTAGTATAACCCTGACACCAAAGGTGACATATTAGAACCTCAAAAAGAGACAACTATAGAATAAATGTATAACCGTATAAATATAATAATCCTATATGAAATATTGGCAATTCAAAACTGGTGCTATTTTAAAAAAATATACTATGTCCAAGTGACTTTATTCTGGAAATATAAGAAGGATATAATTTTAGGATATTTAATAATATAATCATATTACTGGACAAGGAAAAATATTAGTGCTCAAATAGCAAAATATCAAAAATATTGGTGTAAAAAACATTTGATAAAACCTAAACTCTATTCCTGATTTTTAAAAAACCCTCTTAAAAACCCTCTTAAAAAGAAATAAACATTTTTTAACTTAAGTAAGCATCCTGAAACTAATATCTTGAGAAGAATAGCATAAAAATAAGAAGTATTTCCCTCCATGTCAGAAAACAAGAAAAGGATGCCCACTGTTAAGAATTTAAAGAAAGACAATAAGGTAAGAAAATTAAATGAGAGGTATAAACACTGGTAGAGAGGAAAAGATATTTTTTGCAGAAGATAATTGCCTATCTGGAAAAACTAAGAAAAATCAAACATGCTGTAGAGTAAAATAAGATCCACATGACTTAAAAACAGAAAAAAATGTGGGGCACCTGGGTGGCTCAGTCGTTAAGTGTCTGCCTTCTGCTCAGGTCATAATCCTGGGGTCCTGGGATCGAGCCCCATAGCAGGCTCCCTGCTCAGTGGGTAGTCAGCTTCTCCCTCTCCCTCTGCCTCTCTCCTGCTCGAGCTTGCTCTCTCCTCTCTCTCTCTCAAATAAATAAATAAGATCTTAAAAACAAAAAATTAAAAAGTCAGGAAAAACTGTGTAGACACACACACACACACACAGAGTCGTGTATGTAATATCCTGACACATAGAGGGAAAACATTGATTAATTTGATTTCAATAAAACTTCTACACAGCAGAGAACACAATAAATAAAACTGACAGGCACATGATAAACTGAGAACAATATTTGAAACCCATCCTAAATATTAATTCTTTTGATAAAGAACTTTTGCACATTGTTAGACACTTTCCTTCATTCAACAAATATTGACTGAGCACTTATTCTTTGCCAGGTCCTTTTGTAGGTGCTTGGAAACATAAATGAACAAGCAAACACAATTCCCTGCTATGATAGAGCTTACCTCCTCAGGTAATTTATTTTAAAAAATGCAAATACTGATAAAAAATGAAAAGATTTTGACTTCCATTAGCAATTATGGAAGTGTGAATAAAATACTTATTTTAATTTCTCACTCTTTGCATCAGTAGAGATGTTAAAAAATTGGTTATATTCAATGTTGTCAAGAGTATATACTCATATGCTTCTGAGAGGAATATAAATTGGTAGAAACTTTCTGGAAGGCTATTTGGCAATCTCAAGAAGGATGACTAGCAATTCCCCTTCTAGGAATTTATACCAAGGCAACAAACAGATAATTGCAAAAACAACTTAACTACAGGGATATTTATTGCAGAGCTATTTATAAGAGCAGAAAAGTTGGAAACAATCTAATTTGGTATACACACACAATGGACTGACCCATAAGAATTTGTATTGTAGAAGAATATGTAATAATACAGAAATATTGTTAAGTGAAAATGCAGGTTATAGTATATACTGAATGGTTCAATTTTAAATGAAAGAAGTTTATATATACTGCTTTTAGAAAGTTGGAAAGATAGACATTAAAATATTAATTAAGGTACTGTCTTAGTGGTACAATTTTTTTTTAAAGATTTTATTTATTTACTTGACAGAGAGAGAGAAAGAGAGAGAGCAGAAGCAGGGGGAGGGGCAGAGGGAGAGGGAGAAGCAGGCCTCCCGCCGAGCAGGGAGCCTGATGCGGGGCTCGATCCCAGGACCCTGGGATCACAACCCAAGCTGAAGGCAGACACTTAACGACTCAGCCACCCAGGCGCCCCTTTGTGGTACAATTTTAAGTGTTTTTAATTTTCTTGTGATTTAGGTGGTATAGATTTTTTCAATTTAAAAAAGTATTGTTTTTTTTTAAAGCTAATGTATGGAATAAAGATATGTATATGCGTTAGAGGTTTTATATTTTGTGGGATCCTATTATTGCAGATACATCTCCCAGGTTTTCTAGTGATCCCTTAAGCCCTGTAGAATTCTCTCAGACCTGACGAAAGGCTGCCAAGAGAGACAGGCTCTGATCAGGGCTCAGGGCAAAGCAGGTGAGGTGAGTTGTACAAGTGTGGTGTTGGAGCCCATATTTACCTACATTTTTGATATTTTGTTTATTGTGGATTTTTTGCATTCATTTGACTTTTAAAATATTGCATTAAAACATTACTTTTCTTGAATGCTGATTCTTTGGCACCCCCCTCCCCTAAATTTTGCCCCCGAGATGAGTGAGGCCCTGCTCCCTGAGAGCCCTCTGCAACCCTCCCCCCCGGCCCCCCCTTGCTCCACAAACAGCTTCACTACATGTCCTGCTTCGGCCTGCCACCCAGCAGCTGCCACTCCCCCCTGGCAACCTAGGACCAAACACTGGTGCTCTGAGTGGAGTGAGGGATGGCAGCAGGCCCAGCCATTCAGGGGGCACTTCCTTTAGCCTGGCCTCTGTGCAGAGCACTTTACCAGCTTGACCTGAATCCTCACAATAGCCTCATAGGTTGGGGAACAGAGATCCTATGTGTCCCTCACTATCATTCTTTTCTCTGAGTAGCAGACTCTCCTAATTGTAGCGGGGCACATGACCATCCAGAGTGAAGACCACATTTCCCAGGCTCTCTTGCAGTCAGGAGTGGCCATGGGATTAAGTTCAGGACAAAAGAAAGTTAGGGACCGTGTCTATAAAGGGGAAGACCATTCCCTTCTTCTCTCTTGGCCTACTTCTTCTGTGCGGCATATGAGTGTGAGGACTGGGGCTGCAGCATCCATCTTGGGCTAGAATGGAAGCCACCATTGAATATTGTGGAGCAACTAGGTGGAAGACCACCTGCTTCATCACGTGGAGTCTCCATAGCAGGCTTGGACTGCTGTGTTATATGGGAGAGAGATAGACTTCTATCTCGTTTAAAACCACTGTTATCTCAGGTTTCCTGTTACTTGCAGATCAACCTAATCCTCATTTATTCTGATAGATATTATTAAGTCCCCTGTGTAGATGAGGGAACTAGACTCAGAGAAGTTAAGCACCTTTTTACAAGTTTGCACAGCCATTAAGTGACAGATCAGAATCTGAAACGAGGTTGTCTGACTCCAATGCCCTAGCATTGCTATTAAAGTCCCCTGCTCCAGGAAGATCTCCAACTCTGAACAAAGGGCTTAGAATCCTAGATTTCAGATGCTCATTCCTATCATTTTTCCAGCCAAAGTCCTCAACACTTCTGGGGCTTCAGCAGTTGAAAATGGCTTAGCAGGAGAATAGGAAGGGAGAACAGGAGAACAGAAATTCTTTGCCAATGTCTTCTCGGTTCCCTCCCATACTGTGCTCTGTCACCAGCCCACCACGTGACACCAGCACTGTTTACATGCATCAGGCTTTGGGGATCATCCATCATTGTTTCCTAGGACAAAAGTTACTCTGCTCTTCCAACAATGAGAGTGGTGAGGGTGGGGGCTGGAGGAGGGCTGCCATCTCCATCTCTGCAAATGGTTCAGAAATCCCATCACCTTAAGTTAGTCTCCTGGAAACCCAGTCCCAGCCTTGGAACACTGTGCAGCCCTGTGGCGTTTTGACATTGGATGTCTCTGCATTGTTGAAGTAACTCAGCACGTTGGCAGGCGTTTATCCCCCTCAGGTCAGGGCAATGCTAAAGGAAGTTCATCGCCTCTGCTTCTTCAGTAACTGATGTCTGATGCATCAGCTGAATGCACTTCAGGCTTATAAGCAGTTCCCCCTGATCTACAGGCAGAAAAGCTTTCACCATCTCCCCTTCCCCCATGAGTGACCAGTGTCTCAGCATTAATGCATCTGATGGCACCGAGCCTTGGTGGCCAGAGCGAGGACAGTCGCCAAGCAGGGATTGAAATCACATTTTTATTTACATTATTACTTTTCCACAGCTTGGTTTCTTACAAGCTTTTGATCTATTAGGCTACACTATTTAGTCTAGACTGAATCTTTGAGTTGCTTTACCTTTTCATCCAAGATCATCAAAGAACTTGATAAACCTGTATAATTAATCAAAATATCCATCTATGGTGCCGATATATCAGGTCTAAAAGTGAAACACTGCTACAGGTATGCAGTGTAGAAGACAATTCATACCTTCTCAAGTGTAGACTTTGTTGGTGATTCTCTCCTGAAGAGTAATCATTGTTACTTCAGGAAAGACCCAGAGTTTATCCAACTCTTGTCAGAGCTGGATGAATCTGGATTCCTACCATAGAATGCATGTGTGAAACCCAAACCTTCTTGTAAGGTAAACTCATATTATCACTTACACGTGTCCAGTCACAGCATTAATAAATGCAGACTGTCTTGGATAAGACACATATTTAGTCTTTGTAATAGACGTGAAAATATGGTTATGGATCATTGCTCTACTTTATTGTGAATATTAATTAGGTTGCATTTACTGTCAAACTTTTTTGACAGCTTCTAAGGAGTAAATTTTAAGTGGGTTATAATCATTCTCAAAGTGCAAGCTGCCACTTCTGGTTCATGGTATTTCTCCTCCACACACTGATAAAAGAAATGGAGACATGAGGAATCAAAGCAGAACTGGGGGGATTCGTTAGGACAGAAATTCTGATTCATTCATTATGATTCTCCCATATTGCCAGACAACCAGGAAGTGATGATCCACTGGATTTTTCTTTTGATGAATAAGATGGGCAGTTTTCTAGCACAGTAGCTTAGTTTTGGAAGAGCAGCTGAAATGTACTACCAACTGAAATATTTCTAATTTCCCTTGTGCTTTCTTCTTTGACTCATTGGTTATTTAGGAGTGTGTTAATTTCCACATATTTTTGAATTTCCCCAAATCCTCCCATTATTCCTCTTTATTTTTATTCCATTAGATCAGAAAACATACTTTGTGTGGTTCAATCATTTAAAATTTATTGAGACTTATTTTATGGCCCAACATATTATGTCTCATGGAGAATTTTCTAAACATGTTAAGAAGAATGTATAGTCTCTTGTTAATGGTTGGAGTGTTCCATAGATGTCTGTTAAGCCCATTTGGTTTATAACATTGTTCAAGTCTTCTGTTTGCTTGTTGATCTCCTGTGTAGTTGTTCTATTCTTAATTGAAAGTAGGATATCAAAGTCTCCAACTGTTATTGTTGGATTGTCTATTTCTCCTTCAATTTTGACCATTTTTACTCCTATATTTTGGGGTTCTCTTGTTAGATGCCTATATGTTTATAATTGTCATATCTTATTGATGGATTTATCCTTTTATCATTATGAAATGTCCTTCTTTGTCTCTGGTAACAATTTTGTCTTAAAGTCCATTTTGTCTGATATTAGGATAGCCACTCCAGTGATCTTTTGGTTAGTGTTTGCATGGTATAATTTTTCCCATCCTTCTACTTTCAAACTATTTGTGTCTTTGAGTCTAGAGTGTCTCTCTTGAGACAGCATATAGTTGCATCATATTTTTTGTCCATTCTGCCAGTCTCTGCCTTTTAGACTGTTACTCTCAGAGTCCTGAAGAAGAGAAAGCTGCTCCAGCTGGGGAAGATCAGGGGAGAGCTTGTGAAAAAGTAGGATTTTAGTGGGAGATTGAAGAATGAGGACAACTCTGTGGAAAAGATCAGACTTTAAAAGCTGTTTAGACATTTTTACTTTAATTACTTAAAAAGTAAACTTAGAAGGATGGAGGAAGAAGGGTGTGGGGAAGCAGAGGTCTAACCTTGCTTTGTAAAATAGAGTTTTTATGTAATAACCAATGGATTATCTCACTATAAAGATTTATGTTAAGCTAAACAGAAGTAGTGGTACCTTTTGGAATTAGGTTCTCCAAATGAGCCTTAGATTTAAACAATTTAGATGAACACAAGTGTTATGGGCTAAATTGTGTCCTCTTCCCCTTCAAGTTCATATGCTGAAATCCTAACAACTGGGGCTTTAGAATATGACTGTGTTCGGATATAGGACCGTTAAAGAGGTAATTAAGGTAAAATGAGTTCATATGGGTGGGTGCTGATCCAATATGGCAGCTGTCCTTATAGGAGGAGATCAGTGCACAGACATGCACCTGCACAGGGGAAATACCATGCAAGGACACAGAGAGATGGAGGCCAGCTGCAAGCCAAGGAGAGAGGCCTCAGAAGAAACCAAACCTGCTGACTTCTCATCTTGGACTCGATCTTGGACTTTTGGCCTCCAAAACTGTGAGAAAATGAATTTCTGTTGTCTTAGCCACCCAGTCTGAAGTATCTTGATATAGCAGCCCAAGCAAACTCATACAAAAGTATTATAGATGTATAAAACACTAGCGCTTAGCCTGGTGTTAAAGCTGGGAAACAGGTTCAGCCAGGTTGGGAAATAACAATTTCCCTGTTCCAAATCAATGTTTTCTTAAATAGCAGGAAGCTCAGGATTATCTTCCAAACAGTTTGAGTAAGTATAGTAATATGTTCAACAAAAGAACCCTAACCGTATTCCAACAACAATCGCTAGGATTGCAGTCTGACTGAACTAGTTTGACTTTCTATCCCATTGTTTGGGCACTCAGAGATCACCCTGGACTCAGAGATCACCCTGGACTTCCCAGACAATGTATTCACTGTGAGTGTCGATTGTTTTTATAATTGGATGTCATTTTTTATAATAGTCCATGTTCCTAGCTGCAAAGCAACCAGAATTCATTATACACATTTAAGCAGGAGAAGGATTTATTGAAGTATATGAGAAAACTCACAGACCTGGGGAGAGGGCTAGAGGAAGGGGAGGGAAGCTCAGCTTCCTGAAGCAAGACCCAAACGCTGTAGAGAGAGTGGACTGTCTGACGAGGAGACCATTAACTCTGCCACTGCCAAGCACAAAGCACCCGAGATTCGTTTTTACTGCACCAGCTTCTGCCACCTGTTTTGAAGCCATTTCTGCAACAAGATCTTCTGGAAAGAAGTCTTTCCCAAGTGTCCCTGATTGGTGGATGCTTGAATCACATGCTGTGTTCTAGCTGCAAGGGAGGTGAGTAACTTCAACTCTAACTTCTACACTGGGAGACACGGATATGTCAGCTAATAAAGGGAGGTCTTTTAAAAGGTGATGGGCTGGCGAGAATATGAAAATATCCACTGCAGGCCTGGAGTACCCCCTTCCTACTACTACACTATGCTTTCTTCAATGCCTAGGCCACTAAGATGACACAATTCATGTTTGACAAGGCCGACGAGTCAAGTATTTTCAGTCAGATTCTCACCAAAGCTTTATATAAGATTTCCTAAAATCAACACATGTTGAGTATTCGTGGAACATTTAATAGTGTTTGGTAATAAATGAATAAATGTTGTCATGTAAAGTACTCTTTTCTTAATAAGAACACCAAAAACTCTTAGAACCCAAATTGTTGGATTGTGCGTCTAGCTCCTCATTTTCACACTGCCTAATGGTGTTCTACCTTCTTGCTCAAGAACATAGTTTATCTGTTACGGTGGCAGCCTTTGTTTCCTAACAGGAACAATGGGACACATGATTCTGACAAAGGATCATAGTAATTGTTTTAGGGCACAAGAAGCAAGCTGATAGACGATGCTCAAATATTAAAATGGCCATTTTGCTGGTTGGTGAGGACAAGAGAATATTTCAAGTCAGGACTCTTCCAGAAAAGTATGATCTGGCCGTGGTACAATGGGTATAGCATTTGCTTCAAGGAGAAGTTTTACAAGCATTAATTAATTCATTCATGCTTTCAATATTCTGTTTTAACAAACATTTCTTGAACGCCTACTGTAGGCCAGACACTGACCTAGGCCCTCGCGTTTTGTTCCACAAAGACTTTGTGGTTCCATAGCATGAGAGGTAAGTAAGCAAAACAATGCAATAAAAATTAGAAGTTTTAGGACAGAAATCTACAAGTGTGCTTAATCACACACTGCATTATGATTACACAACAAAAAATAAATATAACTCTTCCTTTCTTAAGCAGAGTAACGACAAAGAAGTCATATATTATATCTTGTCCCCAGTTCAATACAGATCTCCGTTGAGAGTGTTTTGAAATCTGCTGTATTTGCTGTCCTGTTTAAAGATTTAATTTCACTTTGCAAGCAGTAAAATGTCAATATGCACATAGAGCCCATGAGATAGATTTCACATAAATACAAAGGGAAGTAATATGACTATATTAGCTTGTGTACAGAACAGACTTATAATGAGAATCTCTTAGCTCATTTTGTTTCTCATTCTCTCTCAAGCATCTAATCATTTGCAAGGAATTCCAAAACAAAACCACTTATGTTCTAAAATCTTCTGTGAAATCTTTAAGACCCCTCTTCAGAATTCCTCCTGAATTTTATTCCTCTCCCAAGGGTAGCAGGCATCACTTTATTTGATGGTACATTATTTATTTATTTAGTTTTGTCTGTCTCCTGCCCTGCACTGTGCATTCTTTTCTATCCTTTGCACCTAGGACCCAAAAGATGAGCAAACATCTCAGAATGAATGCACAGATAATGGAAGAAATGAATGCCTCCCTTATCAACCAGCAAAGCACGAAGAGCCGTTTTCTAGTTGGCCTACAGGTATAGAAATTAGGCAGCCTTGATTGGAATCTGCCTCTGCTACTTGTTGGTTTCTGGAATTTGAACAACGCCTATAGTCTTTCTTGGCCTCAGTAGTCACATCTGTAAGATGGGAATAATGAACAGAACACATCTCACGAGGCTGCTGTGAGAATGAAGTGGGACAATATGTGTAAAAGATATAGCACATACTCTGCAACACTGCCAGACCCATGGCCGATCCTAAGTGGTGGAAAGAGTCATTGCGATGGATATTCCAGTGGATAATGATGTGCTTTCCTGCAGCAGGTACCCTCACATTTAGGGACACTGGACTTTCTGGGTGGAACACATTTTATATTTGACTCGTGGCTGCTACTTCCTTTGCCTCATATTCCTTCATAATATAGAATCCACGCCTCTGCCTGTCCCAAATATGAGTGCATCTTTGACCTTTGAGGAGGTAGCATTTTTTCTTACTGCTGTAGCTCAAAATTCTTCTTTCTCTGCCTCTCACTGCCCTGGAAGGGTATGTAATAAAAAAATGCCCCCAGCTTAATTTGAAAGCCCAGACTCCTAATCTGTCCTGAAACATAGAAATCTGACAAGCTGGCTTCATTAAATTAAGAGCCCAATATCACTACACCACAAAGTTTGGGGAGCAGAGGAAGCATGTGCTGGTCAGGTGGGAGGTGAGGAAAGGCAGACTCTGCCCCCACCTCTACCCCAAACACAAACACACATGCTGTCTTAACATGGCCAGAATTATTTTTTCTGTTTCTTCTCCACTAGATGCTCCTTCTGAAATTGGACCAAGTGGAAAAACACAAAGCCCTTCAGATTTGTCCCATTTTGTAACATTAAATTGGGATGAAGCGTGTGATGGGGGTGGGGGTCGTTTCATAATATAGTAAGTGGAACCTTTTAGCTTCAGTAAGTGAGTCTGACTCAGGAATGTAAGCGATTGTATCTCAAAAAAAATCAATATTAAGATGCACAATTGCTCCCCTGGTATCGAAAGAATTAGTTGATCTACATGCTAAATGACAAGCCTCTTGATAACAGGGATTATGCGACCTGCCTTTCCAGCCAAGGCTGCTGGGGACTGTCCCTTAGGTCCCTAAGGCAGAGATAATCTAATTACAACAACAAAGACCAGGTCCATTTGAGGAGAAGGCAACTGTGGGGGTGGGTGGGGGGTCGGAAGGTGATGGTGGGTGTGCAGGACCGTGTTGGGTCTTGTGTTAGCAGGGAGGGACTCATCCAGAACAAAAGCATCTAGGTGGGGAATTGCTGGGGAGTGAGGCCCAGAGGGGAGGGAGTGACTGCAGAAAGGGTGGACAGAGGTCACCTCTAAAACATGACTTAATCTCCACTTTGGCTCCACAAACACTGCCTCGCTGGCTCCCAGACTCCGGCCAGACTTGATGGAGCAAGCAAGCAAGGCTCCAGACATTCAGACACTCGGAGGCCCTCTAGCCAGTCACAGGAGAGAGAGAGGGGCCTGGGAAACACACGTGGGTCTCTGTGACCCAAGTCCTCTCCCTCCTCTGTGAACCTCGCACCGCCCCCAGGACAATAGGTTCCAAGAACGAGGCCCTCCTGGCACGTCCACCTGACCATGGCAAGACAGAAAAATAAGGCCATGTGCCGCACTTTTCAGGGAAATTAGCCCCTTTCACTTAGAGGACTGTCCTCTCTTCTGCGTTTCTGTCCTGCTCATGTCTTTGGTGGTAAATATTCCCTTTTTGAAAAGTTTTGACTTTTTGAGAGGATGGTGATAGTGGCTGGAGGGTCTTTTTGCTTTGGCTTTTGTTTGTTTTCAGGGCTCTTAACCTAGTAGGATAAGAAGAAGTTTCCATGGGTTCCAAAAGTGTTTGTCTCTGAAATTTTGTCAGGTTATGGAAAACAAAAATCATGAGACTGTCTTGTTAAACAGACTTCTTAGCAAAGTTTTGTTGAAATTTTACCCTCATAGTTTCTTTTATTCTATGGAGAAAAATGGACCCCAATAATCTTTGTTCCTAGTGTCTGTATCCTCTACATCTTACTGCTCCCAAGGTGAAAAGGTGCCTTCAGCAGCCTGCAATTCTAAGGCAATGAGGCACTCATTAGGTCATTAGTTTTCCCATCTTTAGAAGCAGAAGGGCCTTTTAATGTAATCAGGTCACTCAGAACTTCAGTGTGTTCCACAGTGTAGACTAAAGCACAGGAGCTCTGACTTTGGTGCAAGGTGGGGTCACAGTCCTGCCTTCTAGGCCTTCTCTTCAAGTGCCCTGCCCTCACCACCTCTAGGGATCCTGAGTCCCTCACGTGTCCCTGAGCCGTGGGTGGTGGGTATGCGCAGAGAAGTCCTCTGTCAGCCTGCCCATTCCTGGCCCAATGTGAGAGGCCCTCCTTTCCTTTCCCTGGCTTTTCATGAGACAGAGAGGCTGAACTGACCCATCACTTAAAAATAAGATTTCGAACCCTAAAAAGCTGAGTGTACATGAGGCAAACCTTCCTAAGCCCAGGGCAGTGGAGATGCTGGGTGACTTAGAATGATTTGTTTGAGGGGACCTTCCTGCTTATCTAGGGAAGCATAGGTTGTGTCCAGAAAATAGCTCAAAGGTTCTGTCAATATTGTCCCTCAAAGTGGGAAATTAAGGAAAGTTGCCTGGGCAGGCAGTGGGTGATGCAGAGGAAGGGGCTTCGATTATCTACCAGCCGGTTCTGTTTTGCAAACACTAATGCTATAACCTGAAAACAAATTAGAAAAATACGTGAGGAGGACTTAATGATAGTAAAAGATCCTGAATTTTTATTCTTCTTGCCCCCAAGCTCTCACACAAGTTCCAGAGTTTCTCAGAGATGGCCACTGTATAAATAATACATCAATTTAGTACTGTTTTTATTCAAAAATAATATGGTGGTAATTGTTGTGTTTTCTTTTTTGGTAAGAAAACTTGTGGGTTTGTGTTAAGGGGAAGAAATTACTAACACTTTTGGATAAAAACCTAAAGCAAAAATTTTTAGGAATACTATCTATATCTGACTTCCTTGCTAAGTTCCGAGGACTAAATCCTAGAAGAAATGACAGTTAACATCTGCTTGGCTTGAGTAAAGACTGTACTTGGAAGGCTTAACAATCTCTTTCCTTGACTTATTGAAATGCCAAGAATTTATATCAAACTGATTTGCTTAGGCATGCACTTGGGTTGGGTTTTTAGGAAGTGCTGCTTTTGTCTGAATGTCACTATGATTGAGTTTTGAAGGAGGTTGTGGCTGAATGAACGACAAGGGAAGAAGCAAAGAAGAGGGGTCCCCAAGTCCCACTTTTTGTCTAACTGTAATAAAATATACATGTACATTTAAAACTTAAAACTATATTCGCTATTCACCTTGATTCTAACGTCAATTATTGAAAACTTGCATCTCCACTATTCTTGGGGTACCTAGTTGGGGAGAAAAGACTAGCACAGAGGAACTGACCCTGAGCAAGACTGTGATTGCATACTAAGTTGGGTGGTCCATCAACAACGCAGTTGATAACTGTGTGGGCCGTGGTAGTCAGGAAGGCTCTGCAGAGAAATGGGTGTTGTGATTTAATTTGATGAATGGAGAGAATCATGGACAGGAAAACACAAAAGAAGAAAGCAGAAGTAAGAAAGACAGATGTGGTTCAGTGGGAAGGTTGAACTGGATTCTGACCCCAGCAGAGGACCTTGTTTGGGACAGAGGAAAAATGAGGTTAGATGAGTAAAATGGGGCCAGGTTGTGGTGGGTCTTCATATCCAAGTGAGTGGCTATTGGTATTTCTCCACTCCTTTGTCCAAGAAAGACATCACGGTGCTCCACGTCCTCCTCCACATAGGTCTCCAGACAGCCACGGACAATTGATCAGCTTTGGTCTTCAAGATGAAATCTATTTTCTGTTCCCATCCCAGGTCTCTATCTTTAGACTTGATATTGGAAATGGGGAGTTACTGAGTGAAGAATAGATGAATGAAGAAGACATGAGTCCCCAAACCCTGGTTACCATTGATTTCAGCCTTTTTAAACCCAATTATGTTTTCAGCTGGAGCTAGGCATGATGAGGAGACCACTGGGCTAGAAATCCAGTTCGGCCACTAAATTCCCCAGTCTGTGCCTCAGTTTCCTCATCTGTAAAATGAAAGGATTGGAATGGGGAATGGGATAAGGTCTGTTCCAACACTGACTTTTTAGAATCCTATGGATGCCAACAGGAAGGCCGCCCAGTGAGCCTTGCTCAGGCCTCCTCCAGGGAGGAGCTGGGTGGCAGTACAAACCAGGCCAGCTGTGGAGGGCAAGAGGGAGCTGAGGCTCTGGCTAACCCACCCACTAAATGAGTAGCTTCTGGATAACTGAGAGTCACTGTCATTAGACACTGTTTGTGTTAGATGATCCATATGGTATAGAACGTGGCTTAGGCGCCTTGACGTCTCTCAGTAGGAAGCCGATGAAAGGCCACATCTGGAAACCGATTTCTCTAAGGATCAAGGCTGGTGGAAAAACTTTGTCTATCATTGTTTGCTTCCCTCTGGAGCACCATGGCTGGTCCTCAGCTTCATGTGGCCAGTTTGGCAGATGTCCCTATCCAAAGGGACTTCACAACAAAGAAGCCTTTCTCGCTAATGATGGCCCTTGCTTTCCTGGTTGCCAGCTTCTTTGGCCTCTGAGGGATGCATTTGGTAGACAGGAGACATGGCAGGATGCGGTCACAGCTCCATTCAAGAGAGCAGGAAATGTGCCCTCCTTTGGGCACAGAACAGCATGCCCTGTAGCCATGGGGCAGATTTGAGATCATTATCCCATTTGCCATCTCAGTATCAAGAGATCGGTTCTTGGGAGCCAGCTTGCCGGAGGCTCAGGTTACACTTCCAGAATGCAGATAAGGCTGAGAGGCTTGGAGCCATGGTATTTGAATGTCTAGCTAGGCATTTTGCAGGCCTGGATTGGCTTAATTTATTAATTTGTTAGTATTCAGGGAAGAACATGGCAAGGTTCTGTGCTCTCTTCTTGAAATGTGCCTTTTTGCAAGCTCCCTATATGCCCATTCAGGGGCTAAATATGCGAGGCCCCATCTGAAGAATTCAACATGGCAGGAATGACATCTGTCTTTCAATTGGCTGGTTTGTAAAAAGACTCTGACTTGGTGCTTAATAAAATAAACATTTTTTGTCTACTTTTACTTTTAAAATTCATCTTGGAAGCACATAGCTGAGGCAATAATTAAATCACAACACCCATTTCTCTGCAGAGCCTTCCTGACTACCACGGCCCACACAGTTATTCCCACACATGTATTCCTTACTGACACTTTGCATTTTAGGTCTGGGATGCCCAGGAGTCCCTGGCCAGAAATGAGGGGTGTGATTTAAAAAGAGCTGGCCTTGTTTCTCTCCCTTTCTTGAGCTGGGTTTTGTTGCATCTATTCATCCGTCCATTAATCCATTTGTCTTTCCTTTTGTCCACCTGTCTGTCCATCCGTCCATCCATTCGTGTATCTATCCATCCATTTACTCATTCAGTTGTTTAACAAACATTGCCTGAGGGCCTCCTCTGTGCTCAGCACCGAGTTTACCATGGTGAACACAAGAGACTCAACCTCCACCTTCACATCCGCAAGCGCAGGGCTGGAGGGGGCCCATGTCTTGGTGCGGGAGTGGGGGGGTGCGGGCGAGCTGTGTTGGTGGACACCCTTGAAGGTGTTGGGTTGCAGTCACAGCTGGTTCTCTGTAGGCAGGATGGACTCTGTCTGCATGCACACTGCTTGCTGCACAGAGTCTCTGATCTTTAAAAACAAAACAAAACAAAAAACAAGGAAAATTTTCTTGTGGCCAAGGAGCTTTTGACTCTATCTTCAGGGTTTGTGTATCTAAGCTGGGGCAGAGAAGGATGAACACGGTTGGAGTTGTGTTGACCCTGCTGTCTTCCAGTTGGGTGGAGAGAGGCATTGGTTGGGAGCTGTCCAGCTGGGCACTCACTCCGAGCTGCCCAAGCCCAAGCTTCTCCTCTTTCCCTCACTTGCAGATGTTAATGTTTACTCTTCCTTGTCGTTGTTGTGAGGATTGTAGGAGATAAAGTGCACCAAGTACTTAGCACAGGCCCTGGCATCTTATAAGCCCCAACAAACAGGAGCTTTCATTTTTATTTAACCTAAAAGTGAGTTGGGACAGAGCTCTTTTGCTTCCATTAAGGGTTGCTAGTGGCTGTCAGTAACTAAGATTTGGACTTTATGCATTTTACATTTCTTAGCAAAAATGGGTTTCCTTACCATGCTTTCACATAATAACAAGCAATCAAGGCAGGGTTTTAAGCAAAGTAATGATTATCTTTCACATAATAACTTACAGACAGGCCCCAATTATTCCGTAATGGACATTAGCATTATGTTGTGTGTGTGTGTGTGTGTGTGTGTGTGTGTGTGTGTGTGTGTGTGTATTTCTGGGTATAAATATGCTCAGTTCTCCTTAAAATGTTACCTAAAATAGTACCAAATTATATCTGAATAGTCAAAAGTAATATCGGTTCTGAGCACAAGGAAGGGGGGAAGGTAAGGAAGGAATAGAAGAGTTTTCTTTCCTTGTAGACCCACATCTCTGGAAGAGAACAGGGAGGGGTGCCAGGAACCAGAGGAGACCCAGTGGCTATGTCTGCCATGCAGAAGAGACGCAGGTGTGGCCTGCTTCGGGCAGAGTGGCTTGTGCTGTTCCAGGGCCTAGTTTTCGTCCCTGCCATTGGGTAGCATTTCCCCTGAGAGGCAGACACTCCACCCCATGTGCCAGAAGTCAGCACATGGAACCCTCTCCCCACCTGCACAAATGTCAGGGACCATATGAGATGGTCTTCATTTTATGAGAAGCCCCGAGGCCCCCTGGAGGTAGAGCTGGAAAGTGAGCCTGTGTGTGGCTCCCCAACTGGGCAGTGCCCTGAGCCAGGCTTCTCCCACCACCTCAGCAGTGGCCTCCTTGACCTGCTTCTTTTTCCTTTTTTCCTTGCTTTCCTCCTAGTCCTCAAAACCCATGAGAGTAGTTACAGTTTTACTCTGGGTGCTTCCCACAGTGTGACTGTATTAGGTTCCCATTGCTACGGTAACAAATTACCACAAAATGGATTAAAACAACGCACATATATAGTTTCCTTGGGTCGGGAATCAGGACATGGCTTAGTTAGGCCTTCTGCTTGGGGTCTCACAACCCTTCAGTCAAGGTGTTGACTGAGCTATATCCTCATCTGAAGGCTTGACTAGGAAAGAACCCACTTCCAGGCTCATTTGGTTGTTGGGCGGAATTCATTTCCTTGCAACTGTAGGCCTGAGGGCCCTGGCTTCTTGCTGGCTGTCAGAGGGAGGCCATTCTCAACTCCTAGAGGCTGGCTGCAATCCCTCCACATGGCCACTGACTTCATCAAGCCAGAAGAATCTCCAGCCAGTAGACTCCATTAGCAAGCCAGTCTTTTATAATATAACATAGTCATGGCAGTGACAGCCATCACCTCTGCCATATTCTGTTGGTTAGAAGCAAGTCATAGGTCCTGTCCACACTCAAAGGGAAGGGATAATATAGGTATGAACACTAGGGGTTGAAGGTCATAGAAGCCACCTTAAAATCTGTCCACCACTGTGGACTCCATATTTTTTCATTTTTCAGAAGGTGTTTTACTTTTTATTTTATTATTATTTTTTAAGATTTTTATTTATTTATTTGACAGAGAAAGGTAGTGAGAGCAGGAACACAAGCAGGGGGAGTGGGAGAGGGAGAAGCAGGCTTCCTGCGGAGCAGGGAGTCCGATGCGGGGCTCGATCCCGGGACCCTGGGATCATGCCCTGAGCTGAAGGCAGTTGCTTAACTGACTGAGCCACCCAGGCGCCCCTCAGAAAGTGTTTTAATGGCAAAGAACAGTTGTAAACTCTCAGCCGCTGCCTCAAACCTAGTCCTTTCTAGATGGACTCCTCACCTATTCCTGGCCTTTCTTCTGCAGGCCCTGGTCCTCAGCCTCACTTCTCATACTTTGGCCTCCATAAACAGCCTCAGCCACCCTTCCAGCACCATCTTCCTTCTGGTGACCTGCACACAAGACCTCTGACATAACCTTCAAGTCTCCGTTTCTCCCTCAGTCCTGCAGTTACCTCTGAGTCACTACCAGTTCCTAATTGTCTCTCCAATAAATCTGCTATCCTTTCTTTTCTGAGACCAGCTCAGTCTAACTGTTCCTTATCTTTTGTTAGAACTAGTACAGTAACCCCCAGCCAACTTCTCCGCCTCACTGTCACCCCCTCAAATTCATTCTCATGTCCCCACCACCATTTCCCTCCCATACTCTTCCTTCTAGCAAATCCAAAACATTGTTTTCCTTCTACACCAGGCATTGCTCACCCTCCTCTGTTTCTCCATAATGCTCTTCTCCCACCCAATCCCTGCCATTTTACCTGTGTGGAAAACTACTCATCCTTCAAAATCCAGCCAGGATCCAGCAAGATTTCCCTGACTACAGACAGAATAATTTACTCCCCTAACTCCGTCTTTTGATTTAATTCTGCTTATTTTTTGTTTGTGTTTTTATTTTGCTTTTGTTTTATATTCACATACCTAAATGCACTGTGCCTTGCATTTTTGACGTGTTGACTGCTCTCTGCTGTAATGCTTGAAGAAAGCAAGTGTCACCTGATTTGTCCTCATTTTCATAGCATCAAGCACAGCAATCTGATGCATAGTAAGCAATAAGTATTATTGAGCGGAACTAGTACTTTCAAAATTATTTGGCCAGCTTGGGAAATTTGTCAAATCCCACATGATATAGTGACTTTCAAATTTGGTTTTAGACTTTTAACCTTCAGCATTTTAGAATTCAGTTATCTATTTGATGCAGTGTCTTTTCTACCTCCTCTCCCCTAATCCTTCCTCAGCTAGTTTTCAATGATCAGTTATGATATTTAATTATTATTATGCTATATTATCAATTCAATATGTAATATAATTAGTTATTATATATTATTAATTATTATTTTCAATTATTATTCATTCTCCCCATAGAGCTCAACAGGAATGAAGAAACCAGCTACATGTTTTTCAGTCAGGAGCTTTTATTGTTTTTCTTTCCAAGCGCTCTGTCAATCCTGCGGCCACAGACAGCATTCCACAATAAAGAACACACTTTTCAAACAGGCATTCCACTCAAAAAGTGAGCATTCAGAGATCTCCAAGTCCCTGGCATTTTTCTTCCCTTCTCCAAACAAGTGGGTCCCCCCAGAAAGAAGAGTGTCTTCACCTCATTGGCTCCCCTATGATGCCATCAATTCTTGCTTCCTTGCAGCAGCAGGGCATGGTGGCCCAGAAGCACCATCTCTGCGGGAACTGCCTGGCTCCGTGGTAAGGACCAGCACCCCCGAGGGTGGAGAGGGGGCACCCGGGAGGGTGGGGAGGGCACACCCCGAGGTGCTGTGCATGGCAGCCTGGCTCAGCGTGGGTTCTGGAGCCTAACCCCTAACTTCAAATCCTAGCTCCATTATTTACACTCATATGACCATGAGCAAGGTATTCAGCACCTCCGTGCCTCTGTTTCCTCATCTGTAAGATGGGGCTAATACTAACCATCTTCATATGGTCATTGTGAGAGTGTAATAAAATGATGCATGACGCACATAAAACACTTAGAACGGAGTCCTTCACATCTCAACATTATAAGCATTCAACGAACATTTGCTACTATCATTACTTCAGAACTTAATTTCCACTTTTTTGAAAGGACATCAAACAAAGTTTTTCATATTTTCTGGAATTGGCTCTCCTTGGTTTCAAGATGTGAATTTTTAGAAAGGGTATCGAGATGAGAAAAAGAATCAGCTGGTCTAATATGCTTTTTCTGGAGAAAAAAAGTTGCTAATCTACTTTATTTTTCTGTACCTTTCATCTGCATTGTTTTTCCTGTCTAATAGAATGGGCAGTAGCTCCTGCTTCTGCTAATTTAAAAAAAAAAAAAAAAGACAACAAACTCTCCCAGAATCCTAAATGTTTTTCTGAATTAAAAGATCCTTTCTACCCTCTTATGATAGATTATTTCTTGATTTAGAGTAGCCTCTTCAAGAATAAACTAAATCCTTCCTGCTGTAAAGGTTTGGTGTTTGTTCTGGGCTTGTTCTTCCTTGAACGATGTTAGGGAGGTCTTGATTGGTCGATTTGGGTTTCTCCTTCCATAAGATCCCTTGTAGGGACAGCTGTGGGAAGAGGTCAGGGTTGTGGACGTGTGTTCGAGTCTGGGTTGAGGTGTGGGGACAAGGACACTCTGACAATGTGCTGTGTGGCAGGAGGAGGCATGGAGGAAGGTGAAAGGATACACCAGGAAAGAGTCCCTTAGAGAGAGAGCCATGAGCAGTGCTAACAGGTGCATGATTGAGTGCATCGGGCCATTCTGGACACTCTCCACTCACCTCCTGTTCCCAGGAGGAAGCAGCTGGGGGAAGGGGCCTAATTCTCATGGAAGACCCAATCCACCAAGCTCGTGCTCCGTGCAGGACAGGGCACACTCATGGACTTCGTCTCCCTCCTCAACCCTGAGAAGTTCATGGTGTTATGCCTACTCCACAGATGAGGAAGTTGTGACTCTTCAGAGACTACACTACTACTAGGGGCCAGAAATGGGTTCAAACACAGGTCAGACAGCAGAGTCTGTAGTCCTGTATGATGGACTCCTTGTAGCTGAAATAAAAGGTTTAAAGCTCATGTACCACTTGGTGCATGAGACACTCAGGCGTGGGAACATGTATACATGGTGATCCTCTTTCTGGAAGTCTTGGGACTGTCACTCTCACGGCCCACCAAGATAATTTCCTGAGTACTTGGTAGTTGTTAAAGGAGTTTAAAAAGATCTGTTAGACAACTTTTCCAAGGAAATGCCGATCAACTAAAATGATTTGAGATAAGGGTAAGCAGATATCGACAGAGACCACCAAAGAGCCAAGAAGCCTGAGGAAATCTGGAAGGATTCTGACAAGTATGAAGAGGGGAAGGGGACAGATTCAGATTTAGGAAGCCACAGGCAGTACCAACACCTGTCACAGAGGTATAATGGTTTATGTTTCTGATCCTTTCATTTAAAGCCAGACACTCTCAAGATGTTGTATGGAAAACAACTGCTCTGGGAAAAAGGGAGAGAGAACATTCTTCAGTAGGTTTTCTTTGTTCTTCACTTTCAAATAGTGAAAGGAAGAAACAGGGGGACAGGCTAACTTCACCCCTCGTGGGGTGTGCAGCTTGATCCAGAAGCATGAGTCTAGGTGATGATGTGGAAGAAGGTGTGTGGAAATATCCCCCCATGCATGAGTCGCACATGGATCACACAGCAGCTTCTGGCGTGGAGGGAACAGCAAGCACCCCTCAGTTGTCAGCAGAAAACAGAAAGCCTGGAAGGTCAGAATTTCCAGGCAAATCTCTCACTCTTAAATTTTAAAAAGCCTATTACATTGGTTTTAGCCACTGGCTAAGTTTAGATGATCTCTATTTTATGTGGCAGCTTTGAATCATGCATATATTTCTATTTATAATGGAGTCTATTTTTAGAATGACCAAAATGACCAAAGACTCTGTGTGTCCATCATGACTAAGAAGCTAAAAGCTTATACAAGTGTTGATATTTCTGCTCTCAAACTCACAACTGAGTTACTTAGCTGCTGTATTCAGGGCTCTTAGCAAAATGAAAGGGTGTTAAAAAGAATCCATCAATGAGTCCCAGGACAAAGTTTTATCAGCAAACACAATTTTGAAGTACTAACTGTCCACAAATCAGATGACAATCATAAGTTAAACTTCAATGGGATTGTTAAAGGATGTGTCAACAGAGACACAATCTATGCTTTAGTCAACTAATTAACATGAACCACAACATTCATTCCTTCATTCAACATGTATTTATTGTAATATTTAAAAATATTTAAAAATTTAAAAGTCCTTATAACACCTTCTCTCAAATTACATAAGCACTGGGACCCAGCATAAACTGTTGCATTGAATTTTAAATAGATTTTCAGTGTAATTTATTGGGAAACTGGGATAACTTCATGGCCAATGTTTTGTCGCCATATTACCAGCACCTAACACATATTGGGAATTCAATAAATGTGTTAAATTAAATTGAGTCTTTTTCAATTTAAGCTGTATTCATTGTGTGTTTAGATTTATGTTCACAGGCCTGCAAATACAGCCAGGAATTAATCACTTCTAAACTTTGTGTCAGTGCCTTAAAAAAGCTGCAGTTAATTTCCAATTAAGAATATGAGAGAGGGGAAGCAATTTGACTAATGAGACAGGGAATCACAGCTTTTCTTTGGCTGACCAATGGATTGTGACTTTGATTGAATTGTCTCTGCTGAATTAGTCTGTGACCTGCACAGACCAGAGTCTTACTGTCCTGGAGGACAGTCTGGTGTGGAAAGAATTAATGGGGAGAACACAAAATATCTGACCTCAAACACATTTTTAAAATATGATGGTGTTGATAGTCCTTTTTGTTAAGTTTTGGCCCTGTGTCTTCTCTTTATACTTTTTTATGTTTTGAGGACAGAAATGGCCAAGTGATGATGACTCTTCATCAAAAACTCAGATTTTGCTGGCATTATACATATAGATTGCTTTGTGAGCACTTCCATCTGATTCCAAATAACATACTTTAAGAGGTTTGTTGTCAAGTTTCCAGAGGGAGGTTGGAGATGGCAGGAAGCTCGTCTGTTTTAATTTGATTGATTAGTGACCTACATTCTAAATGGCATACCTCTAAAAACATAGGAAATTACGCCTTCTCAGGTTATATATTACCAAGAAAACAGCTATGTTAGCAAGATACGAATAGGCACGCGGAGTGGCTCGGTCAGTTAAGCGTCTGCCTTTGGCTCAGGTCATGATCCCAGGGTCCTGGGATCGAGTCCCACATCGGGCTCCTTGCTCAGCAGGGAGCCTGCTCCTCCCTCTGCCTGCCTCTGTCTCTCTGCCTCTGACAAATAAATAAAATCTTCTTAAAAGGTGCTATAAAAAAAGAAAGATATGAATAGTTATAAATTAATTAACCATATTAATTGAGTTGTTACTGTGTTCAGCCTGTCACTAGGTATTTTATACATTAGATCCTCAAATGTTGAAGAAAGAGTGATGTTTGGCTGTCAAAGGGGAACAGGGATCCAGACAGAGAAAGAGAATGTGCAAAGGGACAAGGAAGTAAGGAGCAGAGATTTGGGACTACCCTGTGAGAAGTGGTGAAGACAGAGCGAGTTCTCAGAATGGACGGGAGTTGAGGCGTGGGGGCACCATTGGCCTCGGTGTCTGTGTCTGCCCGGTGACAATAAGACTTGCCTTTTTGTTTGTTTTAAAATGAGGTTGAGAGATAATGTCTTTGAAGCCCCTGGCATCTAATAAATATGGGAAAAAATGACAGTTTTGTTATCCTGTAAGAGGAGCAGAAGATGAATACAGCAAGAATTATGGGGTCAGTTAGAGGAAGCCCTCTCTTTGGACTTACTCCTCTAAGTCCAGATCCCATATTTGCAGACCCTGTTCCGTTAATAATTCCTGAAAGTAATAGTGGGAATCCATTATGGAAGTCCACTACGGGAGTCCAAGTGGAAATCATGCATTTGCTTATGATATTCATGTAGGCTCACTCAGCCATTTCAAATAGGAGGTTTCCTGCCCTTCAAAGGGGACAGACAGTTTAGGAAACACTGCTGGGGACAATGTGAGAGGTATCACGCATGATTTGCATCCTGGGAAGATCACTTCTGCTTCTTTGCTCCTTCATTGAACAGCAGGGTTGCTGTAAGCGGAAGTGTGGTGGGGAAGGGCAGGCAGGGCCACGAGTCTTATGGGACTCGTGTGGCTGCCACGGGACGGTGGTAGAATTTTGGGTTGGTTTAGAGTTAGGAATAGACACTAGGAAAAGACATAATGTGCCTTTTTTTTTTTTTTTTTTTTTTTAGTCTGTTTCATTCAGTCAAATCTGTATGGGTTTTTTCTTGATTCTTTAGAAACATCCTGAAGTGAATCCCATCTGTCTGTCTGGCTTGTTGGTGTTGGAGAGCATTTTCTATCCTCTCGGGTATCTGTGGGTGTTTTCCTGGGCATGCTGGGAGAGACTGTCTGAGGGTGCTAACCAACTGCCATTTCGCTCCGCACACTCTTCTAGCCCCCTTCAGTCCTCTTGCGTCCTTTGGCTGAGAGTGATGTCCAGAGTGGATGCGCCGTGGAATCAACCTGGGAGGATGGCCACACAGCTCAGAGCTCAGGCCAGCGTTGTCAGAGGCAGCTCCTGATTGTAACCCTATCCGCTTTCCCCTCAGGAAGCCTAAAGCTTTGACCCGAGGAGTCAACCACCTCTGGGCTGCAGCCGTTCCTAGGTGATCCTTATTTGTGCATGGCATTCGAGACCTCCAGATGCTTCTGGCCTGCTCCTGTGAGGACTAATCATGGACAGGAGGGGAGGGTGGGCCATGATGGATAGAATAGGTAGCTAAGGGTCAGTGGGGCTTTCCATTCCAAATGTATCTTTGTTTTCCCTGAGACTAAAAGGATAAATGCCTTCAGGTAAACACTAAAATACTTAGTATCCAATTCATGTTCTTTCCACTTCCTTCATGCATAGAAAAAGATCTCTCTTCTTTTCTTTCTCTCTTTCTTGCTTCTCCCCCTACCCCCGTCCTATTCATTACCCCCTGCTTCTTCTTCTCCTTCTCTCATTCTCTCCTATTTTGTTATCTGGTTTCTCCCCTCTTAAAGAAAAAGGGTAACTTTGTTGGATGGCTGAAGAATGTACCCCCCCCCCCCCATGTGTTTCCCGTCCCCACGCTCCTGGCTCCTTAACCTGGACTCCATTCATGTGGGCACCATTTGCAGCTAAGAGAAAATGTGGAGTAATCCTCAGGTACTTAACCTTGATCCACCTGTTAACAAGGGCCACACTTGTGGAGAGGCCTGAAAAGATCTGGCCAGCAGATAGGGCCCCCACCGGGCTTCAAGTCCGTACAAGCACGCCGGCTTCGAGTGACTTCTCCCTGGGAACGAAGAGGGCCCCAAAATGGAAGCAAAGCCCCCTCATCTTCTGCCTCCTTTTGAAAACAGTCCAAATCTCAACAGGCAAGTGAAACCGGGTAGTTTCGGTTCCTCGTTACGCACCTTTGGCAGCGACCCCTGCACATTGGCTTGTTGCTTTCACACAGAATCGGTGCTTTTCTCACTCAGGGAAAGGCCCTGGTGTTTTAAGCCTTGTGTGGATTTTGTTCTGACACGGACTCTGCTCTTCCATGTCCGTGGCTGCTCAGCTACAAACAAGAGGGGTTTGAAAGGGTAAATGATGCTAGTCACCCCCCTGAGCTCCCTTCCTGGGGCCCAGCTCAGAGCCCCGCCGTCCCCTCCTCCCGGGCTGGTTCCTGAGTTTGTGAAAGTAGCCCTGTCACTTGCCACTACGTGATCACGCGCCGGGCACTCGCTCTGGGCCCCCCGCTGGAGTCTCCAGGTCCAGCACCCGATACCACAGAACCAGACAACTGGGGACCAGTTCAGCCCAAGGGAGAGCCAGGGTGGCCAGGAAACCTAGCTGCGCCGTGTCATTTGCACGAGGGCGTCTCGCCCAGGGGCTACCTGGAGGGAGGCCGAGAGGCATCCACAGAGCACTCTGCTTTGGCAGAGTCCAGCGGGGACCCTTCTTTAAGCAGGGTGCAGAGGATAGCTCTGAAAGAGAAACCGCCGACTTCCAGATTATATGGAAGCCTTTTATTTTTCAAGTCCAGAGCTAGTTCTTTTTGGCAGAAGGTGAGGCCAGATGGCAAAAGCAGATCCTGGACTTTAAGGAAAGCCGGGTGGGCCTAGAGAAAATCAAGCCGAGTGTAATGGGGACACAAAGTAGTGGTTCTCAAAGAGGTAGACTCTGAGCAAACTGCCCTTGCTCAGATCTTTTGGAAGGGCTTGGAAGGCACTGTCCAAGTCCCAGTGAAAGAGGAAAAACATCTCTCCGGTGACGGTGCAGATAAAACGGGGGAAGTGTCCTTTTATAAAAAGATCTGGGCAAGCCCGCGTTTGAACACTACAGTCAGTTCTGTGTGGCACTTGTGTTTAGAAAGCATGAAATCTGTTCCGGTGCAACTGAAATACCAGCGGATAGTTTGAGCATAGCCGTTTTGTCCACGAGAGACACGAGGCAAAGCAGAAAAGGGCCCCCGGCGGAAACGTGCTGGGGAGGGCCCCCGGGGCACGCGCACGCACGCACCTCACAGCCGGCGCGCCCCGCCTGTTAGGAAGCGCTCAGCCGCATGCCGGCGGACAACGTTCTGGCCGCTTCTCAGATAATCCTTCCGCCACTTCGCAAGCTGCAGCCCTTCTGAGAGCTGATGGCAAGTCCCCTTCAAAGAAAAGCCTCGTATTTATTATGGTATTTCTGTATCGCGGCCCCGCGCAAGCCGAGCTCTACGCTGAGCTCCGATACCATCACAGGTTAAGGCAGGACCCTGCGGGGGCAGCTCACAGGGTCGTGGATGTAGCTCCAAGTTTAGGAATCAAAGAACGTTGCAACTACACATTTAAAATACCTCTTCTCTGAAAACTCACCCAGCAAGATTTTACGTTGCCGTGGGTAAGACGGTTAGCGGCAGGTTCTGGATCTGGGACTGTTGGGCACCAGGCCAGACATCACGGGAAGCACTTCGCACACATCATTGCTGATCTTCACAACAACCCTTGAAAGACAGACATCAGCATGCCCATTTACAGCTCAGCAGACTGAGGCTCACAGGGACGAAGTGACAAAACAAGCCCAGGGCCACGTGGCAACTACGCTGTGGAGGCGGGAGTCAGACTCTTCTCGCCCTTGGGGTGCGCACTGAGAAGACATGGCTTGGGCCAGCTGCTTTTTGTCTTCACTGGTTTGCTACCAGCTTATGAATACACCTTCCTTCCCATAGAGCTGCTCCCAGCGTCCGAGGCCCCGGGCTGGCTCCCTTGGGGCCCTTTGCTCCTCTCCCTAACCTCAGGACATTTGTTCCAGTCTACCCAAACTCAGTTTCCTCCTCTTTAAAACCGGCAACGTTGGCCTACCTGCAGGAGGAAAGTGGTGGAAAGCTCAAACGAGAACACAGTATTGCTTGCACATTGTGAACTTTTCTAGGTGTGTTAAAGAAAACAACCAAAAGCAGCTTCCTGAGTATTGCTCCACAAACCAGCAAACGGGGAAGGGCCCATGTTTCTTACACACGTGCACGCACACCAAGCTGAGTGCTTCCCTTTTGAGTTGAACTTTCTTCTCTCAGAGTCATCTTTGATGCTTATTTAAGTCTGACCTTGCCCGCATGAATGTTGGGGAGACGAAGACATATATAAAATAAGTGCTATGAAGAGGAATAAAGCAGGGTAAGGAGGCGGAGGGTAAACGAGGTGCCGGTTCATGCAGGGTGGCCCAGGAAGGAAGACCTTTCTGAAGAGGTGCTGCCCAGGCTGAGACGCCATGAAGTGAAGGAATCAGCCATGTGCCATGTTGTTTTCTGGGGGAGAGTGTCAGGCAGAGGGAAGAGCAAGTTTTGGGTGCTGTGAGGATTAAACAAGATTGTGCATACAAAACTCGACCGGTAGCAAGCTCCTGATAACAGGAGATTTACTGACCTAGAAATCTAGCTCAACACAGAACAATGATATATTTTTGAATAAAAGTTTATGTGTGGGGTCCATTAAGGTGGAATAGCACACAGATGCATTTTTTTCATTACTTCCTCTTCAGATGGCATGTCTACATATCTATATAGTTGATTCAGTATCACAGTTTCATTCTTGTCTCTGGGCTGCTGCTGAGTCTACCTAGTTCTTCTAGAACATACCCACTGTTTTCAGGTATGTTCAGACATCTTGAAACATTTGGGGCCACCTTTAGTCTTGGCCTTCAACCCTTGGCTAAGAGAGTAATGCTGTCAACCAAAGTTCCCCACTTGAAGATGATCCATATTTAATTTTTATCCCAGCCTATCCATTGGTTCTATGTGGCCATTCTATTGCGAGTCACAAATTGAATTGGTATGGATCACAGAAAGCCTTTTGGAGAGAGGAGAGGGCAGACTTGTGGGCGGGGAAGGGAGGCCTGGTCTGTGATGAGTCTGACTTTGAATCTACCCTCTTCTTCACTCACTCTCTCGCTTCTCTTCACCCCCATTCCATGAGCGCTAGAGGTGAAATGCAAGGGGATTCTCTCGGTAGTAGGTATTTCAAGAAGCAGGATGACTAGCCAAGGACCTAAAGTCAGAGAATCAAAAGGACATAACCTTTTGCTTTGGGTTATCATAGGCAATAGATAATGAAAAAGGACAAGAAACCTCTACACCTCTCCCTTCCCTCCCCACCAACACACACGTGTGAGAAAATCATGTTAGTTAACTTCCTCACCAAACGTCCATGGTCCATGGGTCAGACCAAGTGTTTCATTGTGACTGCTGGGGGCGCTGGGCACAACCATGGGAAAGCAGCTGGTCAGAAGAGTGAGGCCTTCAGCTGAGAACCCCCTGGGGAGGACAGTGCCTTCCCGCCACCTTCACCCCACACCCCTGGAGTATGGGAGAGTGGGTCTCCCTTGGGAGATGTTAACAGCCACGACCCAGCCCAGCAAGGTGGAAGTTTTATTTCATTAGATTGCTCCCCAAAGGGAAATTCTGGTGCCTGGGGCAAGATAGCATTTGTCATTTTGACACCTTTCCATTGCTTGTCAAATCTTAACAGTCCTCCTGGGCCTCTTCACATGTCCTCCTACTTCGAGGTAGCCTTGCCTCTGGTGGGAGTCTCATGGCTGGAAGTTGTTAGGAAGTATTGTACAAGCAGCTCAGGTCCAATTTCTGGAAAATGCATGTTATTTCATTAGGGAGTATAATGAGAAGAACACAGTGTCATGTATATGAGTTTAAATCTCAGCTGCTCGCCCTTCATCTGTTTGGGCCTCAGTTTACCAATTCCATACTGGAGTATAAAATGGAGAACATCATAACTTAACCCTTAGTGTTGTCCTGAGGATCGAAGCATAAGTCAGAGTTCTGCACAGGGTCACTGTCAGTCTTTTTGAGATGCCAGTTTCTCTGCTGGTCCATTTTCTCTGCTTATCTGTTTCAGCAGATGGAAACCCTCCTCTAAAGAAGGCAGTAAGCCCAAGGTGCTATGCAGGGAAACAGCCCCTTCCATCTCAGGAGAGATTGAGCCTTGCTCCCAAGGACTGGGTGGCAAGGGCCCCAGGAACATGGTTTGTGGCTTCCCAGGGGATCCCGGGAAGGCTTGCCAAATTTAGCCACAAAACACAAAACAAAACAAAAAGGAAAATATTGGGGACATATTTGAAATTCAAATTTAACTGTGCATCCTGTGTTTGACTTAGTGGTTCTAATCCCAGAGGCTCTGATAGCCTCACATTTGGCCTTTTGTGGTCTGTACACTAGTGTTTGTCTTCTTCCTCATCCTAAGCAACGGCAATAAAAGTCCATTCTGGAAGAACTTCATAACACAGCATGTCTTGGTGCCAAGTCTGACTTCGTTCCTGCCCAGCCGCGGGCTCAGGGGCACAGTCCTAACCTCTCTGAATCCCCATCTCCTTATTTAAACTCCTGGCCTGCCTACTGAGCAGAGTTGTTAGAGCAGCAAACGAGATGTGAGGCCTGATGCTTTTCATCACGTGGGTTGAGGCATTCGTTATGCATGGACATTCTCTGGGCATGAGCACACACAGTCTTCCTCCATTTGTGGAGAGCTAGGACATCTGAGGCACAAGTGGAAAATTTGCAAAGTCAAGACAGATCACAAGGATGAATTCTAATCCAAATAGCAAGGCTGTCATACGAAGGTTAATTAGATTGGTCCGACAGAAAGCTTACTTTTATGGTGTTATGTTGGTTGTCATTGCATTTAGGAGGGCGTCAGACACGCAGTGGGGTCCACATAACGTATTTGTTGAATGGATGAATGAATACATGAGTAAGGAATGTCACTCCATTCCCTGTTTCCTTCTCAGTGCTTGCAAAGTCATTAGCATTATTTTTGTCTTGCCAGGAGTTTTCTGGCATAGGAACTGAGCTTAAAGATGGCTTACTCTACCAGCTCACTCTGGTTTGTTGTGCTTCTCACCTGGCATGTCCCCAGGCAGTTCTCTTGGTGGCCTGGGTCACAAGTCCTCAGATTGTGCAAGTCAGAGGGCACTGATGAGCCGAAACCAGCATTGGCATCCCACCTGCCCACGCCTTTTCTCCCTCTGGTGACCCCCCTTCCATATCTTTCCCCTTGGCTTGAGAGGTGGCTCCAATATGAGGACACAAGAGCACTTAGAAAATTGTAAAATTTTTAAGGAAAGCCCATTCTTAGTCCCCATTTTCAGTTACCTCACAGACTAAATGAGCCTTCCAGATCCAGCCTTAGGGAGAGGGGCAATGGTCAATTCTTCTTTTTCTCTTCCAGCTAATAAAGGGACAGCATTTCCCTTCACTCTCCTCTTGTGCCTCCTGAAAAGCTGTATCTCACCCCCCGGTTCAGATTTCCTGACTTCCTTCAACGCGTTTTTCTGATTTCTTTGTTGTCCTCCCTGGGAACGAGTCCGTTTTACAGTTTCTCAGCCACTTTGGTGTGTGTCTCCATTCCTGTAAAGCCTGGAGTTTACTCTCTGGACTCCCTGGCCTTCCACCTTCTACATCTTCTTTTGGTGAATGATAACAATGCAAGAGCTTTGGGGAATTTTTTTTCCTGCAAGAACACCTGGCTGTCTCTGGGCCCCTATTTGACCCTTGATCTCCTTTCTGTGCAGGCTTTTCAATGAATCCCTTAAGCCTGTTGAAAATCCCCTTTCTTAAAATCCATTTTCTTAATTTGACCACTTTTCCTTCTTTACCGATAGCTCTAACCCCGATCAGCCGAGCATGCTGGTCCCAAGGCACACTTTTGTTTTTATATTCTTGTCGTACAAACCCCTGCCCCCTGCATGAAAAGCCTCAAATTAGAAGAAACACAAGGCTTTCCTTTCCACAAGCTTGAGAATGGCTTCACTCTGGCTACTTTTTAAGGAACTAGCCATGGAACGTCCACTTGCTTTTGGTTGCCGTAAACCTCTCGCATGTGGGGGCAGACTTTCAAGTTCAAGGAAATCCACAGCATCATTTGTCAAATGATTTTATTCCTAAAAGTCACAAGTAGCCCAAGATGATGCCCCTGCATTTTAGATTTTTAGGTTTCAATCAGGAGGACAAGCTTTAAACAGATTGCTGTCTTCCTTAAAGAAAAGCAGACACGAACAGCAACCCAAAAGGCTCCAGTTTGGTGAAAATTGCAATTTCATACTTCAACAGTTTCCGTCTTTGACAACAGAGTGAGCTGCCTGCCTGTGCCCCCCCCCCCCCATTCTCCCTGTCACCTTCTCACACACACTCAATACCATATGTTCACATGAGATGCCCATAAAATGGTGCTGACACTGGGCGGCCGAAGCTCGTACACCAATCTGCTCTTTATGCATCCAACACTTGGCTTTCTCAGGATGTGTCACTTTATTTAAACCCCCGGCCTCTGGAATGCCAGGATGCCAGGAGCCAGGAGGCTCTCCAGATGGAAGTCTTATTCTGAAAGCTGTGCACATTTCACATGCAGCAATGCCTGGAAAGTTTACAGAGGACTTGTCCTCACTGGAAGAAATCAATTTGGAGAGCACAGAGCAATCCATACTTTGAGAGGCAAATCCCACCTGCATTTACATAATGCTCCATCACTCTGGAACCAGGGCAGCTGATTGCCAGGTTGGCACGTGGAGGACAAGTGAGTTAAGCTGAGGCCATTGCCCGGTATTTTTCATCAATACCATCTCAGGGATTTTAGTTCATTGAGTTTTTCCCATTTGGGTAAAATAGTCACAATGGAATTTGAGGGGATAGTAAGTCTACGTTAAATTTTTCCGCAAATTTTTCAAAATGAACTATGTTGTCTATTTCTTCTGCAATTTTCTGCTGCTCATTTAAGAAAATCAAGATTGCACTGAATAAGTCTTTTCACTATTCTCCCTCCCCCCATCTCCCCTCACATCCTTCCCTTCAGTAAACTGCTCTTGCTTCACAAGTTAGGTATTTGAGATCACTTTATCACATTCCAGACACAAGAGTATTATTAAGTAGCTTGTCCATCAGGATATTGGATATAAGCTTACAGTATGAGAATACCTACTGCTCTATGTGGATGTCTATAACTCCCCTCGCCCCCAAGGATTCCATGTGTTTCTTTATACTACACCTCATTCCTTCTAACTACATGGAGGTGATATGTAGTGGCCAGTTATTTCTCCTGATTTTCCAAGTCAGGAAACAGGACGCAGAAGGATTAGGTATTTTATCTAATATCATCCAGGAAGTTGATGGCACATGCTCTTGTGGGTGCTGATGTTCTGTTTGGTGTGACACAAATAAGAACTTTGGCGAATGTGCTCTTTCCTTTGCTGGGCACACCTTGAGTGAGTGTGCTGTGCTGCACATAAAGGAACACACTATAAGCAGCATGTGTGCCCTGCATGGGGCACAGACAGACCTGGCAGCTAGCCTGAGTGTGCCACCACCAAACTGTATGGCTCTGGGCAAAGACCTTTTTTCTTTTTTAAAGATTAAAAAAAATTTATTTGAGAGAGAGAGTAAGAGAGAGCACAAGTTGGGGGGGGGGGGAGGAAGAAGCAGACTCCCCGCTGAGCAGGGAGCCCGACGTGGGGCTTGATCCCAGGACCCTGAGATCATGACCTGAGCCGAAGGCAGACACTTAACAACTGAGCCACCCCGGAGCCCCTGCACAAAGTCTTTTAAGCTCTCTGGCCCAAGTACCCTCCTCCTCCTCCTCCCCCTCCCTCTCCTCTTCCTTTTTTTTTTTTTTTTAAGATTTATTTGAGAGAGAGAGAGTACACAAGCACAGGGGGCGGGGAGGGGCAGAGGAAGAGGGAGAGAGAATCTCAAGCACAACTCAGGGTCTCAATCTCATGACTCTGAGATCATGACCTGAGCCAAAAATCAAGAGTCAGATGCTTAACCGACTGAGCCACCCAGACATCCTCAAGTGTCCTCTTCTATAAAGTAAGAGACTTGAAGACAAATGGCCTCCAACGTTGTTTTCAGCTTGTGCCATTTACTTTCTTACGATTGACGTGTGACAGTCAGAGGTTAAGTGGTTTCTGAGAAAGATGACTGAATATCCACTTTGCTGGGGACAATGCCTATTTACACATGACATCCCAGGGCCATTATTTATTTATTTATTTTTAAAGGTTTTATTTATTTATTTTGACAGAGACACAGCGAGAGAGGGAACACAAGCAGGGGGAGTGGGAGAGGGAGAAGCAGGCTTCCCAAGGGGCAGGGAGCCCGATGTGGGGCTCGATCCCGGGACCCTGGGACCATGACCTGAGCCGAAGGCAGACGCTTAACAACTGAGCCACCCAGGCGCCCTCCCAGGGCCATTATTAATAGTACCTCCTTTCATTCTCAAAAATGTCTCAGTTTGAACAATAGTTCAAATAAAATACAGTAGACAGACCCACACTTTTAGCATAGTATCAGCAGAACTGCTGAAGCTGTCATTTGGGCTGCTGGCCTTTCCACAGCAACACATTCTATGGTCCACCCTTCTGAACAGTTAAAAAGGAATGTGGTGTGGGGCACCGCGGGGGTGGAGGGGGGCTCAGTCGGTTAAGCATCCAACTCTTGATTTCGGCTCAGGTCACTATCTCAGGGTCTAGAGTTTGGGTCTGTGCTGGGCTCTGCGCTGGGTGTGGAGCCTACTTAACAGAAAGAAGGAACCTGCTGTGTCAAATCTATAATTGAAAGAGAAATCTATGTCATTTACTCAACAGTGTTTATTGAGTATCTATTAGATTGTTGGGTATATTGAAATATACATTGGTAGAGATGCATGTTTTGTGCTCCCTGTTCCTGGCAAGCAGGGGCTTCGTGGGTTGACTCTTGATTTTTGCCACTTGGAGTGAGAATAACTTGATCGCTTTATAAATGGAAGTTGGTGCCATGAAGTGGGCAATTTTCTTTGTTAAAAAACCTACGAGACAGGAGTTTTCTTTAATCTTCAAGGAGAGGAGATTTTGGTCCATCTTTGGACAGACTCTCTCCTCTGCAGGGCCATATTATTTTGATTTTCCCCAAATGACTACATGGTAGTGTGTGGGTGAGGCAATAATCTCACTGAGCGTTAACTGAGGACTGCAACATATGGAAATGTCATCCACTCCAGTCCTAGATGGTGGTGTTTAAGTCTTTCTTTTGACCATGGAACATTAGTACAAACCAGTCAAAGGACTGCAAGCAAGTGGCCTGTGGCAACCATATGCCACCTTCCATCCCCATAGGAGTGGTAAGCTCGGGAAACATTGGTGGAATTGCGTTGCTCACCCAGTACAGAAATTCCCTCTATCAAAACTCTGCCAGGATGTCACGCTGTCTGTCTCCACAATACTTCCCAGTGGTGAGAAGCTCACCTCCTCACAAGGCAGCCCATTCCAATTTTGAATGGGCCGGTTAATGAGAGGGCCTAGGCCCCAAAGCCTGGGAAAGTCACCCTGTAATAATTGAAGCCTGTGTACAACCAGCCTGCATTTTCCAGGATGGCATGAGGAGTTCAGGACTCACAGAGCAAGGAGGTGTGGGGGATTTGTGTACTGTGAAGTTATAGCAATCCATGTTCTCAAAAAAACCCCAAAAAACCCCACAAAAAACAAAAAAACCTCTAGGCATAAATCCAAAAGTAGAGGAGAAAGGTGTCTGAACAAACTGATATTTGAGGCTTCAGTGTGAAAGAGTGGGTATCCAACCAGGACTCCCGGATGAAAATGCCTAGCAGCAATCTCTTTAGTTTCCTGCTGATTTCTTCTGGATGGATGTACTCTCTCCCAGTGCTCCAAGTGCTGAGTGACCTCCCTTTGAAGAATGGCCTCTTCAAATGTTGCTCGGGATTGGACTCAACTCTGGGCCACAAGCCGATGCTGCTTTTGCCCTGGAAGAATCCTACCACCATCCCTCATTCTAACCCATGCTCCCAGGCTGTTTGGAAAGTTCTTGAGTAGACATTTACCTGTGACTAATATGCTGATTTGCAAGTCGTAAGCAACCCCTTACCAAGGAGAAAGGCCAGCAGGAATCTCTGTGGAGCTGCCTAACGATACACGGCGCCGGGGGATGCCCCAAAGCCATTAACGAGCCAACAAGACAGACACATGGTTAAAAGGTGAAAAGAGAACCTTAGGGAAATCAGCCATTAACATCAGAGAGGGAGAGAAAGCAAGTATGATGTGGAAGAACTGGGCAGGGTTCAGCGGCTCAGCACTCTTTTAAACTTCTCTTGCGTAGCCTCCAGGTCCAGACAAGTGGGGTCCAGTGCAACTGTCTACTGAATATTTGGGGGCATTTTTGCTTGGCTCTGATTGCTAGTGAGACAGAGAAGCCCCCGAATTCTCAGCCTGGTCATGGCTTGTCAAATGGGTTCAGCATGTTTAGGACTTTCAAATACTAACTTGAAGAAAGCTCCGTTCAGCTCAAAAGTTGGCGTGTACCATGGAAAAGCAGGATAGATCATTTTAGAGTCTGCCTGATGAGATTGCAGAAGGCCCTTCCTCATGTTCTAATATTTAATATCATTGGCTCTTGGGAAATTCTTCCTCATGTGAAACCCAAATTATTCCAATGGCAGTTTCAGTCTGATTCATTTTATTAGAGAAGAGGGGTGGAGTGGTTGGCAAAAATCAGCAGACTGGGATAGTCTTGGATTCCTAGAATTTATAGCTGTGTGATTTGGGACAAAATAATTAACCTCCGTGGGCCTTGGTTTCCTTGTCTTTACGCTGTGGATATGCCAATGACCATCACTGAGGGCTGTTGTGAGAATTACATAAGTTAAGTCCAAGGGACTTGCTAGTGCAGTGCCTGCCACAGACTAGCCACTCAGTAAAGAGCAGTTAACTTGGAATCTCTTCTTGAGTGTTCAACATGAATGTCTATTAACTGAGCTATGAGATGCACTGGATGGCAGGCGCTGGAGGTGGTTTTCTTGGGACATGGGACAGAGACAAGTTGAGGGACACTCAGGCACCCTGCTCTCAGTGTCTGGTGGATTGACTCCATCTGGCTGCTCATTCCCTACAGCTCACAGAGACCCACAACTGCTGGGGCCCCGTGTCCCTGTCTTCCCAGGTTCCTCTGGCTTTGCCTTGGTGTGGTTGCTCAAAGTCAGTCAGAAGAGAAAGCACCCGTGTGCCTCTGACCGGCCTGTGTGGTTCTTACTTCCATTTGCTTTAGGCTGATTCTGAGCTGGGAAAAGACATTTGGGGTCAATAATAGGGTATTGTCTATGAAAATAGTACACATAATTTGGGTCCAGAACACACATCATTTATGAACCATCATAGAATTTACACATTTCAACCCAAACTAGGGGCAAGCCATTTCTCCCCCTGCCTATTTTTTTTTCTATTTTTCTCCACTATCTGTCTTCCAGCATGTAGGATGTGATTGCACATTATTTTCTCTGCAACTTCCTACAGCACTTAAATGAACTAGATGATTTCATAATCCTACAGTGTTTTCATTAAAAATGGGTTAAAAAAAAGAAGTTCTGGGAATTCTCAACCTGGTGTTGCTTTAATGGCATATAAGCAGTTGAATTTGAAAATGACCTCCCTGAAACTTCCATTGAGTGAAGGCAAAAAGCCTAAAAATAAAATAACCATGGGAAACTCAGTGCTTGTGAGGTGTTGCCAGTAAAAGAACAAAGGAGGCGAGCAAGTGGTCATGGAGCGTCTAACACAGAATCTGATGTTCGCTGTAAAGAGAGACGTTCTCAACACTATACATTCCTTCCACAAACATCACAGTTTCATAAATTATGATTTTATTTTCACAGCCATATCTTTTCTCCTGAAGGAACTGGGGCTCTGACAATGCAATTTATTTTTGCACAGGACATTATATCCTGTCCTGTCATGATATCGTGTATCTTCAAGGACATGATGTCACACTTCAGAATCAATTTTTCTTAATGGGCATTTCAACAGCCCTTCCGTGGGGGGATAGCGTCTAAAGAACAGTGCGTGGTAGAGGGATTAAGAAAGGAACCCTACCTTGTGGGGGTGAGAAATCTGCTTCTCCTCGGGCTCAATCACATTGAGAACATTCTTTAAAGTCTTACTCTCGCTCAGATTCCCAGCTCATCCATCTGTGAAATGGTATAAAAATTTTTTGAAAAAAAAAAAAAGACTTCTAAAAATTCTCTAGCTCAGGGATCAGCAAACGTCTTCTGTCAAGGTCTGGATAGTGAATCTTTTCAGTTTTCAGGCTCGAGTCTGCCCCAAAGCAACCAAAGCCCATACATTAATGAATGGATGAGGTGTGCCAATAAAACTTTATTTATGGACACTGAAATTTGAATTTCATGTGTCACAAAATATTACCCATTTTTTGATCTTCTCCAGCTATCTGAAATGTAAATGTAATTTCTTAGCCATACAAAAATAGGCCGTGGGCCAGATTTGGTCTGTGGTCTGTAGTTTGCTGACTCTTGCTCTAAGAAACGAACTCTTTGCATATCCAAAACTGCATTAACTACTTTTTTCAGCATAATTCTTGTGCAGTATGAATCACTCAGACTGTGGTTCCTCTTTCATAATGTCGCTAATAACCCAATGAGCAATCATAAAGTTGGGGTAGGATTTTCTCCCCCTCTCTAGAGGCACAGGCACCCTCCTCAAGGAACAGAAAAGTTGAATGTGCATGCATGCACAAGCCTTGGTAGACACTGGAGCTCTACATGGGTAGAAACCATATGTATACATGGTAGGAAGGAAGATTCGGGTAAGAGAGAGGGCTCTTTTAAAAATTATCAGAAGCAGTTGAGTTATGCTCCCTCTGTTTAATAATCACAAAGCCAGACTTACAGCTCTTATCAAACCATTTCGGTGGGGTCTGCATCATTTCACCAATTTCAACAAACTGTCCCGGCAACGAGAAAGATTAGACTGTGTATGTTTACTCTCCGTGCAGCCATGGCTGTGTTCTCGTCAAGAGAATGAGATATGGAAATAGCAGTTTACTTAGTCTGGTCCCTGATGGGTTCTGGTGACAGGAAAAGTTGGCAGTCTGTGCTCAGGTGAATGAAAGTGAAATCCTGCACCCTAGTATCCTTCCCTCTGGAGAAGCAAATTCTTAAAAGGGTGGGGGTGAGGGGTGGCCCTGTGCTGTCTGCTTCAGTTGTAGTTCGGGGTGGTGGTGGGGGCCAAGGTCTGCAAAGCAGGGAGGGAGGGGAGGCCAGGGTGGAGAACGTCCCATGACACTCTAGTGAGAAGAGGCCCTTGCGAACTTCCTCTCTCACCTAGAAGGGGAGACAGAGATCAGAGGGAGGGGCCGATTGCCCACGGCCTCCCAGGGATAGAAGACCAGAGGCCGACCAAAGGCCAAAAGGAGGCGGGTAAGCGCAGGGCCCGGCCAGCACTCTGCATTTGGGGGGTCAGAGACTGGCTCGGCCCCTCTGGGCCACATGATGGAGGGGACTCCTGACCCTTCTACTTGCCCACCTGTGCCCAGGTTCCACTAGGCTCTCCCCAGATACCCTCCTGGGGCGAGCACAGTGGTATGAGTGTGGAGCCCAGTTCCCAGCTGGGGCCTGTGTTTCACTCCCCGAGCCCACAGCTGGTCAGGGCGTGGTGCCCACCAGAAGTCAAAGGGCATGGGAGCTTAGTGCACACTCACACAACTTTCCACAGAGCGATATTTTAGCAAAACTCTTGGGCCGAACAAGAAACTGGGCAAATATGAAGAAATGTTTTCTGCAGCCTCGGGAGGCTTGTATTACTGCTCTAGAGGCTGGGATGAAAGACAGCCTGATCCCAAGAGTCGGTTGCAGGCCTGTGTCCCCTACTCCTTCCTGCCCCCAGGGTGTGCCAGGGATGGATGACACAGTCCTGGGCCTAGGGCCAGGAGCCCTAGCATCAGTTTGTCCTCACTTTCCCTCCTTAGGTCTCAGGTGCCTCATCTGTAAAAGGTCCTGTGCTGGGCGAGGTGATTTTGAGACCTTTGCCCTGCTAGCATTCTCTTCTGAAGATAGACAACTCTGCGAATACCCTCACAATTTACTATGGGATGGGAGGATAATGCCAATCTGACAAAAGGAAAAATTGGCGATCTAGACACATGTATCCAAGGCTTTGACTTCAAAACTCTTCATATGCATTGAGTGAAAAAAATTGCACTTATTCCAGGGATTTATATAAGTTTTCTTACTGAATCCTTATAAGAACCACTGGAGAAAATGAAAGCGGTGAGAGATAAATTTACCCAAAGTTATAAGCCAGTAAGTGGCAGAGCCAATGTTTGGCCATGGGTCTGTTTGGCTCCAAATTCCCCAATATGCTATAAGACAAAGATAAGATAAATCAACCTTTGATTTTATTTAAACCTCCCCTTACTACCTGCCCCAACACCCCCAAACCAAACTTCTGTTTTTCTCTCTGCTGCTGATTTTATGCCTTTCTATTAATCTCAGGGGCCAGGGACCAATTTAGTGACAAAGATTTTTTTTTTTTTTTTTTTTTTTACCCAGATAGGGATCAGTACTTACAAGATGCGCTATGCTGCCCAAGGAATCTCAACACCTACAGGGCCATTCAATAGGCATAATAGCAGAAGGTGGGCTTGTCTAGGGCCACATTTCAAGGCTTTCCCTCTAACTTGGGCTCTGCTTTGTGCTTCTGTCTGTGCCTTGGCTCGAGCTGGCCATAGATGACCAGGACCCATTGCTTCTCGGGCTCACAGGCCATCCCCAAGTGCTATTAAGGAAATACGTTCTCACCAGGAACCTACTGCCAGGAAAGACCAGATGGACATCTTCAGTGTTGATGCACAGTTGTGTGGGGGCACCACAGAGGAAGAGGGAGGGAGGGATAGTCCCAGCCTCAGGGGTTCATGTGTGTCCGTCCACTGACACCAAACGCCTGGTCCCTCCAATCTGTTTCTCGCTGTCACGGGGAGCTGCTGACGGGCTACAGCTGCACTGGGGTCAATGTCAGCGAGGCCCGAAGAGCAGCCTCATGGCCAGAATTGGAGCTCCGCGTGGAACGGGAAGATGGGAGTGGGTGGGAGAATGTGGCTATGGGGATCCTCGGGGAAAGGATTCTGTCCCAAGATTTCAGTTTATCTTGGGTGGAAAGGAGTTCTCCTCCAATGGCCGGGCCAAGAATGTTGATGTCACAGGGAAAGGGAACAGAGTTTGATTGTGTGTCACATAGAACTGGGAACAGGCTGCTGGGCTTAGAGGGACAGCCTTATCAATTAGGTAATGTCTGCTAATGATTGAGGAACTGTGTTATGCAGAGCTCCAGCTGTTGAAATGGTAGCAAACATCTGCAAGGGGCACTCATACCTTGTGGGAAAAGGTTTTCTTAGGCCGGATCCCACTGGTTTGAGCTCTGAAAGACTGGCAGACCCAACAGCACCACAGGGCTCCTGAAACAGAGCACCCTGCAGAACTGTGGACTAGGCAGCGGAGGCGGCTCTGGTTGCCATCTTGGTTCCATCCACAGGAGGTAGAAGTATATTTGTACAGAAATGACACAACCAAGTTTTCTTCCCCTCGTTCCCCAGCCTCCCTGCCTGCCTTCTTCCTTTCCTCCCTCCCCCCCTCCCCTCCCCTCTTCCCTCCCCCTTCTCACCCCTCTCCTTCCCTCTTTCCTTGCTCCCTGCCCTCCTTTCTTCCTTCCTCGAAATACTAACATTTAATGATGTCCACGGTATATAAGACACTGGGCCAAGTGCTGGGCATGCAAAGATAGCAAGTACCTTGCCCCCAAGGGAATAAGAGCTAGAGCTAGCAAATTAATGTGGGAACTGATAGATGTAAAAAAAAGTGTCAAAGAATACAATGGAAGAAGTCTATAAACTCTACCATAGCTAATGCCTGTGCTTTGGAACATGTAATTGATTTTAGTTAACGTTTTTCTCTTTTCTCTCACTCTTTTTTAAAATAATAAAAGATATCATAAGGTGTAAATTTTAAAAAATCAATAAAGTAATCCCCAGTCTCACCAACCACTGGTGGAAATGTCTGAAGAATATACGTGTTATATGTCCATGTATATACAGATACATATTTTAAAACAATTGGATATTACTGTTTGTACTGCAGTGTGCTCTTTTGCTGAACATAGTAATGCTATCATTCGGGATTAATACATATAAATGTACCCCATTATTTTTCATTGGTTACATAGCAGTCCATCCATAGAGAGTCCATAATTAACTTGACCATCCCCTGTTGCTAAGAATTAATGTTGTTCCCAATTTGGGAATGATTTTCAAAAAACAGAGCAAAAAGCATTATAACTAAATGGTTACACCTTAGTCGGATTATCCCCTTAGGATAGTTTCCTAGAAGTGGAATTCCAGAAGTGTGTATACACTCTCAAGACTTCTTCTTCTTCTTTTTTTTTTTTTTTTAAGATTTTATTTATTTGACAGAGAGAGAGACAGTGAGAGAGGGAACACAAGCAGGAGGAGTGGGAGAGGGAGAAGCAGGCTTCCCGCGGAGCAGGGAGCCCGAGGCGGGGCTTGATCTCAGGACCCTGGGATCATGACCTGAGCCGAAGGCAGACGATTAACGACTGCGCCACCCAGGTGCCCCTCAAGACTTCTTGATATATAACCCAAGTGTGCTCCAAAAAGTTTATGTCAAAAGGTGATATTACTCTTTCAATGTTTTCCAATTCAATAGTTGCAAGATATATGTCATTTTTAAATAGACATATCTGTTACAAAATAAAATAAATTAAAAATAACATTTAAAAAATCCAGATATTTCAAATTTATACATTTGACTTTTAAGACTAGTATTTTGTTAATTTTCTTATTTATTATTAAAGTCATGTTTTATGCATTACAGTCACTAATATTTTGTCATATATATTAGAAATATTTTCCCAATTTGTCATTTACTTTTTAGGTTTTTTTTCCTGTATAGGAGTTTTGGTTTTTTAATGCAATGTATTTGATTAATTATTTCCTTTGTGGTTGCTGCTTTTGATGTTATATTTATAAAGTACCTCTCTCCTGTAAATAAGTATAAATATTTACATATACTTTATTTTTGTACTTTATTCCATCTGGAATTAATTTTGTTTTTGGTATGCTAAGAATGTAGCTTTGTGCTCTCCAAATGGTTAACCAGTTGTATAGTATTATGATCAAGTCTATGCTTAAAATTGGAAAATCTGTGATTATGTTTTCCTATAGTTAATATCGTATATTTGTCACTTTTTAAAAATTATCATTGTTAGATATCTGTCTAGGCTTGTTGGTCTTTTCAAAGAATCAACTCATTTCTTAATTGTATTATTTTGAAATCATTAATTTCTGCTCCTATCTTTGTAAAATGTTTTTCCCTTTTTCTCTATTTTTAAATGTTTTCTTTGCAACCTTATGATTCAAATTCATTATTATTTTCATTCTTTCTGCTTACAAACAAAAAACATTGAGACTATGAATCTCCTTATAGTTTGGGCCAAATTCCATACATTCTGTGTGGCGTATTCTAAATAATTTATGTTGCGATTTTCTTTGCTCTCTGACAAAAAAAAAAAAAGTTTACAGCTTGTAAGGAGTCGGGGATTTGATTTAAATAATTGTCTTTTTTAAATAAAGATTTTATTTATTGATTTGACAGAGAGACCCAGCGAGAGAGGGAACACAAGCAGGGGGAGTGGCAGAGGGAGAAGCAGGCCTCCCGCGGAGCAGGGAGCCCGATGCGGGGCTTGATCCCAGGACCCTGGGATCACAATCCGAGGCGAAGGCAGACGCTCAGTGACTGAGCCACCCAGGCGCCCCTAAATAATTGTCTTTAATTTCCGGTTTACTACATTGTGTCCAAGAGTATGAACTGTAGCTGGGTTTTTGTTTTGTTGTTTTTTACTTCCGGAAAATTTTGAGATTATTTGGGAAAGTCAGGTCCCTAACTGTATTTTATTTTTTAAAAAGGGAAAAAAAGGTTTAAGTTTGGAATTCATTTTACCTGTGTCTCTTTCAAATATTTAAAGGAGTGTTATCGTAATCTGTTTAATAGAGCCCCTGATCACTCTCTCCTCTACCCTAAGGCAAGTCTCGGCCACAGGATCCTGTTCCCTTTGCCTTGGAGGCTTTCTCCGCCTTGCCTCACGTGATGTGCTACAGTACGTTCTGCACACACGAGGTCTTCCAGTGTCCTGTCCCACGTGGAATGTAGTTCTCTAACGTTGATTTCTCTCTCTCACTTCTGTCTTCAGCAAGTGGTGGAGGCGACAGAAAGCTAGTAAGGGGAGGGAAGAGGAGGGAAAGACTCAGTGGGCTCCTGCCTTCCTCGTTTTGACTGCTCACAGTTAAAACTGTGACTACTACTTTCTTTTTGTTGGAAATCATGAGGTATACTTCTCTTTGAAGTTTCTCTGAATGTATTTATGTGTTCGTCCTAAAGTTTAAATGGATTGTTCCACTCTGAATGAAACTAGTGACGTATTATTACACAAGCTTAACCTACATGCGTTTATTGTTGTAATTTATTGATTCATCTTAAAACTGCCTTATTCTTTTGTGATTTTTTGGTTTTCTATGTCTTTTTCAGTTTTTTTAAATAAAGAATGTATTTCATTTTCTTTTATCATCCTTAGTATGTTTAAATATTTTGAGTATTTAAATATTTCATTTTAAATTCCAATAGCTATTACCATTAAGCTGTTCAAAAGCATTACTCATTTTCAAAAAAGGTGAGGGCAGTTTAAGCTCAGTGTTGTCCACAGATAACCTGTGTGGGTTGCCCTTGGTTCTGTGCTTTATCCGCCAGTGATGGTTGGTTCCTGTTCTTCGTTCTATGGTTGAAAGGTGAATTGATGTTCAGAGCTTTCAATCGAGCTTCCAGTATTTCAGGCTTTACCAATATATCGTTGCCCTACTGAGAAGGCATTCTTTTCATCTGGTTTTATAATACTCTGAAGCACTAGAGTTTCATACTGGAGTGTGAAAAAGTCACAACTCCAAGAACGCTTCCATGGTTCTTGTCATCATCACCCAGCTATCCCTATTTCTGGAGACTTCCATCCCCCAGAATATCATAGACCATTGCCTGTCTTCTTAATGTTTTTGCTTTCAGATGTCCTAGTTTCTAACAATCAGTGGAGGAAGAAACATCGGTTGCAAACACAACTTCAGCAGCTCATAGGTCAACTACCCTATGGGAAGAGGAAGGGGCAGTTGTGGTGAGTTTACATATCTGCGGAGCTCAGAAGCCGGATGGCCCTTCCGAGTTGTCCAGAGTAGACGATGGGTCAAATGGCATTGGATGTGGGACTGCCCTGGGAAGGGCGCAGGATGCTGGGTGAGGCAGCTCTCTTTAGTTAAGGAACTCCATAAAAGGGTTTTCAGCTGAGGACTATGTTCTGGCAGAGTTCTCAGAGGTTGGAGAATGAGTTCTCCTGTCTTAAAGGAGGATCTGGATAACACACTACAGCATCTAGCTCATCATCCTCTCCTTATTCATGTAAGTTTTGTACATTTTCTGTCTCTTCCCTAGACTGTGAGCTTCACGAAAGCAGAAACTGTGTCTGTCTTGTTCAGTGTACATCCCTTGTTCCCAGCACAATTTCTAAGAGGCTTGTAGTATATACTAGCTGGATGGTTGATAAATGAATATATGACACATCTTTAGGTACGGGGGAAGGGCCCAGGATGAAAGGAGAGAAAGAATTATAAAGAGGAGAGAGGAATCCCCCATCTCATAGAAGAAAGGTGTTGTGAGATGTAGGAAAACTATTAAATGACCTTAAAATTCACAAAAAAAGGACAAATTAGTGACCATAGAGTAATTCCCCACATCCACTTGAGAACACAGCTGGAAATTGTGGGAAGAGAATTTATGACCTTCAAATTCAAAGAGGGACATTAAATAATTCTCTGGTGCAATGACTTCCCCCCTCCTGGGACCCCAGCTCACTATCGTGATTTCCTGACAGAGTCTGCATCCACATGTACCCTACTCACATTGTGTGCATGGCTGTTTGTTATAGTCAATTAAAATGTATTTGTGGTAGATAGATGGGTAGGTATATTCAATAGATGATAGATAGATAGATAGATAGATAGATAGATAGATAGATAGACAGATAGATTGATAGATCTCAGCATATCTCAATAATTTGTGCTATTGAAATATTTTGCAATGCCTTGGAGCATCTAGAAAATCAGACTCTGAGAGACTGTCCTAGAATTTTAACCAGACAAGTCCATGAAGGGACCCTGTCTGGCTTCACTGTCTTTTATTCCCTGTCTCTGGTATGTTCAGTTAGCGTTGGAACCTGGCTCCAGACACATTTCCTTCTTACTTGTTCTGCTCTCTGGCCTAGACCCTTCTCCCTGAAGACTAACTTGATGCACAAACCAGAAGGAGGCCATAAAACTGGTAAGGCAGCAAAAACTCAGGGAGATTCCCACCTCTCAAAGGGTGCCCTGGGCAGATTGTATATGCCTCACCAGCCGGGAGGCCTGAGCTGGGAAGTGCAGCCTCCCTCTCTGTCTGAGGCTCCTGAGGGTGGGAGAATTGCACTGTGTCCTCCCCACAGAGGGAAATGAATAAAATGGCTTTTCTTAACTAGAAACAGCCTCATCACAAGACTCTTTCTCAGGCACCTGTCTTCCCGGCTCCCTGTGAAAGTGCAGAGTCCCTGGGCATCCATCCCAAAGAGACCATCCTTGCTTGCGCTGCCCTGAGTCCACTGTATATTGAGATCACCCCTGGAAAGACACCATTGTATACCAAGTCTCTGGTTTAATATTTAATCTTCACATGGTCGGTATGTTTACCTCCGTTTTATGCACGAGGATGCTAAAATAAAGAGAGAATGCAATTTATCCAAAGCTATCAGCCAATAAGTGGCTGAGCTGGGATCTATTACTATTATTATTTGGTCATTTATTCAGCAACTCATTTTTGGACACCCACTTGCACCCAGCCAAGGTGCTCTGACATTCCTACAGTCTCTCTGCAGAACGTGCCATCAGCTAGGACATCACCACCTGCCTCCATCTGTTGGTATTGGCAGCAGGGACCCTTCAGCCTAAACCCTTTAACAGTGATCCATAGAAGCCCCTGAAACTTCTGGGGGGAGGGGAAGGTTGAAGGATGAGAAAGGTTGGCATTCTCAGAAGTCTCTGCAGCGCTGCAACTGAGTGTGGGCTGTCCTGCAGGCCCCAGGAAGACCCGGCACTGGCAGATCCCACAGTGTGTACCTGTGAGTGTGCGTGTGGAAGCACGGCTGAATCTGTGTGCACATGTGTGTGTGTGTGTACCTGTGTGTGTGTTGTGTTTGCCTACGATGCCACAGGGGCTCCCTAACATGGAAACGGAGCATCTTAATGGTCAAATTTATTTATTTAATTTATTTATTTTTAAAGATTTCATCTATTTATTTAAAGAGAGAGACAGAGAATGAGCAGTGGGGATAGGGGCAGAGGGAGAGGGAGAGGGAGAAGCAGATTCCCCCCCAAGCAGGAAGCCCGATGCGGGGCTCGATCCCAGGACCCGGAGACCATGACCTGAGCCGAAGGCAGACGTTTAACTGACTAAGCCACCCAGGTGCCCCATTAATGGTCAAATTTAAAAGCCTTCTGGGGGTGCCTGTGTGGCTCAGTTGGTTAAGCGTCCGTGACTCTCAGTTTTGGCCCAGGTCATGATCTCAGGGTCATGAGATCGAGCCCCAGGTTGGGCTTCATGCTCAGCGGGGAGTCTGCTTGAGATTCTCTCTCCCTCTGGCCCCTCCCCCCACCACATGCACACACACGCTCTTTCCTCTCTCTCTCTGTCTCAAATAAATAAATACATCTTAAAAAAAATAAAGTCTTCTGAGCAAGAAAAGCTTCTCAGGGCCCTACCACACCCTGACTCTAAGCCTTTAGAAATAAGAATCATAATAATACCCAACACACACTGACCACTTAGTCTTCCAAGTACTGCTCTAGGTAACTTTATGAATTGAGAACTTAACGCTTAATTCTTAGGTCAACACAATGAGGCTTGCACTTCTACTACTCCCTCTTTAGAGATGAGGACAGCCTGCCAGAGCCCGTGCTCAGGGGCCCTGTGTGTGTGGAAGCTAGGAAGCTGGGCTGGAATTCAGACCCTCCAGCCCCAGAGCTTGTTTTCCTAAGCTCGGCAGCAGCCTGCCCTCCCTGCCCTGCATGCGCCACAGAGCCACTGAAGATGTCTTCGTTCATATGTCACAACTCCAAGATGCAAGGTGATTGTGAGGGCTATAAGGGTGTTTCCCAGGCTTCATCTGCACAAGGTCAAAGGGGTCAGAGTAACTGTGGAAGGTTATTCTGGATGAGGGGTCCAATTAAAATTGCTAGGACTTCCTCTACCTGCTCTTTGGCTATCACCTGGGAAGACAGGTGATGTCAGCCCCAGTGGTGGGGCTGAAGCATCTACAGGACCTGGAGCGAGGAAACCAAGAGGCGAGATCAGAAGTGGGCAAGAACAGAATAATGGGAAGGCCAGGGGAGCCGAAGGCAAATGGAGACCTGATCCTCCACTGAGGCAAACCAAGTCAGGTGTCAGGGGCAGGATGGTAGTCAAGACAGGTTTCCATAGAACCAGGGCTTCTGAAGCCACCGCCTCTCCTCATGGTCCCACCTTCCTTCCCCTTATAGTAGATGGTTGCTTCTGGAAGCTTCTTTTTGTCAGTTTGTGGGGAAAATCAAGGATCAAGACAGGGCTTAGGATGTTAAGGGAATAAAAAGAGGAAAACGGAATGAAAATAACTATACTTTTATTTTAGAGAAAATCATACTGAGATTTAAAAGCTTTCTCGATTTTTTTTTTAATAAACATTTTACCAGCAGCTCTGCTTTATCCCCCTCACACCAGTAAACGGTGAACTGCAGAAAAAGCACCCCCAGCATTGCACAAGATCAGACCTGATCAGACGCAGGGACTCCAGAGCTAGCGGGTGGGGCTTGTCTTTCAGTCCCGCCCCCCCCCAAAGTGCCCTTGTACAAGGCACAGCCTGCGCAACCATCCACAGCGGCCCCTCACCGGGCGCTCGCTCTCCTGCCATCTGCACAGCAAGGGAAAACACACGTCCTGTGCGTGTGGATTTATTCATCTTCCCTCTATCAGTAAGAAGATGGAGCTATAGCACATTAAATATTTACAATTATCAGAGACAAGACAGCACACAGCACTGAACCAAGATAAGAATGCAGTTTTAAAATATTTACAATGAACACATCTTGCTCCTTCTGGTTCTTTTCTTTGGCCTGGCATTTTAGGTCTCTGATCTCCTTATTGTATTTTCTTTCCAGGCCCTCTGTAGTTTGAAATGTCTGACAGAGCCTCATAACTAAATCTTAAGAGGACTCTCATATATATGAGAGATATTGGGGAATTTTATTCATGTGCCTCCAAGCAAGGAGACCTTTCTCACCATCTTTTCAGCTGATGTGCGTGCCTCTTGCATATGCTACGTATGCCTGAGTCAGGTTTCTGGTAGTTCTGTCACATTCGAATGGTCCTACCTAGAACAGGGCTGGTAGAAGGAGCAGGCATGGCATCCCTGAGAACCCAAGTGCACTGGGTTGCCTGAAATTTTAAAGTGACTTTAGACACCAGAGTTAACAGTGTGTGGGGAATGGACTGATTTAAGATTCCTTTCATTAGTTCAATCCTAATATGTTACACACTATTATATTCAGAAGCACAACACCATCATGTTTGATTTAAACCTTGACTCTTTGAAAGATTTCACTCTTTCCTTTTAGATCTTCAGAAAACTGATGATCAGAAACAATAGAATTTTGGTGCGAAAGGGCTATATTAACAACCCCAGGGAGAAAAAAAACTTGTCAGAAAAACAAAGACAGGAAAGATAATTAGGCCCTTAGTTTAACTGTGAAGAATGTGAAAGAAGCTTCAACTGTGAAATATTTGGCTATCCAGAGAGATGAAAGATCTCCAGCATTGCGGATGGGGTGCCAGAGAATTATCAGGGATCACAGGCGTTTTATTGGATGGGTGCCATATTTGACCTTGAAGTGGTGAGGCTGACACTCCATCGTGTCCTGGGGATCTCCTGACGTCCTTGCGCCCTGGCGGTATCTGCCCCCAGGCTCCGAAGGCCTCGACTCTGCGTATGAGCCTGTGCACGTTTCTGGTGTGTATTTATATCGAGGTGGCTGTGTTGCCAAGGAGCTCTGAGAGAAAGCAGAGCGTAGATAACTTCTAATCCACCTTTCTGTGATAATGTGGCGCAAAGTGAAGAGACCCAGGGCTCCATCCCCCTGGTCTGGCATTGCCCTGGGAGGGGCAGGCCCGAGGGGTGTTTTTAGCAAACCCAGCAGACACTGGGGTGAGCTTTTGCATTGGAAATGCTCATGACCACACCAGAGTGTAAGTGAACTCTGTGCGGCAAATAGAAGAGACTAGGAAGGAAGAGAAGAAGAAAGCAACATTTAATTTGTAGGCAGCATGAAATGGATTGGACTGACCATTCCAGAGATTTGGACAGCCAGAGAATTAGAATCTGGGGACGTTAGAACTGGCGAGGAGCCCAGAGGGCACTGAGAATAGAGAGAGGAAGTCCTTTGCCCAAGATCACCAAGGGAGCTGGCGACAGACAGCGGGGCTGTGGAGCTCAGCTCAGGGCTCTGTGCACCACATCCCGCGTCCTCCTTGGCTCTGAGATCACAATGAGGTGCTTTCCCTGTCAACACAAAGCTGGCATAAGGGAGCTGTCTCCTAAGGATTCCCTCCCGGAGAGCCTATGGCTACCTCATCAGAGGATGGGTAGAAGAGTCTGGAGCCCCCCATAGGAATAAAATCAAAGAAGATGTGCAGGAGGACAGTCCATCGTATGCACATAGGTTGTATATTAAGATGGAATGAGGGAGGGTGGGCCCAACATAGCTGGCAACAGCCAGACTCGGCCTCGCATCCTCAGCTCCTGTAGCATGAGCTGGTGTGACCCAGCGAGGTTCATGGTGCCTCCATTTCCTTATCTTTAAAATGGGGATCAGCACACCCTCTTCACAGACCCATAAGGCTCACATAAGGAAAGGCATGAAAACCTTCTGTGATTAAAAAAAAAAAAATGTGATTTACAACAGAGAGTTTGGGCTCCTGAGGGCTTGGCCTTTAGGAACTCTTTTTCATTAATAAGCATCAGGTCTGGATAGCTGGCCATTCTTTATTCTTGCCATCCTTGTCTTTTTCTACTTCCTCCAGATGATTTCTCCATCTTGATCATAGCCTGAGCTGGGGAAAAGGGCATAGGCTGGAGGTTCATCAAAATGCCACAGGTGCTGGTTCATGAGCCATGCAGTGCTCCCAGACAGCACCTTCTAGAACAAGCCTTTCTTATTAGGGCCTAAGCAGGCTGCCCTCCATGGTGGAGTGGAGAAGAGCTAGAGAGGTCCCGGCCCTTTGCCTTAAATTTCTGATGCCTATATCACTTCATGGCACAAAACCCCTCTGGGACGGAATGGTCTTTTCACAAAGAATTTTAATAAAAAATAAGTGGAATAGGAAAAACAATACAGAAATGACTCACAGCATAAAAGGAACCACATTAACAAAGCATCCATGACTAACTGTAGAACTGAGCTCTTCGGGGTTCATGACCCCAGCATCTAAAGTTGTCTTTTTTACCAGCGTTAGGTTTATGAGGTGGTGGGTTGGGTTAATCACCCCGGTTAGCCCAGCCCAACAATCCAACATAATTCTTCACAGGCCCTGAAGGGGCTGTGTTTTGTTTTTCATGGAAGATATTCTCAGAGGTTCTGGCTACAACACACCCCTGGGTTCTAGAATTTGTAGGATTCCTCTGGATCATCTGGCTGATGGTCAGGGTCAGACTGTGGTACCAGTGGCAATGCTGTCCTGGTCTGTGGACATCAGCAGCGCCTTCCTGTGAGTGGACAAACTGAGGAGCCCATGATTGGGGTTCCCAAGTGCCCAGAGGCCCTGAAGAGTTGGCTGTGCACCTAGTGGGAAATAGGGGTCAAAACTTGGCCACGAGGAGGGCATCACGGGAGAGAAACTGTCATTCTCTGAACACAAACAACATGATCCTGGCTCTGAGCTTTCCTGTTTATGGAGAAGGCCTTCCCGTTTGTAGCCACTTGTCTAACTGCTCCCATGCTCAAGCCCAATCAACTTTCACCTTCCCTGTGAGCCCAATTCAGCTGATAAATATTTAATGAGTGTCTACTGTGTGCCTATAAGGCATTTTAACTCATGTTGACCTGTTTTGAAGCTGAGTAAAGGCCTGGGTCTGGGTTGGTTTCCATATTCAAGGGGAACACAGAAAGGGCCATAATGGTCCCTGGTCATTGGTCTACCAGGAACAGGACTTCATGCAGTGGCTGAGGGACAAGAGACACGGCATGTGATTCCCGACTCCTGGCCATCTGGAGAAGAACTGGTGAGGCCAAGCAACTCAGGGTGTCAGGGCCACAGCCAGGGTCTAGTGCAGGATTGCTGCATCAAAGGAGGGTTCGAGTGCAGGACAGGAAGCTGGGCAGGAGCTCTGCTATATGTATGGAGCATCTCTGAGGAACTCGAAGAAGGTGTGGTCAACAAATCAGTGTTCAGAGCATGAGATCCAGGCCTGAGGTGGCAGGACTGTTGCAGTTCCCACCGGGAGTGAGCTGGGAACAGGGCATAGCTGGGTGTGCTAGTAGAAGCATGGAGACCTTCATCCACAAGGGTCAACTTCGTCTCCACTCACAGCCTTGTTGGTTCCTATCCTCCTTCATGCCACAGCTCAAGACTACCTCCGCAAAACGAAGTTTCCTTGTTCTCTCCCAACCACTGGGACCTCTTCCTCTTCATATTTCCTAAAGAACTTTCCCTCTCTCTCTCTCACTTTGACCCAGAAGAATGTCCTGCCCTATTTCTTCTACGCTGGCCTCAGCTGAAGCTACTCAGAGGCAGTAAAACACTCATTAGACACATCTTGTACATCACACTTCACCCCGAGGTGACTTGTGTCAGATAAAGTACTTCCGAGCTCCTCACCACCAGCCACAACACAGTGTGGGCATCTGAGGTCCTAGCTGGCTCCAGACACTAGCTCAGTGGTTGCTCTGTGGCCGGGAGGCTCGTGGGTCCTCTCAGCCAGCCCAAGAGCAATGCTGGGCTGAGCTCTTCCTTGCAGTGGACTGGTGGGGGCTTTCCTTCTTTATCTGAGATGATACCTCTCAGTTGACTTATTTTTTAAAAAATGCCATTTGCTTAATGATTTTAGAAAGTCAGAAAAGGTGAGAAAGAGTTCAGAAGCAGGGGGGAAAAAGAGAGATTCTACTTGGGAATATTGCTTACAGTTGACATTTGCCTTTCCTCCAGACTGATTCTTGACTTTGCATCCTGTCCGCAGAGTGACACTCTGCCAACCAGACATTGTCACCTGCTGGGCGACTCACTCAGGGCTCCTTGGCTCTGTCTGGAAAATCTCTCCCTCTCTCTCCCATCTTTGTCTCCCATCCCCCTTCTCCCAGCTCGGAGCCTTTGTTGACGTTGACAGCTCATCCCTGGGCCATCATTCATCCTGCCCATGGCAAACTTTGGAGAAAATAAAAAACCCTGCTCCCCTAATCTCATTAGAAGGGCTGCAAATTGAATTTAGCCCCTCTCAGTGTCCCCTCAGCTGGCTGTCATTAGGAGCAGAGGCTGGGCCTTGGCTGAGACCCAAAGACCAGCTAACTGAATTTGAGATGCTGTGGTCTTGACAGGCCAAGGGAGGTAATTGAAGAGCCGTGGGGCTCCTGGTAACATTTCAGGCTGGAATTACACTGGGGATCCGAAGCCCCCATCTGCATTGGTGTCGGGGGCACTAAAGAGTCACCCGCTGGGCTTCCAGGGGTCGAATTATTGATAAAGAGATCATTCCCAGTGGAAGGTGGGGGGACAATGGGGAGGCTGCATTTGGTTATGATGCAAAGTGGGTGTTATAGGTGGGGGGAAAGGGATACCCTAGTCAGTAAGGGTGGGCAAATCACCCAAAGTTAGAAATAATTTGCAGAGAGTGTTGTCTAATGAAAAAAGAAAAAGGCAGTTTGGAGAGAATGACAGATAAACCTAGAGAATATGAGGAAAAGAAATAGTCTGAAATTGTGGGCATTATTTATGTGTTTGTCTGAATCTTAATATTTTTTTCTTCCTGAATCATTTTAGATTTATTTATTTATTTATTTATTTATTTATTTATTTATTTATTTTACCTCAACAGTAAGCCTAAAGCATAGGGGGACTTTTCTATAATTGAAAAATCGTATTTTTATAAAAAAGAAAGGTATAAAATCCCCGCATGCTCATAATTAGGCACCTAACAGAGGTTCAGGTGGATGTGACAGACACTATCTCTGACTCCTAGGGCCTCCTTAGTTCCCAGATCTATCACAGTGATTTCAATGTAGTTGAAAGTTCGCTGGAATCCTGTTTTAAAGAAAAGGAGACTGACGATCATTAGCCAGCTACTATGTGCCAGGCATGGTCTTCACAGCAACAGAACAAGACGGGCATGACTATGATTCATATCCCCACTTATTGATGAGGAGACTGAGTCTTGAAAAGATGAGTCAATCTCTTGCCCAGGGTCGGGGAGGTGATAAGTGCTGGGACAGATTTAAACCCAGACTGCCCGGCTCCCCGACTCCGGAGGCCTTCCTGGCTTAGCACAGTGCTAGTTTTTCTACCCTGTGTCACTTTCATGGAAGAAACCACAGTGGTGAGGGCTGTTACTCAGAGGCGAGGTTGGGAGCGCAGGCTAGGGGCCAGACAGGCTCATTCCACCATGTGCTAGTCATGTGACCTCGGGCATTTCCAAATCTCTCTGTGCCCTCTGGGAAAATGGGGACTTGCCTCTTTGGCTTATTATGAGGATTAAATGAGCTGCCCAGTGCCTGGCACATTGTATGTGCTCACACTGTGATAGTAAACTGTAATTGAAATTATGATTATTGTTGTAGTGGCACCATGAAGAATGTCTGTTCACTTGCATATCTATTGGCCATCACCCAAATATTAGGCCACAACATCATCAGACCCCTGTTTTCCCTGCCAGACATTCCCTGATTTAGGGTCAGGACACCTCACATTTACATTCATGGAACTTACCCAGAAGTGCAATTTTTGGTGAAGAGTAAAGAATGAACCCAAGGTTTTTCCTATGTTGATTATATCCATGGTTTTTTTTCTCCAGCCTGCACTCTTTAATGTTGGGTGAGGTAAGACTTCTAGCTGCTGGCTCTCCCATACCTGTTATTGTCAAGTCCTCGCTCCGCATGAAGCATTTTATACATTTTACCTCATTTGATACCCACTTTCATTCCTCTTACGGTATGTTTCATTTCCATTTTTCAGATGAGGGAAGTGCATTTACTTTATGTTTTCCATATTCCATCATGCCTACAGCATTAACTATAGCCTTTCGGCTGATCTAAAATGGCACAGACTACTAAAATATGGGTTTTACTACCTTTGACAAGACTTGTTTCAGTAACTAAAGCCCCCCCCCATCTGTCACTGTACATCCCAATGGCATTCAGGCTTCCGATTCAATGAACACTTGCAGTGTGCCTGGCTCTGGGTTGACAGGCTTTTCCATATTGTCTCATTTAAGTCACCATTAATTCTATGAAGAAAGGCCTATGACTCCTATTTAGGAGATAGAAAGGTGGTTTCAAAACACTTAGGAGGGTTTTCAAGGATCACGCAATTACTAAGTGGAGTATCAGGGAAGGAGGTCCGGGTAGCCTCTAGCTGTATCACTTCCAGCCCTTTGAGTCATCCTAACTGAGGCCGAGGCATTATGGAGCAGAGATAAGCCATCACCTCTGTGCCTTGCACAAATTCCTGACCCAGGGAATCATGAGCTATAATAACGATAAAGTGCATTTTCAGCCGCTAAGGTAGTTACACAGCGAGAGATCACCAGAACAGTGCCTCTCAGAGGGTTCTTGTGAGAAGTGTGAGTTGATACACCTAAAATGCTCAGAGTAGTGCCTGGCACAGTCGGCATTCAACAAAAGTGAGTTATTACTCGTTGCACAGACATGTATTAATCACCAAGCTGTTCTGTAGTCTGTTCTGGCTGGGAGGGACACAGAGTGACTGTGACCCAAGCAGTCGGGACCTCATGGAAATTACTAAGGATCAGCTAGAACCTGGTCACACACTGGTGGGATATATGAGGAATATACTTCCCTCCACTCTGGTCCCCCATGTCATTTCTGTCCCTGGGAGAAGTACAAGTCTCCAGCGTCTCACTGCCATGGGATGCCTGCCCGTGTCTGCACAGGCCTGGAGGGGTTAAGCCTGTGGGTGTTGTCCGTCGCTGGGGATGAAAATCTAGCTGCTCTTGATTCCTGGGAAGCACTGATGCCCTTCCCAGGTCGGAGGAGAAACCCAAACTGCGGTTGAGTAAATACAGTATTCTGTTCACTGCATCAATTAGGCTGACCCTAGGGGCTCTGGGAGCCCCCATGTCCCCCATTTGCAATGACAGCTGCCATGCTGATGAATCCACATTGACATGGTAATTAAACAATTACCCAGAGTGGGGCTTTCCTAGTGCGGCAGCTTTAGCAGGGGGAGCCAGGAGCCACGGGCTGGACGAGGCCTGGGGCTTGTTCCAGGGCCATGAGGTGACCTGCAGTGCCTGGGTCATTCCCAGACGTGCCCTCAGGGGCCACCGGCAGGGGCACTGCAGCTGCTACCCCTGGCACTGGTGGCAGGGGTGGGTTGGGGGGGGCCACAGGAAGGATTCTGCCCAAGTGTGCTCATGTGCGCTTGCTCTCTATCGCTCACTTTCCTTGGGAAATCCTCAATTGGGTGAAGCCTGAAAGGAATCCCCTGTCCCTTTATGGGGGGGATGGGGTACCTTGTCAACTCCAGACTGGCCTAGCCCTTCCTCTCTGGAAGACTCAGCAACATCCAAGGCAGTGTTGCGCAAATGGGGACAGCAAAGACCAGGGAGCCATGCCTTCCTGGCCTCAGAGGGAAGAGCAGAGAGATCATCCTCCTCAGCAGTCCTGGGGGAAAATGCTCTTTCTCTGAGCAGATCATCACAAATGAGAAAGCCCTGGCCTCTTGGTGCAACCACACAGTTTACCATGACTTGAATCAACCCTAACCGGCCACAGCCCCCTTTGCAAGAGTGTACACTTGTGGGTCAGGTGGGCTGGGCTCATGGTCTACTCTGCAACTTAACTGTGTAATCTTTGTAAGCCTGGGCAAATCAAAAGGTCCTTCTGAGCCTTCATTTCCTCCACTATAAAATGGGCTCATAATCACTGCCTTGCCCAACTGTACTTGAGATTAAATAAGATAGTCTATGTCGAAGGACTAAGAGCATTTCACATAACTAATAAATGAGAGAAGCTTACTAATGGTAAGATTCCCCATCAAGATGAGTTCCATCCACAAAAATGATCAAGTTGATTGAATGGCGTCTAGAAGACAGACGAAGACACACCTAGAAGTGCCTTGAGATGAAGAGAGTGCTACTCTTGGGGACCTCTTGCAAGTGAGGCTGTGTGTAGAGTGTGCTTGGCAGAAACAAAGGAAGAGAGAAGAATAGCAAATGACCTATTGGGGCATAGAAAGAGGCATAAGAGGAGTGTCCTGGCTCAGGACGATCAGGCATCACCCCATGAGAGGTAACAAATAAAACATTTATCCACTCATCCATCCATCCATCCTTCATACAAAGATAAACACATATATTATGGGGTTATGATACAGAGGTGAACATAGGCCAAACCAGTGCCTGGTCTTATAAATACCCGGTCAATAAATGAATGAATGAACGAGACAAAATCCCTGTCCTCATGACACTCTGCACAGTGGAGGGTGCTGCCTCTCTTACCTTATGCCTAAGGCAGTTCAGGCTGAACCATGATTTATAGGAGGTACAGAGACATCAGGTGTGCAGTTTTATAAGAAAACTACAAATCAGGTGTAACCTGGTAAGTACTTGCTCAGAGGGACATATTCAGGAGCATAAGAGCTCTCCAGTGGGCAGGTGAAGAAATTCCAGTGTTGGAGTCAAACCTTAGGATTCCAAAATCACAGCTAGATTTAGCAGGGAAAGTGCCATGATTGATTAGTAATGTCTGCCCTAGGCACAGGAATGGAGAGAGAGAACTCACTGTTCATGCTAGCTATTTGTCATCTCAGGTTTAGGCAAGGTCTAAGATATCTTGTAGTAATCGAATTTTGTGATTTTTTAAATAGGGTATTCACTGCATACTGTGAGCAACTAGTGTTACAGTTTGTTCCTGGAACCATGGTTTCGGTTCCATTCCTTTCCCTGCCAGTTACCTTAAGTAAAACCACTCAAGCTCACAAAACCTGAGCTGTCATGCAAAAGAAATGTGACTGCCTTAAGAAAATCCAATTTGACTAGCCCAAGTAGTTAAAGAAAAAAAGTCAAACTTTGTTAATTAATTCAACAAACTTTTACCAAACACCTACTAAGTTAAAAGCCTTGGGAATAAAGAATCCAGCTTCCTCGGGTGGTCAATGTCTACAGTGTGAGTTTGTTGGGGGTGCAGGAGGGTAGAAAGAGGCAGAAATGCCTACAGACACACTCTTAAGTTACTGATTTAGAAGAGACAGTAGTTAGTGAAGTTAAATTCCATAGGACTTCAGCATTCTTTGAGGGAAGCCCAAAAAGTGTTTTTATGGCTGCCGTCATCTATGCTGTGGGAGCTGACATGGTTCTGGGATCGTGCTAGAGGTTTGAAATTGAGCTCTTGGTATTACTAATCCCCCTTCAGCCTCTGCTGTCTGAAGGAGACTGCGCTGTGCCTGGGAGTGTCCAGGCAGAGGCCATAAGATGATCAGAGCAGGCAGGGATCAAAGCATCCCTTTGGACACACTACCCAAAGTGTGGTTCCTGGACCACCAGCAGCAGCAGCAGCAGCAGCAGCAGCAGCAGCACCTGGGAGCTTGTTGGAAGTACAGCATCTCAGGTCCAGCTGCAGACCTGCCAAAGCAGAATCTGACTTTTGACAAGATCCTTGGATAACTCCTGTGCACACTGCAGGTTGAGAACGCTGGTTGATGCAACAGGAATGCTGCTCATGGCCTCTGCCTCCTGGCTGGTCAGAGTAGGCTCTCTGACACCTCTTCTCTCGTTCGCTCTCTTTAAACATTCTTCAGTATTCTAATTAGGCCCTACACTTTGTTTCTAGGTTCGCATCCCTAGCTTTGCCCTCTTCCTGCTACTCTGTTTCTTTGGCATCAGGGAGGGCCCTCTGTTGCCACGATCAAGTCTGCAATGGCTCAGCAATAGGAGGGCACTGCATTTACCTGGCTGTGTTATCCACACCTAGTGGACGTCATCCCCTTCAACTCTCTCTGCAAGTTTTCTAGGAGAAAAGAGACAAATGCATTCTATCATGGGAAAGCGAGAGATGGGAGAGAGAGAGAGGAAGGGGCTGGGAAGGCCATGGTGGGAGGGGTGGGACAAGGTGAGGAAGCCAGGAAAGCCAGGAGAGAAGGGGTTGTGGGTCAGCTGGCTCTTAAAGAATAAGTCACAGGGGCGCCTGGGTGGCTCAGTCGTTAAGTGTCTGCCTTCAGCTCAGGTCATGATCCCAGGGTTCTGGGATCAAGCCCCGCATTGGGCTCCCTGCTCCGTGGGAAGCCTGCCTCTCCCTCTCCCACTCCCCCTTCTTGCGTTCCCTCTCTTGCTGTGTCTCTCTCCGTCAAATAAATAAAATCTTAAAAAAGAACCAAAAAAAAAAACAAAAAACAAAAACAAAAACAAACAAAAAAAGAGTAAGTCACAGTTACAAACAATGGGGGTCTCAGGTTGCCTGGCTGGCTCAGCTGGAAGAACATGTGATTCTTGATCTCTGGGTTGTGAATGTGAGCCCCACACTGGGAGTAGAGATTACTTAAAAATAAAATCTTAAAAAAGAAAGAAAGAAAAAAACAACGGCATTCTGGTTTTTCCCTCCCATTGTTTTTCTATTTTTTATCATTCATTCTTTGAGTCACTCATTCAGCAGATATTCACGGAGGTACCAGCTTTGTGGCAGGTTCTGTTTCCCGTGCTGAGGACACAGAGGTAGGTGAACCAAGCCTGAAGCATAAGCTGAGTGGAGAAGACCTTCCCTGATGAGCAGGCTACAGAGGCCCAAACCTCGCACTAGCCTGGTAGGGAGGCTTGCCGTATGCCATCACTGGACTGGGGCCTCCCTCCCCTCACTGCTGTGCTATCTGAATTCTAAGGCGACCTGAAGTATGAAAACACTCTCTATAAAGTAGATAAAGTGATGGAAGGGTCTTCTGCTTTACCAGATATTTTCCTTAGGATTAGTTTAATGAGGTGCATGCATTCCTGGAGGCTCTGCACACTATCTCATTTAACCATCACAGTCCTGTGAAATTGGTAGCAGGATGAGAAGAAAACTGGGCCTTGGAGAGCTGACAGCACGAAAACTGTGGAGTCAGCCCCCGAACCGAAATCTTTGCTGGCCAAGGCTGCATTCCTGACCACTTAGTGAGAAGACCCAAGGGCAGCCGGCAGCTAGAGGTACAGCGATTGGACACTTCTGCTTTGAGTTAAAATTTTGGAACTGGACTGAATTCATTTGAAGTGAAAATATTTCGCTGGCTTCTAAAGAGGAAGATCACCTGGACCCCTTCCTTCCTAGCAGTCACTCAACAAACATTGGCTGAAATGGATGGTGAGCCTGGAGATAGCCAGGATGGTAAAGGGATTCTCTAGGCCTGGGGGGCCCAGGAAGAGCAAAGTCCACCCTTGAGGCTGTCGGGAACACTCGGCCGGGGACTCGGCTTTATTGGTTCCTTCCCCTCTGTGCAATCCTGGGGACTGTCAAATAAATGACAAGACTCATTTTACAAGTCGACCAGAAGTCTGCAGTGGCGAGCCCGAGCTGACTGCCTATCTTATCTCGAGTCATCAGTCTCTCATTCAGGCTTCCACAAACAACTCTGTCCTGCACTTTGGGAGCAAGGGGCTGAGGGAGTGGGCATTTCCTAGGGCCCTGGTCGATCGTGAGTCCCCAAGAAGGGAACTTGGCCAAGCTGAGACTGTAGCCAAAGCGACAGGAAGGCTCAAGAGTTGAGATTCTGAGGGTGGGCTTCTTGGTTCTGAGAAATGATGGTGACATGACCACTATGACAATGGTGATGATAGGCGAGACACAACTTGGGCTTATCCTATGCTAAGTTCCACCTCTTGGGGGGCATAAAGAAACTGAGGTCTGGAGAGGCTAAGTAAATTTCCTGAGCTCACACATGGCTGTGTGGAAGAGATGAGACTTGAACCTCAGTGTGTTGGATTCTAGAGTTTCTTACCCTCTTGTTTGGGACAGGAAATCACCTTTCTTACAAAACCAAATCACAAAGGCTTCAAGGATTAACTCCAGAAGCCTTCCCTGCACCAGCGGAGGGGAACCCGGACCCACCCTCTGCCTCGGGCTCACCTTCCCCTTGAGATCCTCTCACCTGTTTCTTCCTGCCACCCCCACGCTGCTCACAGCAAAGACACTGGCTGGAACTTAAAACAAATGGAGGATAGCAGAACAGTATATAAGAAACAATGAATCAGCCAAGTCTCTATAGAACTGTACGATTTTTCTATCTTAGCAGAACTAGTTCCTCACTCCTAGGGAGCAAAGGGGTGTTAAGAGACAGGGCTCCAGGACCCAACTCCACTTAAATGAGACAGGTTTTACAGTACAGCAAAGATCCTAGGTTCTGGGGCCAGGAATTCCTGGGCTACAAACCTGACTCCATGACTTCCTGGCTCTCAGATGGTGAACAAAGAACCTCAACCTTCCATGGTGTTTTGCATATGAGAATATGTAAAACAGGAACTGGGGTAGTCCTCGCTTTGTGAATTTTTGGAGGATTAAATGAGACAATGTGCATGAAATGCTTTGTGGGGTGTCTGGCATAAATGTGTGCCTGATAAATGGATTCTGCGATCTGTTTGTGCAAAAAATACTAGCATCTATTTTATACATCGGGCCTCAGCTGAGATTCATTTTAACTATCTTTTCTTTTTAAAGGATTTATTTATTTATTTGAGATGGAGAGAGAGAGAGAGAAAGAGAGCTGGGGGAGGGAAGCACAGAGGGAGAGGGAGAGAACATCCCAAGCAGACCCCATGCTGAGCAAAGAGTTCAATGGGGGCTTGAACTCACGACCCTGAGATCACAACCTGAGCCAAAACCAAGCCTTGATGCTTAAGTGTGCCACCCAGGTACCCCCTAACCATCTTCTCTTAAGCTCCTGAGTAGTGTTCTGGTGTTCTTAGAAATCTTACACATTTCTTAGAAAGTTTGTTACTAGCTTCAGAAGTTTTGAGTTATTTTAAATTGGAGCTTTTCCATTATAACTCTTTTAAAGCTTTCTCAATTATGAAATATTTCAAATATACTGAAAAAACTTTCAAAAACAAGCATCTTAACTCAAACTAAATTGGTTCACTCCAGCCCTTTCTCCATGCAGGGACATCTGCTAGGCAAAAGGACCCCTCTGTCACCCCAAGGAAGTCATTCTCCCTTTGCGTTTGATTGAGGGGTAGCCCATCCACTTCCTTGTCTGGGAGATATGGCTACTCCCTACACGGTGCTGAGCAAAGTTGTTTTTCTCACCCTGAAGTTCTTCATCCTCAGTGAAGACCCGATCCTATACACACACAAACAGAGGCACCTACCTTAGGCATACAAGCTGGTAATGTACTGATTTCTGCCTTATATGCTTCTTTTTTAAAAATAGGAAAAAAATGTATTGGTAGCAATAAAGATCAATATTGAATAGTTTTCCATTCTAGGATGCACCAATATTTATTTAGATAAAAGTATACTAACACTTTTAAATTGTTTCTGATTTGTTTGCATTAATAACTAATCTTTGTAATTTCTCATTCCCGTTGCCCTAGATAAATATAATATCTTTTCATTATATTTATGGTGTATTTCTCCATACAAAAATGTTTTAATTTAATGCAGTGAAATTTATTAGACTCTAAAATATGGTTTCTGCTTTATTTTTATTTAAGAAATTCTTTCCTATAACTATGTCAAAATTTTTTCTTTGTTTTTTTTTCTAAATGGTTTACTTTTGGGGTGCCTGGGGGCTCATTTGGTTAAGCGTCCAACTCTTGGTTTCAGCTCAGGTCATGATCTCAGGGTCCTGAGATCCAGTCCTGTGTCAGGCTCCCCGCTCAGCAAGGAGTCTGCTTCCTCTCTCTCTCCCTCTGCTCCTCTCTCTGCTTGTGCACTCTCTCTCTCAAATATATAAATACATCTTTAAATGGTTTACTTTTTGCATTTGGTTCTTCAATTCACCTAGAATTTATTTTTGTGTATTATTTAAGTAAGGATCCAATTTCTTTTTATATGATAACCAATTGGCCCAGCAATATTCATTGAATAGAATATCTTTACTCCAGTGATTTATAAATGTCCCATCTTTAATAGACAATGTTCTAGGAATTTGTGGTGGTCTGTTTATGGCTTTCTAATATAATCCATACAAATTCCACATTGTCCTAATTGTGATGGCTTTATAATAAACCTTGATATCTCTTTAAGGAAAATTCCCAAACTTTCTTCTATTTCAAAAAAGCTTGGATATTCTAGGCCTGTGTTTTTTTATCACTTTTAGGCTCAGCTGGCATGTTATGGGGGGAAATATATGTATATGTGTGTGTGTGTGGTTTACTTGGAATTTCATTGCATTCATTGGTTAAACTGAGGGAGAATTTACATTTCTGTGATAACGATTCTTCTTGTCCATAAAAATGACATACCTCTCCGTTTACTGGAGTTATCTTTCATGCCATTCAATAATGTTTTATATTTCTTTATAGAAGACTTTTGTAACTTTTATTACACTTAATTCTAGCCAACTTGTAGGTTTTTTTGATACATTTTTCTAGTATATTTTCTAATTTGTTTCAGGTACATAAGGATATCGTTGATTGTTGTATATTGATCCTGCATCAAGTAATTTTGTTAAAAGTTTAGTTCTAATAGTTTATTTGTAATCCTCTTCTGTATTTTATTTAATCTACAAATAATGGTAATTTGTCTCTTTTATTTCCTAGATCTTTAATTTTTTTCCCTTGTCCTGTTTGCATTGGGTGCAACATTCAGTACATGGGGACTAGGAAAGGTAATAACAGGCCTCTTTGTTTGTGCCCAACTTTACAATGACTATGTCTAATGTTTCACCATAAAATATAATATTTGTCCTTGATTTTTGACAGGTTAAGGAAGTTCTCTTTAATTCATGGTTTGCTAAAGGTTTCATACTATGGCTGTTCAATTTTATCACGTGCTTTTCCTGTCTTAATAGAAGAATTATATGGTTTGCCCCCATTGATCAGAAGATTATCAATTTATATTAAAAAAAAAGAGTTATTTGTTCCTTGTAAGTTTTTGTAAAACTTTCTAGTAACACCATCTAATGCCCTTCTGGCCAAGGAGATTTTTGTCCATTCATTTAGTTTCTTTAAGAGTTCAGGTTACATTCAGATTTGCTATTTCTTTGTCAATTTTCTTAATTTGTATTTTCTAAAAAGTTGAAGACTTCATTTAACTTTCTCTTAAGATTTTCAAAGATTCTGAAAGTCTCTACTCTTTCTGTAGTTATGGCCCCCTTTTCCCTCCTACATTTATTTAGTTGTCCATTTACTGTTTAAACCTGTTGGAATTGGGTTTTATACAACTTGAAACTAAAGGTATCTAACTGACAGAAGGAAAGAAATGGGAAAATATAGTGTACATTGATACTGCTGCAGTTGACTCAGAACTTTTTTCCATGCCACCATGACTTCTTTCATGCTCCCCTTTGCTCTTTATCTATTGTCCTTCAAGATGCGACTAAGCAGTTAAATCCTCCAGGAAGGCTTCCTTGACGGTTGCCACCCCTGGTGAGCCTGGATGTTTTTCTTATGCTTTCCTCTGTAAAAGTATTAATCAATCTGAATAGAAATGATCACTTCTTTCATTAAAGTGAATGCTCATCCAGGGCAAGGAGATCATATTCATCACCATATCCTCAGAGGAAGGCAAGTGCGTGGCACGTAAGAAGCACTCAACAAATACTTTCTGATCAAAGTTATAAACAGAGCAGTATGGCATCCATCAGGAAGAGTAAACTGAGACCAGAGGTGCTCCAGAGAGAGCACTTTGCACCTCTAAGAAGAGATCTCTCTTAGAGATGAAAGTGTATGCTTTGCATGTGCTCTCAAAGAGAGAACTGTCATTCTCAAACTATAAAACTACAGCAGCCCCTCACCCGCTTAGCGAGGCAGGTTTCCCTTTGCCAGTCTCTTGCCTCCTCCTCTGTGACTCTCTGGCTGATGCTGGGAAGTGGCAGACTGCCTCATGGCAACAAGCCCTTGGCTGGCACAGCTGGGATGGCCTCTTCTTACTCCAGGTATTATCCCAACACACTCCCCTCCCCTTTCTCTTTCCTACTCCCATCTCTGCCAAGAGGCAAAGAAATAAGGGAAACAGTGGAAAGGGCTTTGGCTTTGGAGCCAAATAGCCTTCAGTTGAAGTCTTGCTTTTATCCCTTCTAGGCCATGCAATCTGGGGCAATTTGCTTCTCCTCTCTGCACCTTGGTTTCTTCCTTTGTAATAATAAGAGTCAGCTCCCAGATTTGTGAAATTCCTGCCTCATGGTAAATGCTCCACAACTTTACTATGCAACATCTCAAGGCCCTCTGATGTTCTAAACTAAAAGTATTTCCCCCTCTGTTCCCCATCTCCAGTCCCAAGATTTGGACATTTGAGTGCCTAGGAAGTTATGTGCACCCACTCCTGAGTCCCCTACAGTTGGCAACTGTATTCAGCAGTGGCATACTGATCTCTGTCACTTGGGGCCAATTGTTCATTCTGTTCTTCGAGCCACAATCTTATCTGCTGTTCTCTCCCTCTGTGTGTGTGTGTGTGTGTGTGTGTGTGTGTGTGTGTGTGTTTCATTTTCTCTCTCCTTTTCTCCCTTTCTCTTTTTCTTTTTACTTGGTGGAGGAGGTCCCTGGGTAGGAACGTCCCACACCAATTTCATGGTACACTTAATCCTTTCGTTGTTCTCTAGCCCTTACAGGGCAGAAAGCCAGGTGCTCCCCTTGCTCTTCATGGGTAACTTGATTATAAGAATTAAAAGGCTTTGATTACATTATTAATTTTGAAGCTGTGTGCCTCTCATCCAGTAAGGATCCAGGAGAGCCTCAGATGCAGATGGTCTGCAGACACCCTACCTCCGGGACAAGTCACATATCAGATAATCCGTAGAACTCCTCGCCTATCTGCCTGGCAGAGTGCGGGACCCTCATAGAACTCTCACGTTGACTTTTGCAACAATCCTGTGAAGCGAGAGGAGCAGGTTCCTTTTATGTTTCAGGTGCTTCCCAGGGCACTGGGATCTCAGGGGCTCAGTTACATAAGTGACTTGCCTGAGGCCACGGCCAGGTAGTTTAGTGGTTACAGCAGAAACTAGAACACAGCCCTGCAGACATTTAGGCTGTGTTCTTTTTTACTACACTATGCAGCATGAATAGCAGCCCATGTAAGGTGATTCTTGGTACACACCAGAGTGTTTTTATTTCTGCAATGAGCACAGACAGGTTGGTACTACACTCCATGGACATGCTTTCCAAAGATGGCTGCAACAATATTCCATCCCATATGCTCTTCTCTAATGTGACTTTGCTACTCCCCCACATCAAGCGGTTGACAACCCTCCCTTTGAGTCTGGGCTACACTTAGTGGCTTGCTTATAGTCAATAGAAGGTGGAAGAGTAATGCTTCATGACACTCGAGACTAGTCGGAATAGGTCATGTAACTTCCTTTGGGTTCTCTTCATTCAGTTGTTCTCCATATGCTCCCTCTTGGAATGTTCCTCTCCCTATCCAGCTGCCATGATGTGAGAATCCCAACCCACATGGAGTGTGGTACCAGTTGACAATCCCATGTGAACACAGCTTTCAAGTCTGCCTAGCCACCAGACATGCTAATGAAGAAGCCTCCAGATAATTCCAGTCCCCAGCTATGTGAGTCTTCTCAGCTAAGGCTCAAAACATTTTGGAATAGAAAAAAGCCACTGCCATATTGGGAGACTACGGGTCTCTTGCATTTCTGCATGTCTTGTAAGCAGAAACACAGACTGTCTTTGGTCCAGATTGTCTTTTATAAGATGCTTATATAGCAAAACAAAACACCCCAAATGAAACAAAAAACAAAAACAAAAACAAAAAAACAAAACACACACACACACACACACACACACACACACACAGAAAAATGAGATTGTGCCACTCTCGGAAGCAAAGGGCAGGTTTGCTTACAGCTTTGAAAAACAGAAAGTATCCTATATAATAGAGATAATGTCTTATGGCAGGCATGCTTACTTCCCATTTTAAAAGATTCAGGTTCCCTACACTTGGGGTTCCTCTCCTATAACGCAACCTATTGTGTGTGCTGGTGTCATCTCCCTCTTCCTCTCATGCTGTGGGAATTGTGCCTCAGGGAACTGACCAGAAGAATAATGATAATCAAACTACTGCTATAGCGGTGAATAATAAAGTTTTTTGTCTCTGCCCCAGGAGTCTCGTATTTTCTACCTGCACCCACGAAATGTGCCAAGCTGGCTTTCAGCTTGCAAGGAGAATAAAAACTCTTGAGCCTTCAGAGTTCCTGATGCCCTACTGTGCCTTATATGAATTCATGATCTCCAGAATCCATGAGCATAATAAAGTGATTTTGGGTTTACACTGCTAAGCTTGAGGTGGCTTGTCATGCACCAGTAGATAGACAGATGCAAGTGCAATCAAGACTTATGTTTTTTTTGGGGGGAAGGCTTCCCCGTCTACGAGGAAGAAGTGGACATATATATATAGAAACTATACACAGGACCACCACACACACGGCACTCAGACATTCTATCCAAGTATCCATTCATGTCCACTAATTCTTCATAGCAGCCAAGGAGATTTTAGAGAAAAAGATTATTGTGGTTTGACACATATAAACATGTCTGATGGGGTGCCTGGGTGGCTCAGTCAGTAAGCATCTGCCTTCAGCTCAGGTCATGATCCCAGGTTCCTGGGATCAAGCCCTGCATCGGGCTCCCTGCTCGGTGGGAAGCCTGCTTCTCCCTCTCCCACTCCCCCTGCTTGTGTTCCCTCTCTCGCTGTGTCTCTCTCTGTCAAATAAATGCATAAAATCTTAAAAAAAAAAACCATGTCTGATGAGTGGGGATGGCCCCAAAGGAGGCTGAAGACATGGGGACTTAGAACACGGCATGGAAGATGTGACCCAGCCAGCTTTACATCTGGAGGAAGGAGCTGTGTGTGTGTGTATCCAGAAAGCTTCATCTCTAAATGCTGGGATCCCTTGGTGTCCAAGAACCTTGGCTGGCTGGCCACACTTAACAGAAGGAAATGCAGGGACAGGGAGTATTGGTCTTGCTGATTGAGGTGAATCAGTACCGAAAGACAGTGGCACCAGGGGCTCAGGATCCCAGGGCTCAGTAAGAGCATGAACTGCGGAGTTGCCAGGACTGTGGCTGTAAATGATACCAGAGACATTGGTGGATTTCCAGCCCCACTGGTGGTGAAGAGGCAATTACAACGACCAATGCAGGGGACTTGCAGCATGGAGAAGCAGCTTGCTGGACAATCAGTCCCTGCAGGTTTAGCCTTGTGGCCAGTGTAAGAGCTTTGTCTCTCCATCAATCAGAATAGGCCGGTCTGTGTTTTGATCTCAAGGGACTGCAAAGTCATAGTGGCTTGAAACAACACGAATGCTCTTGTGGGTCAGTAGAGAGATGGGATGTTGGGGAAGGCTTTGCTGTATACAGTGGTCACTCAGGGACCCAGGCAGATGGAGGCTCTATCATCCTATCACATGCTGTCTCCACACGAGGTCCTAGGATTCACTGTAGCAGGGGAAGAGAGAGCACGCCCCAGCTCTTAAATGCTTCCACCGGGAGGTGGCACACATCATTTCTTCTCACATTTCACTGGGCAAAGCAAGTCAATAGCCATGGCTTATGTCGAAGTGTGAGGGGTGGAGTATCATCACCATCCCATGAGTCTGAAAGGAGAGGTGGGCTGGATATATGGTCATTAAATGCTACCATAGTATTACGTGGATGTTTTGGAGCTTGCGCCACCTTGCTGGGGTGGTCCCTCTTGAGTGGATAAAGATGGTGCCATCATCATCTCCCTTTACAAGATTAACATACAGATCACCTGAGCAGGGGTCAGCCCCTCTGCTCTGGGACTCTTTAAGCTTCTGAAGTCCAGCATTGCATCATGCTGTTTCATTTCAGCTTTGTGGTGTAGAAGAAAGAGCCGAAAAGTAGGCAACATGCGTTTCCTGACATGCAATGGTGAGTAAGGCATTTCCTGTTCTGTTCTCTTTCGATACTTCTGATTTTAAGCAGGAGGAAAATTATGAACTGAGGCAAAAAGGTCTCTAACATTTCTGGAACATTTGTTAACCTCTCTTTTTAACAAGGAGGAAACAGATCTGTGCCTCAGACTCACGTATTTTTTCCTCATGATATTTATTTTTATCATTACCTTGTATTTAAGATAACAAATATTGGTTTTCAACCTACCTTTTGACATGTTTCCTTTTTAGATATGCTTATTTGAATTTTCAAAAAGAGAGGTGGTTCACAAAAAGCTCTAAGAAAATAATATAGTGTTCGTTGAAAGAGAACTGGCCCGAAATTGCAAAAGTATTAAGAAAATGACTGAGGTTTGGCAAAAGGAGATCTAATAACACCTCCTCATCTTCCTAGGAGGAAAACCATAGCAGGGCAGGGCTTGAATTCAGGCAGCCTGGGTCCAGAATTTGTCTGCTAGGTGCTTAACACTTGCTGGCTGTGCAAACTTAAGCACAAATCATGTGAAGTTTCTGGGCCTTGGTTTTATTATTTATCAAGTGGGAATAATAATGGTGCTCATCTCCATCAGGCTTATGTGAAGATAAAATGCGTTAAAACCTACACCGGAGCTTGACCAGTAACATAGCACCCGTGATTGGCTATTGGTTATGAACGTTACCACTTTTGCTGTTCCCCCCCATGTGCACCTGGTCTGCTTCTCCCCAGCTGTCTTCCTTTTGCAGATAGGGCCAGCTACCCGACTTCACTGAAAGGAGGCATTTAAGTCTCGTGGTTTATCCTGTTTTTTATCGGAGACAAATGTTTTCCTTGAAAATTAACTAATTGAGTTAATGATCACCAAACTAGGCCAAACTGGGTCTGGCCTTCCCTCCAATCAATTATTCCGACAGCAGTTGGTGCTTATAAACAGGCAACTTGGCTGGTGGGCCCCCTTCCCTGCCCCCCAATTCTCTCTATTCATTTCTTTGTTCAATAATCTATTTTACTTGGTTCAGGTGGGAGTGGCAGGCTGCAACAGCTCCTCTCTGTTAACCTGGGGGGTGGGAAGGGTAAAGCACAAGATCTAAATGGCTGGGTCAAATGTGTGAGGTCCCAGGCCCCAGAGCAGTCCCCCTAGGAGCAGAGACAGATACAGGAAGCTGGTGCTGAGCATGTCAATCACAAGGGGATTGACAACCTGGAACAACAGGTCCCAGATGCTCCTGGCCCGTGGACCCTCTCCTCAGGATTGCAGCCCGAGATCAGACAGTCCCCCAGAGGCCAGGCCTCCCACTGTGTTTTCTGTGCAAAACCATGTACGAATTAAAAGAGCCTGGTTTCTGAGTCATCAACTGTGGTTTTGCGTTCCTGCTCATTCGCTGCGTGACCTTTAGCAAATGATCTGAGCCTCAATTTCTTCATCTGTAAAATGGGAATACTAATACCTATCTCACAGGTGTGTTATAGAAATTAAATGAGATCACTTACAGAATACAGACTAGGCCCTGATCCCATTTCATGATGCTTCACATTGAATGAAAGAATATGAAGTAGAAAATTGCAGTAATTTGGGGTGCCTGGGTGGCTCAGTCGTTAAGCGTCTGCCTTCGGCTCAGGTCATGATCCCAGGCTCCTGGGCTCGAGCCCCGCATCGGGCTCCCTGCTCCTCAGGAAGCCTGCTCCCTCTCCCTGTGCTTGTGTTCCCTCTCTGTCAAATAAATAAATAAAATCTTTAAAAAATTGCAGTAATTTAATGAGACAGTTTTCTATGCTTCCATCCATTCTCCTCTTGGTCAAACATACCTGCCCACATCAAATTGCCACTGATTGCTTGTTTTCCTTTACCTGAGTGCTTTCTTTTTTCTATTTTCCAATATTAATGCCCTGACAATAGCAGTGCTCTCTTTCACCTGAGGCTATTGATAAATAATTGTTTACCAGATCAATCTCTGTGTGTCTCTTTAAGCTGTTTTTAATACACAGAAGCATTTCTGGCTTTATCTAGCCTTATTCTGTGGCAGGATGTCTCAAACTGTTCCGCTCAACAGTAAATCCATGGGATATTAATAATTCTCACTCATACAAAAACATAAAAATTTGGGAAACACTGTTAAGCAGTTAAGTAGGTTTCTTTACTTTAGGACTTTCCCAAGCCTTTCATATGTTAATACATAAAGAGAATAGGATAGGATTCAGTGTTTCCCAAACATATTTGCCTGTAGAATCTTTTTGCCATAGTGGAGCATTTGAAAGGACTAGGGACTTATAGAACAGTGCTTCTCAAACTTCAGTGAGCGCATGAATCCGCTGGGGGGCTTGTGAAAATGCATATTCTGACTCAGGAGGTCTGGGGTGGGGCCTGGGTTTCTGTACTTGTGACAAGCTCCTAGTGGATGCTGATGTTACTGACTTTTTTTTTTTTTAAAGATTTTATTTATTTATTTGGCAGAGAGATACAGAGAGAGAACAAGTAGGCAGAGAGGCAGGCAGAAAGAGAGGGAGAAGCAGGCTCCCCGCCGAGCAGGGAGCCCAATGCGGGGCTCGATCCCAGGACCCTGGGATCATGACCTGAGCCGAAGGCAGCCGCTTAACCGACTGAGCCACCCAGGCGCCCCAATGTTACTGACTTTAGACCAGACTTGGAGAATCAAGACTTTCAGGGGCTGTCACATTCATGTTGGAGAATATTCTCTTTACTAGGGAACTCAGCAGACGAATGTGGTCTCAAATCAAACTATACTTTGGAGCAACAGAAAACATACCGACCCTCAGAGTATCCAGTTCTAGGTGAAACAGGAGAACTGGTCTCAGATGGTTGAACTTGGAGGTGGCATTTCATATTTTTCAGGTCTCTGATCTCTTACCTATAAAATGCACCCAACTTCCACTAGTCCCACAGGTTGCTGGGAGAACGAAATTCACTGTGCCAGAGCACTGTGTAAAATCGCCATCACAGACCATCACTGTCAGAAGGTTAAGGCACCTTCACATCTAAGCCAGGCCTTTGTGTTAGAGTCACACTTGTGGTCACCATGACCCCTTCCGTTCTCCATAAATGTATGGATAGGCTACACTGAGCCTGGACTCCCCTGCTTTCCCCCACCAGCCATTCCCTCCCTCAGGGTGACCAGCATGGCTCATCATGTATACTAACAGATCAACGGAGGCTGCCCCGAGGCCTCTGCTGAGAAGGACTCTCTCTGGGCTCTGCAGAAAATAGCTCCTTGGTCAATGAACGATTTCTGCTATGCGTGTTGGAGGAATAGCCATGTAACCCACTCTTGGCCCCAGGACTAGCTCTCCACTTTGCTTATAATCACACAGCCTTTATAAATTGATGGCGCCTTCCCTTCTCATGCCCAGCCATGGCTAGCAGCTCTTTTTTCACCAAAGCACAAAGCCAGCAGGTAGCTATGTGAGAAGCCAGAGTGGCCATAGACCCTGCCTTGCCCTCCCCACATTTGAGTCTGGTCTGGGGGCTCAGGCCTAGGTTCTGGGACCAAAGGGTCACTTTATTCTAGGAGTGCCCTAGAAGGTCCCCTAAGCCTCAGGATTTTCTTCACCTCACAGGTGCCTGATGGCCCCCAAACTGACCTCGTCTCTCTTCAGTTCACCTCAAACATGGGTGAAGTCATAGATAACATGCACAATGCTATCAATCCTCAGCTGTTTCTCTTCCAGCCCATGTTATTCTATATTCAAAATGTTCACATTTCAGTCCGTTGTAGGAGCCCTAACCTCTCATCTAAGGAAATGCTGCTACATGCTCTCGGTCACTCAGGCCAGGAGCCTCATTATCATCACTGATGATCCTTCTCCCTTGCGAACTCACCCCTGGCCAGGCCGCATTCCGTGGCACCAAGTTCTGAGAGGATGGATGCCCATTAGGCGAATGCACCTCACAGTTCCCCTTCCCAGAACCACAGAAGGGAACCTGGGGTACATGGGCTTCCAACCCTTCCCTCCTCCATAACTGATTGGCTCAGCCAGGCCAAACAGAGTCCCTTCCATGGGGATTTAGAAGGAGAAAAAGAGAGGGTCATCTAAATGCAGAAGACTTCCGTGGTCTTGTTTTCCTCCCTGGGACGTGGGAATGCAGAGGAAGCCAGTCTCTAGATATAAAAGGAGGATGAAGAACATGAGGGGGAGGAAAGAGGAGAGACAAAGAGTATTGGCTCTAAGCTCCCCTGCCTTGGATTCTGTCGGACATCACTGTACTCTGATACCAAAGCCCCCGTTTTGCTTAAATCAATACCTTGGAATTTCTCAGATAATTAAAAGAATTCTAAGAATTAAAAGAATTCTAACCACAGGGTCCTACCAATTCCAATCAAGTAACATGTCTCAAATCTGAGGGTTTATTTCCATCTTAATCAGCTACCCATTCGGGCTATCACCTCTCCACACTTAGGTGTTTGCCATAATCGCCAAGCTGGGATTCATCTAGATCGTCACTTTTATAAGATTATTGTTTTTGTAAAATAAATATAAAGACAACAAACATAAGACATTAAGGTCATTCTCCTACTCAAAGAGAGTCCTGATTCCTCATCGTTAAACTGAACTCTTTAGTCCAATATTCAAGGCTCTCGAAGGTTTCCAAAAAATGATCAACATTCACTACTTGATGCATAAGTTTCAAGTACCAGGAAACCCAACATAAACTGGCTTAAAAGTAACAAATAATACAGTAGAGGCTGCAAACTGGCTCACTCCATCCTTCTGATCCTCTTCTTGGATCTTCCGATATCAAAGAGGCTGGAAAGTCAAAGACCCCACTTCCCAGCCCTCCAAGCGCTGGGAAGGAAATGCCCGGCCATTCTGGAAGCACCTCAGTCCGTCCGTCTGGACCTCATGCCTCACATCTGTGGCCCAGCCTCCCCCCGCAAACATATCTACCTCGGGCATCATTTCTAAGGCCGCATGGCCAAGGCCATAAATCTGTGCCCTTGTTTAGTGTGGCATGTCCTCTCCCTCTAATCCAATCTCCCCTCCGTGTGTTCTCGGTGCTCGCTCATTCGGCTTGACAGCTATTTAATAAACCTATTTGCTTTCCTTTGACATGAGGCAGAAGTGGTGGGTGTTGAAGAGCTGTGAGGCCCTCGTGGACAATGAAACCCTTTCCCACTCAACACTCTTCCAGCTCAGCACAGATAAATTGTGGAGAACTTGAAATTAACCCAAGCTATCTTCTTTTCTTAAGGAAAAAAAACATCACCGGAGACCCAAGAAGCAGAGCAAGTGCAGTGAGTGAAAGGGATGGCAGGAGAAATCACATTTCCTGGCTCCAGGGGCAAGGGTGAGCCCGGATCAGGGGCCTGTGAGCCTTCCCTCAATCTAGCTTTTATCACTTCAAAGCAGGAGGTCTTAAAGGAATGCCCTTTATGACTGATTCTGTCTTCAAAAGCATGAAAGAAAAAGCATATTTTCTTAAGCCTCCTCGCCGGAAGCCAAGCGATTTATCCAAGGGGCTTGAACCACGAACCTCTGCAACCGGGATACAATTTGGTGTGACGGCCGTGGCGCTGGGGCCACAATCAGCCGGCCAGACCGGGATTCTCACTCCACTGCCTGGGAGATTTAGGACTTTGGGCCATTTATCTTTGCTCTCTGAGCCTCAGTTTCCTTCTCTGTAAAGTGAGCATGCAGTTCACCTCACAGGGTCGTCATTAGGATCAAATAAGAGAGCAAATGTGAATATTCTTGGTACGTGGTAGTTGCTAAATGAATTGCAAGCCAGTATTATTTACTTACTGGTTGTAATAATAAGCAAATCTGCTGTCCATCCCATCTCCAAATACCTGTGTATCCCCGCTTTTTATTGGTGTATTGTCTAGAATGTGTTTATTTGGTTTTCCCTTGCATTGGTGGGGCCCAGGAACCGTTTCCTCTATGTTGTCGGCCTTGATCTCAGGGTGCAATATCACTTCTTACATTCCACTATCTCTTTAAGCAAAGCTAGAAGATGTCCAGACCAGGCCTGGGTTTTCTCTGCATAGGGAGGTTGGACTATTGGGCTGCAAAGTGCGCAGTCTCCCCTGGGGCAGGTGAGTCCAGCTGGATGGGCCAGAGTCAAGGTTAGGCTCTCAGGTCCACAGCAGTTACTCAAAACAGCTAAGACTGGGAAGAGCTATGGGTTTGAGTCCAAGCTGGTCTTTATGGAGCAACAAAGATCCAAGCTTGGAAGTTGAAGTTTGGATGGCAACACCCAAGAATAGGGGTTATGCCAACTACCAACAATGATGACTCCAACTCTACATTCAGAGACTAGAGAAATAATACTGGCTGGTACCATGGGCCAGCGAGCCCACTGTTAGCTGGACTAGGTTCAGGGTTCCAGTTATCATCTGGACCCCATATGTTCCAATTCTAACAGGCAGGTTATAGTTGCTTTTGGGTTCTTGGGCATCAATGTCAATTCCCTAGGTCAAAACCCTAGGATGCCCAACAATTTCTGAAAAGTTTATGCCTATTCCTCTTTGCTCAATGCATGGTTATCTGAATAAATAGCCATAGGGAAGGACTGGAGAAATTACTACTGAGTATACAATGCTGTAGACTTGCAAAACTGTTCCTCCTGGGGGCTTGACCTATACTTCAGTCAATGGGTTCCAGGTCTGAGAACAGCCAGGAATCTTGAATTTTTCTGGGGCTGTTGTCCAAAGGCTCTGATCACTCATCCTGGATTTCGATTGTACAAATTAACAATGCTTCTGTTGGGTGCCCAGCTATCTCTGCCTGAGGAACAATGTATTCTATCAACCATCTCCATCTCTCTGTTGGTCCATCCTGCTTGGTCAAGTCTCTGCTCTGACCTTGCTGCTTGTTGTAATAATTGTGCCACCTGGCTTCTATTATTTGGGGATCCTATTACCTCCATTGTTTCAGAATCCCAGTTCTGTAGTGACATCTTTTGATGGAAGCCCTGGTCTATGAAGACAGCCACCACTGTGCTACTTAACAATTCTCGTGCACACTTACCAACCAGCACATTCTCTAGGCCCTTCTGCAAAACTTGTCAGTTGATGGATTTTCCGACCTTATGAAATATCTGCTCTAGCATGCCCATTGCTCAGAGTCTTTTGATGCTTTCCTCCTTGTCTGTCATGGCAGTTCTCCCATTTCTACTTCACTTAGTGGTGGCCATCATTTTTCTCATGTGTCCAATAGCTATTCTGGGAACATATTAGCCCCATCTCCAGGATCCTTGCCATGGTGTGAATTCTGGATCGCTGGAGAGTTCCTCATATTAACACACTCTCCTTGATCCAACTTTTTGTTCCTCTCTCTTGATCCTGTATGCTCAGGGCCCAGATGTTCCAAGATCTTCTAGTACTTATTAGCTAGATCCTGCAGCTCCTTGATGTGGTAGATACTTGGCAAATAGCTCCTCTCAGACTTTAGCAGGCTTAGCACCCCTGTGGGCAAACTGTTCTGGGCTTTGACCCTTGTTATTGGTCTTGTTGACAGTAAGGAGGATGGCAAGGGGAGGGAAAAGATCCTGGGTGGGGACAAACATTGTCTTGTAAGATACTTATTTCACTTGTGATTTCTCTATAAACTTCAAGCAAGTTGAGAGAGTGCTATTATTTAATAAGCAGGAGTGGGCTCCTTACAGCCCAGTGGGTTGAGGGCTATTTAGGAGTTCAGGATTCTCAGTAGTGTCTATTCAAGTCTCCCAGGCTCAATTCTCGGGGTTCCCTTCCTTCTAAACCAGACTTCTGGACTCTGTGAAGTCAGCCTTTGAATCTCCACTATTCTTGATTAAGCTCTGTATCTCATCCTTCACACTGCCCTCTCTCCTTTGGCTACAGGTTAAAGCTTCCTTCAGTGCTGCCCAGAAGGTCCTAGAACCTTCATATCTTGCCTTGAATTGGTGGTTAATCACCAGAAGCCAGTCATCACCTTTCTTTAATGAACCCATGCATCCGCAGACAGCCACTCAATTACACAATCTTTGTGGTAACTACTCCCCTCATTCCACTCAAGCTTACCGCCTAACGCACCCTCTTCCACTGATATCCCAACCATGCCCACCGCCAGTACAACTTTTAACAGTCACACCCTACAGCGTGCTCTTTGTGACCCACCTACCACTAGTAGGTTCTCCTTGCCGTCAATCTCTATCCCCTCACCTTGCTCCCACCTCCACCAAGAGAAAAGCATTGCTGTTTTTCTCACCACAAATTATTTTTGCGAGTTTATTTTGTGAGTCTTTATCACAAAGAAGATAGTCTGCAGTGTCTGGAGTCCATAATGGTTTTTAGATTCAATCACATTTTTGTATACCTCAGAAATTTTGTTATTGTTAAGTAGTATTCCATTATATGACCGCAAAGGGTACTGGGAACTTTCTGGGGGTGACGGAAATGTTTTCTATCTTAAGTGGGATGTTAGTTACATGATGTAGTAGAGACTATGGTGTGTCTGCCCAGATACCCTGTTTGGGACTCACATGCCCCAGCTGCTGCTGGGATAACCCACATCTGCATTTCTTACTGGGCACTGCCCTCAGGGAGCTGCCTTGCCCAGTTATCTCCCTTGCAGGAGGTTGCCCTAACTCATGTTTATACATTACCTATTGATAGACTTTTTTTTTTTTTTTCAGTTTCTTGCTGCTAAGAATAAAACTGTTATGAACATTCTTGAACAAGTCTGTGTGTGGACGTATGCTTTCATTTCTTTCAGATAAATACTTAGAAAGGAAATGATGGGTCGTGGGTAGGTGTATTAACAGTTAAAGAATAAGCACTAAACAATTGCCCAAAGTGGCTATAACATTGTGATCTTCTACCAGCAATATATGAGAGTCCCATTGTTCCTTCTCCAGCTGATATACTTTTGGTATTGTCAGTCTTTTAAATTATAGCCATTCAGGGGCACCTGGGTGGCTCAGTCATTAAGCGTCTACCTTCAGCTCAGGTCATGATCCCAGGGTCCTGGGATTGAGCCCTGCATCGGGCTCCCTGCTCAGCAGGAAGCCTGCTTCTCCCTCTCCCGCTCCCCCTGCTTGTGTTCCCTCTCTCACTGTGTCTCTCTCTGTGTCAAATAAATAAAATCTTTAAAAAATAAATAAATAAATTATAGCCATTCAAGCAAGTGGCTGTGAAGCGTTAATACCTTCTAGTTTCTAATTTGCGTTTTCCTGATGAGTAGTGATATTGAGCACTCTGCATATGTTTATAGACCATTTTTATATTTGGAAAGTGCCCAAGGCTTTAGCCTGTTTCTATTAGGTTATATTTTCATTACTGATTTGTAGGTGTGCTTTATTTATTCTAGATGTAAGTTGGATATACACATTGTGAATATTTCTCTTGGTCGTTGGCTTTTTATTTTCTTGATGGTGTCTTTTGATGAGCAGAAATTTTTAATTTTGATGAAGTCCAATTTATTTATGTTTTTATGGTTAGTGCTTCTTATATCTTGTGTCTAAGAAATCTTTTACCTATCCCCAAATGTGAAGGTATAAAGATATTCTTTATTTTCTTCCAAGAGCTTTCTTGCATTATTTTAAAAGTAAAGTCATTTTTGATGCCACCTTGTGCCATTAAAGCATAAGAAATCATTAGTGAATGTGAATAGTACAGGAAATGGGAAGGAGGTGGCAATGGAGTGGGAGCTGGGGCCAGCAGAAGCAAAGTGGATGCCCAAGCCAGACAAAGTCTCCAGAGTGCTGGGGGCCCCTCCGCCTCTCTAGCTGTAAGCTTCGAGCTGGTCTCCTCCATTAGAGCTAGGGAGGCCAGTTCCGCCTTTTAAAAAGGGGACCTGCAAATGGAATTCACACAGTACCATGACCCTTGGTGTGTAGTGTGGCGGGCTGCAGCCTGATTCGCATCCAAGTGCACGCAACACATTCACAGCTGAGAGCTTGCTTCTCCTGCCCTGTCACACCCACCTCTTCGCCACAATTCCGCAGCCTGCTCTCCCTGACGATGTTTTGCTAGGTCGGGCTGTGTCTACGAAGGCACAAGCTAACTTTTGGTTCCTGACCATGCTTTTCTGGTGTTTTCAAGGAGATCCGTTTCAATTCTCTGTGACTTTGGCTTCACCCCTTCTTACCTTTGAGGATTGGAAACAGGAGGAGGCTGGTACTTACTGTACATCTATGACCCCCCAGCCCCTTGAATCTTCACCCTGGCCTTTTATCTAAAGCCCTTTCAAAGTAAGATGAGGGAAGCGTATGTCCTGGAAACTGGGTCATTACAAGTCCTGCCCAAACCCTCTTCACAGCAAATCTGCCCAACCCTTAGCCCTTTACTGCCTGGGCCATGGTTTGTGTCCCTAATACTTGAGCTGCAACTGATTGGATCAAGTCAAGTCATATGACCCAGGGTCACATGACCCAGGAGCACCAAGGCTGGCCAGCAATCTTGCGGTGAGTGACCCCATGAAGAGATAAGATTCTCCTATGATCAGATTCTTTCTCTTGAGAATTTGAACTGGGACACATGGCAAGAATTTGCAAATATGCAGTCAGAGGTGAAGCACCACAGAGCAAGAAAAAGGTCAAGGGGTTTGAAGAGAGCCGTGTGTAAGACTGAGTGACAGAGGAGCCAAAACCCTGAACCGAGGAAGCTGCTGGGAGAGAACAGAGCACGAAGCAGTTGTTTAGACAGAACCAGAGGCACCAGGAAGGGACATCAGCCCTAGACACGCCTCTGTTCCGGATTCCACAAACAGATGCCTGCTCAGGAACCCTTTAGCCTACTCTCAACCCCATAGCTACAAGGGATCTTGTGAGGGTCTCTATTTTCATCACTAAACAAGTGAAAGGAAGAGGGGAGAGGTGAGTAAGTTAAAAAAATGAATCCAAGTAAGGAAAGTGGTCACAGTTCACCCTACAGTAGGAATATTTCCCACATTATGTTGTTTGGGGACATGTTAATGTTACCTCACTCCATTTCTGGTGACACCTTCCCATTCCACTGGCCTGTGAAATGCAGTGAGGGGATATGGGCTAGACCTGTGAGGAAGGTAAATGCATTTTTGATGAGCTGGAGAATCTGTGCCATTGAACAGCAGCTTCCACATTACCAGCTGGGTGCGTGTGTTTTAAGCCAAATCTTTAAAGTGCTTCTTAGTAGAAGTGTGGTAGGGCTGTGGGAGCTCAGAGGAGCTGAAAAGTGATGCTTGAAAATGGCCATCCTGCTGGGATTATGGACAGTCCTATAGCATCTTTGCAAAATTCTGCAGTGTCAATCCTGGCAGTAAAGTGCTTTTTATAAATACCACTTATTAAGGGAGTAACATTCTGATAAAGGCAGTGGTTATTTCTGTCCTCAGAGCAACAACTGCAGAGGATGGGTATTTTCCAGATTGTGCTAAGGGAGCACATGCATGCTCTGGATAGTCAGACTTCACACTCAGTTTTATATATAAGATGAGCACAAGGATTTGGTCAGTAAGGTTTACACACACACGTACACACACACACACACACACACACACACCTAAAATGGAGGAGATATCAGAGAGGCTCACTATCAATTGATTCATGGGAATTAGATCTTCAGAAGAAAGCTCACAACTCACTGGGGGGAGGGCAAATACCTCAACTGTTCAGTGGAAAAACCACAACAGCATATGCAAAGGAGTATTTTATCACTTTCCTTTATGTTGCAGAGAATCAGGCCATTTTTCTGCCCTTGGTTTAGGGCAAAACAAGGAGAAAGGCCTCAAGCTGAAGGCAAAAGTAAATACTAAGACTCCAGAGAGTCTTATGCCTGTGTGTGGGGAAAGCATCCCATACTCAAAGAAAGTTCAAGCTGGAGGAAATTTGAGCAACCCTAGCCTAAGTCCCTCGTTTAACAGGTGATGAAGATACAGCACAGATATCTTTATGCAAAACAGATTATTGGTTCTAAATTGTGGGGGCAAAGATCATGGATAATGGCATTCTAGCTGCAGCATCAAACAGATTAGGTCAAACCCTGTGATAAAAATCACAAATGTAGGTGAAGATCATGAGGAGTCCCTGATAAAGACTGAATGCTGGCCAGTGGCTCCCAGCAGAACACAATTAACATGTTTGTTTACTCTGCTTCTGCTGGAAAGTCTCTATCCCAAACTAGTTTTTGTGGGTTCAAAGTCTAGTACACCACCAACAACATTTATACCATAGGAAGTGTCTTAGAAATGCAGAATCTTGGACCCCAGCCTGGCAACCCACTCGCAGACCGACCTGCAACAGGGCCCCGGGATGGCGCATGCATACAGGATGGGGCAAGACCATGGGTCCTACATGTTGCCAGAGCGGCTCCTTTTCAAGAAAAGGAAGCATGAGTTCCACCAGCTAAGTTCAGCAGCAAAGGCCACTGCCATGCTGGTTTGTAGCGTTGGCATGTATTAGTTTTGTACGGCTGCTGTAACAAATGACCATAAATTTAATGGCTTAAACCAACAGGAATTTCTCCTCCTGTAGTTCTGGAGACCAAAAACCCAGAATCAAGAGCCAGAAGGCCTACGCTCCCTGTAAAGACTCAGGGAGAGAGCATCCTTCCTTGCCTTTCTTAGATCCTGGTGGTTTGGCAGTTCCTTGTGTCTGCGTCCCTCCAATCTCTGTCTCTGCCTTCACAAGGCCTACTCGGTGTCCCAACTCTCCCTCTGCCTTTCTCTAATTCAGACGCTTGTCATTGGATTTAGGACCCACCTGGATAATACAGGATGATCTTGTCTCAAGATCCTTAATTACATCTGCAAAGACCTTTTTTCCAGATAAAGTGGCATTCACAGGTTCTGGGTGGGCAAACATTTTGAAGGGCTACCATTCAACACACTACTGCATTTTGGGGAGTCAGTTAGGGGGATGATCTCTAGGACTTGAGGGCCTATTACAGGGTGAGAGGGAGGGCTGGATACCGCATTGTTGGAGATGACCTTCCACTGTCAGGGTCCCAATTTGGGTTAAATCATGCAGCAAGGATCCTCGTGGGCTTTGATTATGAGAGAGAAGCAGAAAGAGAGGGGAGAGAAAGACATTCTTTCATAGCTTCCCTGGGTCCTCACTGGAGAAAGAGCACGGAGGACACTAAATTAATTCAGGTTATCCTGAGAGCACTGCACTTTGGGAATGAGATTTAAACATTACTTGCATTAGAAGTCTGTCTAAAATGGATCTCTCTTCTGTCAGCAAAACTTTCCCCTCTTGCCCTATCTAGGGCCTCCCTCTTCCTTCCAGGCCCCGCCTCCAGCTGCTGGGTACCCAACCACTCCCCTGGACCCGCAGACAGCCGTCCTCTGGCTCCCTCCCCGTCTGGGCCTGTCAGGCCCTAGGGAGTCGGGAGGCTGTGCTAATTAGGAGCATTATCACTTTGCCAAGAAAGAACACGAATCCAGGAAAAAGCCTCAGTTAAATGTGCCGGACATCAGGGATCCTGACTGCAGGCAGCTGAACTCTGGTATCTGTTTAACAGAACTCAGAGCTAGGGAGCTGCCCCCCCCCCCCCCCCCCCCCCCCCGCTGTGGAGAGAGAACGAGAGTCTCGTCTTGGTCTCCCTTCTCTGTTCTGAATCCCCCGAACCACGGTCATGGAGGGCATGCACCCATATGACAAAGTTAGGGTTTTTTCCCTAATTGCTTTTAATTTTCAAAAATTTTTTAAAATTTAAAAACATTGAGCATATGCAAAATGTAAAAGATATTGTAACCATTTTCTTAAGCGTCCATTTCGGCAGCGAGAGTACATTCATGCTGCTGCGCAGCGTTTGCCACCATCCACCTCTTGTGAAACTAAAGCTCTGTGTCCTCTAACAACTCCCCGCACCCCCTCCATCCAGGCCGGACCACTCCCTACTTTCTGTCTTTATGGATCTAACCACTCTAGGAACCTCAGGTTAAGGGAAGTCATGCAGTATTTGTCTTTTTCTGTCCAGCTTATTTCCCTGAGCGTAATGTCCTCAAGATCCATTCATGTTGGAGCATGTGTCAGAATCTCCTTCTTTAAAAGCCCACTATTATTCCGTTGTGTGTAAATACCATCTTTTATTTATCCATTCACCTATTGATGGACATTTGGGTTGCTCAGGACACAGATTTTTTTTAAGTAAATATTTACTTTGATTCTGAAACAACTTCAGCAAGAAGAAGGAAAAACCTGAATAGCCTAAAACTGAGTACTGAACAAAATTAAGGCCATCTTTGATACCCACTGAAAGCAACTCAGCAAATTTGGTAAATGAAAGAAGAAATCGCCTTTCTTTTTTAATACATGCAAAAAGCCCCCAACTTTTCCGGAATGAGAGAAAGTAGGAGAGCTCCACGAACCTACTAGTAATGTTAACAACTGGCTGAGCTATGCCATTTGCACCAAAGAGCTAACTAATTCTCAGAGTCTAAGGGCACTAAAACTACAGTTGCCATTCCAATGAGAGTGAATGATTTAGAAGGAACTTTGAGAATTAGGAATCATGCCTCAAGGTTTTGGTACAGGTCTGCATATGTGAGAGGGGCAGGCTTTTTTCAGAATTTCGGAGTTCCTGAGATTTCAGGGAAGTGGAGTCCTTCCTGCAGGAGTCTCTGATACCTGATTGTCTCTGGGCACATACTTTTAACACTGATTTGTGTATTAAGTAGAAGGCATACTGGTCCTACTATTGCATTCTCTGAAAATTCCTTTAAAAAATATCCTAATGGAGGTGTGTTTATTATTTGTCTTACTTTTATTAAGACAACCAATATTTTGTGAATTTCCAGTTGATTAGATGATGGGTAAAAGGATGAATAAGAGAGATATCTTTCATTTCAAGAAAAATAAAATTACATGTTGTATTTATTTTTCCTGGATAATTTCTATTTTTTAATTTTACCAGTAAAAAATATGTGAAAAGGAAGACTCATAAATGCTGGGACATGCAGTAACTCAAGTAATGAGGATTCCCCAGGGGGCAATTTGCTACATTCCATCTTGGTGAGAGAAAGACCTCTGGGGTAATGTTGCACCATAAGCAAGGGAGGTGTGACATACACGTGGCCAGTGTTAGTGGTCAAGAGAGGGTATTGAGTCACAGACTGTTGGGCCCTGGGAATACTAAAACCAGCTCCTTAGTGTCCCCATGAGGCATACTACTCAGACTAGTGCACAAAGCTGGGAAATATGGCCCCTCCTGCTAGTCTATCATGCTGCGTTAAATGCACAACCAGACAAACCCCGGCAGTGTGCTCTCCAGAAATAAGCATCTTCCAAGATTTAGATTCCCAGAGCTCAATGTAAGCTTCTTTCTTCTACTTCCTTACCTATAAAATAGCCTACCACCCACCCTGTCCTGGCCTTGTTATTATTCTAAATAAACCCAGGCTTGCCAAAGTCTTGGCACCGTCCACAAACACCAAAGTTCCTAATAATAATTCTCCCAGCACTGTATTGAAAAAAAAATCATTTATCCTATGAAATGATTCTTCAGGCACTTTTAGTGGCCGAGTCTGTCCCCAGAATTCAAAGGGTAGAGAGTCACATGGGGTCTCTATGCAACACTGTAACCATTGGGCTGGATCCAAACTGTCCCTTTAGAAGAGAGCTGCCAGGGACCAGGCAGTATCCAGTGGGCAACAGCGCCAAAACCATGAGCCATGGCTGTTACCCACTTTGCTTCTTTGAGGTAAACCCAAGTTCCCATGTGGAATTTTACCTAGAGGGTGAGTAGTTGGTGGTCTTCGCTGGTGGTTGCCTTGAGTTATCAAATTCCAAAATAAAGAAAGCTGGGCAGGAAGGTCAATGTTAGGCTTGGGAGTCTCCTCTACAGACCATTAATTCGATCCTTCTTCCAAGGGGAACTAGGAAGGCATTTCCATCTATGTCTGTCTCCCCAGGGCTCAAGTTTCTTAGGACAAATAAAAACCAGAAAGAAGAGTGTGCAAGCTTTAGCCATGGAGGAATGGGACAGCGGCCCTGCCACCATAATAATTACAAAGTGGTCCCACAGGCTATGAACACCTTCTTTCTGTGACTGGTTGGGAGCCTGAAATGAAGTCCCATCATTTGTACTTTGTGTACGCATCTCTCTGCAGCAACGGACCCAGTCTGGTCTTGCTGTCACTGGAAACAATGACAGTTCTGGCTACCACTTGTTGTCCATTTCTGCAAGCCCATCCCTGTACCGTGGACAGTACAGACATCATCTCACCCAAGAACATGGGCTAGACCCAAATCGCCTGCCTGCTCTGCACCATAGTATCTGAGACGTGATGGCAAGATTATGATGTGAGTCAACAGTGGGACAAAAACATAACAGTGTGTTTAAAAGCACTACTAATAGTCTGGTTGTTATCACGTGGAAAACTTGAATCCAGAAAGGGAGCAATCTTTTGGATGGCATACTGTAAAATAGCTCTACTCCAGATCAGCCAACCTTACATTACTGCCACCCTCCGCTAGCCCCCCCTTCTCCGCCAACACACATACTATTGTATTCTTACCAAACCTCACGCTTTACTCCTAAATTGACCCTATGTGGGTACATTCTGTCTGGGTCTGCTCTTTGGGGGAATGACCAAAACAGAACTAACAGTTAAAAAAACTAAAGTAGCATGAAATGGAGGAAAGAGATAACTCACTCAAAGCACACTCTGCCCCTATGAGCTGTGTGACACTGGGAATCGGCTTCACTCCCTGCCTCTCAGCTCTGCATTGGAAAGGGATGATAAGAACAATTATATAAGACAATGCAATGGATAGGCATTTTACAAATAACTCAAAACACTACATTTTTTTTAAACTTATTTATTTATTTATTTATTCATGAGAGACAGAGAGAGAGAAAGAGAGAGGCAGAGGGAGAAGCAGGCTCCCAAGGAGCAGGGAGCCCAATGCGGGACTCACCTGGGACCATGACCTGAGCCGAAGGCAGACGCTTAACCATCTGAGCCACCCAGGTGCCCTCAAAACACTACATTTTAAAAATTGATTGTACTTCAGTTCTCTCTAAAGTCTAGAACACTTATTTAGTTGTCCAAACAGGAAACCAAGGTAATGTATTTTCTAAACACCACTTGAAACCCTCATTTAACTTTTTATGAATGCCGTAAATCATTCATGCACTCTATCACCCATCTCTCGCTCTTAAAAAGTGTCCAAAGAGAAGGTAGGTTTTCTGGGTCCCAGGAACACGAACCTCTCTTTTGCTTCCCAGCCAAGCATCGGCCAGTCCCTTTGTGCTTTCTTCTGGCCTTGTCCGAACACTTGGCAAGGAGGCGCTGTCAAGGGGTTGGTCTGTGGGCGATTCTAGAAACATATTTCCTGTAACCTGACTAGTCTGAGACACCGGGCTTCACACTGGGCTTTTCTGGGGCCGCCCCGCCACCCCTATCACCACAGCCTTCCTGCCTGGCAGCTGCAGACAGAACATTCCCCATAGTTAAGGCCCAGTAAAACTCACCTCGTTCACCAGGAGGCTCTGGGCCTACCCTGTCTGATTGCTTTGGAGCCGGCCACAGAGGGTTTGCGTGGCTGGCTGGGGAGGGATTTTTACAATTGAAAAGAAAAAGACTCAGTTGTCAAAGACAAAGCCTGTAGAGTCCTGAGGGATTCCCAAGGGTAGTTAATTGGAAAAACCATTTGCCCCCTTTAACGTCCCTCCACCCACTGCGGCCCCCAGCCTTATCCGAGAGCAGTCACCCTATCTGTAAATGGCGACCATGGAAAATGTACCCTGGTGACTTGGTGTGAAAGATAGGCAAGGCTCCTAAAAAATCTTCTCGGAGGCTTATCACCTTCTTCTGGCTCCACAGCGGGCTCGGGCTCTGGGGCTGGAGGAAACTGCCTGTCTGTGAGCCTAGACAGGGTCTCATCAACAACTGATAAGGGCCCTCTGTGAACAAGCAGGCGCTGGGGGGCTTTACTCGCCTTTCAAATGCCAGAGACAGTTGTAGGAGAAAATACAGGGTCCAGTGACCTCCGTGAAGGAGGCCGGGCAGGCCCGCAGGATCAGCCATGCATGAAGCAGGGTGGCCCTCCCCCGACCTGGGAAAGGAGAAAACCTAGGGGTCACTTCACAGGTACTGGGACAAGTATCTGATGGTCAGCAGGGACATCCAGGCACTGGCAATGCTGCTATGCTAGATGAATTAAGCCCAAATACCTCCCGTCTATTCAGATTCTAAATAACCTAAAAGCTCCTGTAATCCTAAATTCTGTAACCCCCCTATCAAGGCAATGAATATTAAAATGAGGGCCCCCTCATGTTGCAAGATCTTGAGGTTCCCTCCAAATTGAACCATTTAGTGCAACAAAAGATACAGCCTTAGGAAGGAAGAAATCAGATTTTATATTCCAACTCTGCCATCTGTCCATGTAACATTAGATAAATCAGTTTTTCCCAGGAAGATGCAAATATTGCTCAGACTAGCTCTCATCATGTGAAAGGGATTTATAAAGAAATGGTAGAGTGCTATATAAGTAAAGTAGTATTATTTAAAAATGCAATACTTGAACTATCTCCAGTGGTGAGAGTACTTATACCCTTTAATCCTTTGAAAATTGCTAACTCCTATTTAGCATGCTGAATGCAGTAGAGCAAATGCATACTGAGCTCCTTGCACAGAGGAAGCTAACAAGAAGACACAGCTCATTTAAAGAATTAATGGCAGGCATGTGCTGTAGTAAAGAAGCAAACTTTCGGTGATGGGGAAATCTGGCAGAAAGATTATGAAGAAGTCTGGGGGAGAAAGTATCATCTGAGCCTGGAGGCAGACAGTGAAGGAGAAAGCAACAGTGTGAGCTTAAACCACAAGAGGACGGACCAGGGCAGGAAGTAGTCTGGAGGGGCTGCACTGAAAGGGTGATGAAGATCATGGGGAGCATGGGGACCAGATGAAGGGACCTTGAACCCAGGCTGAGGCACTCAGACTGTATCATGTAGGCGTGGAGAGCGGCTGAAGATGGGTGCGGAGGAGAGCCGTGCTGCGGCAGCCACCTGCAGCAAAAGGCACAGAAGAGCCGGGAGGCTGGAAGAACCACAGGGAGCTGGATATGGACAAAGGCAGTGCGGGTGGAAAGGAAGTGGCTGCGTAAAGGAGGAGTTTGCTGTGTGTCGAGTCTCTGATAATTCAAATATGCACCATTGTCCTTCCTTTCTGATAAATGGCGGGGGTGGGGGGGGGTCACTATACTCAGCAGACATTTTTTGCCTGTGTACTTCCCTAGCCACAGTGTTAGGTCACTCCGCTGTTCCAGGGGCAACTGATTTCCCGTCCTCTGATTCTCCACCAAAGCTTCACACTGGACAGAGGGGGAAAGGGGTCAAAGACCGTAAAAGGAAAAGAAGAATAAAACAGAATGAAGAAACAACTTGTTATCAAACAAAAGGAAACAATTTACTCACTGAGCAAAATTTAGAAAACAAAACTAAGCCAAGTACAAAAATGAAAATCACAGGTATCTACCAAAGTAGATATCCTTCCAGTATTTTCTATGTGTGTATATGCACACGTATGTTGTATATGTTTCTTTATTTTTTACAAAGATTTTATTTATCTGAGAGAGAGAATGAGAGAGAGAGAGAGAGCATGAGAGGGAAGAGGGTCAGAGGGAGAAGCAGACTCCCCGCCGAGCAGGGAGCCCGATGCGGGACTCGATCCCAGGACCCCAGGATCATGACCTGAGCCGAAGGCAGTCGCTTAACCAACTGAGCCACCCAGGCGCCCGGTGGTATATGTTTCTATGTATATATTATTTCTGTGTGTATATTAAAGTAGGACAGGCACTGTTAAAGTACTATTTAGGTCCTATTTAGTTCCATTACTAATACTAATATGATTATACTGTCTAGTGCATGGCACATACAAGACTTAATAAATATTTATTAAAGTAATAAATGACCATAAATGACTGATGACATTGTTTCATAAACCGATTTTTCATTTATTACATTCTACATTGTAGACAACTTCCCATGTATTAAAACAATCTTTTAAATGATTACATGATATTATCAATATATGAATCATGCTTCACCAAACCTCATGTGATTGGCCCTTATTTTATTATTAAAGATTTTATTTTATTTATTTGAGAGAGAGCACAGGAGGGGGTAGGGTCAGAGGGAGAAGCAGACTCCCTGCTCTGAACAGGGAGCCCGATGTGGGACTCGATCCCGGGACTCTGGGATCATGACCTGAGCCAAAGGCAGTTGCTTAACCAACTGAGTCACCCAGGCAGAGCTCTGATAGGGGCGCCTGGGTGGCTCAGTCATTAAGCGTCTGCCTTCGGCTCATGTCATGATCCCAGGGTCCTGGAATCAAGCCCCGCCTCGGGCTCCCTGCTCTGCGGGAAGCCTGCTTCTCCCTCCCCCACTCCCCCTGCTTGTGTTCCCTCTCTCGCTGTGTCTCTCTCTGTCAAATAAATAAATAAAATCTTTAAAAATAAATAAATAGAGCTCTGATAAATATTCTTGTAGTTAAAGAGGTACATTCATGATAATATCCTTAGAAAAGAAATACCAGAAGGAGGTGTCCTGGATCAGAGGGGTGCACATTTTTAAGACTTTTGATATCTACCCCTGGCTTTTGATATCCCTATTGACATACCCTCCCAACACCTTTCAGTTCATGTCCCTGTCTGCAGTAGACGCTGACTCATTTTCCGAATAGGACAGTCTGACCGTGGATGTTATATTTCCCTTTATCTTTGCCTATTTGATGGGGGAAAAGTTATACTATTATAATTTTCATTTCCTTGATTTCTTAATGACTATGAATTTATCTTTTTTTTTTTTGCTTTTAGTTATACTTTGTGGGGGTGGATTTCTTGACATACCTTTTAATTGTTTTTCTATATTCTTATTTGTTAAAAATGATATATATTAGGAATATTAACCATTTGTCAAAAATATTACAAATGCAATTTGCAGTTTGTCACTTTGTGGGGTTTTTTTTTTTTTTTTGCTTATGTGGTTTAAAATTTTTATACAATGAATCCAGTGATCTTTCCTTTATGATTTTTGCCTATGGCATCATGCTTTAAAAGGCCTTCACTACCCCAAGATTAAATATTTATCTATGTTTTTCTGGTGTTTTACATCTCAAAGTCATCTGAAAATTACTTCGCTTAGAGGTTTTTTTGAGCTCCAATTTAATTTTTTCCAACTGGTTAGCCCTTTGCTCCCATGTTATTTACTGAATATTCTCTATCTAGTGATTTGAAATGCCATCTTTATCAAATCTCAGGAATTCCTTCTGGTGATTGGCATGTCTGTCTCTTTTGGGGCCAGTATTATGTTGCTGTGCTTATTGTAACTTTACAATGTGTCTTAACATCTGGCAAGGCAAGTCCTCCTTCATTATGCTTCCTTTTCTAAATTTTCTTTGTTATTCTCCCCTGTTTTTATTCCTCCAAATGAATTTTAAATAATTTTACGTGTTCTAAAAAATAATGCCAATGGAATTTTTATTGGAATTATATCACATTTATAAATTAAATAATCAATAGCTCTGCAATGCTGAGTTTCCATGAAAGAACATGGCTTATGGAAATATTTCCATTTCACCAAGTTTCCTTTTATGTTCCTGAGTAATGTGATGAAGTTTATTACACATAAGTACCACCTTGTTCTCACTGATGTTATTTCTGAGTGTTTTAGATTTTAGGGTTGCCAAGTGGGATTTTTCCTACTATATTTTCTAACTAATTATCACTGTTATATCAGAAAGTTATTATCTTGTTTCCCTGTTACCTACTAAATTATGTTATTAATTCAAATAACTTTGCAATAGATTCCTCCAGATTTCCTGAGTGTGGTGGTTTATACTGTGTCAAGTTGATGAAGTGGGAACTATGTTTTCCAGAATCCTCTTCCCTGTATTGTTCTGAGTGAGAGTTAACCAAAAGAGACATGCAGACAGTATTTGGAATCAGAAGTGAAGCAGCAACCATTATTCTCTGAAGATTTTCATGGTGAGGTGTGGTGCCAGGCAGACGCAGGGTCACCACGAGCCCCCAAATCCCACAGACACTTAGCAGGAGATGCGGAGAAGCGGTAGCTAATGTGGAGACACAGCTTCCCGCGAGCCTCCCTGTATTCAGGTGGCTGGAAGTGCTCAGCCTCTGAGACTGACAGGCTGGTTGGCGACTCTCTCTTTGATCCTTCAAAGTCCCTCTTGAATTTTCATTTCCCCAATTCTTTCCACAATTGTGTAAGGTCTAACGACTGTAATAAATCTCTTCTATAACTCCATGGATCTGCTTTCTCGGTTGAGCCCTGACTGATTCACTGCAAAAATCATCTTGGAATGTTAGTGCTAACAAGGATCTACTATAGGGTTCCCAGCCCGACTATGGGACTACCAGCGACGTGTGAATTTCAGAAAGAAGCCTGTTTCTCTCTGCCCCGCTCGGTGTTCAAGCCATGCTCTGTGGGCTCTTCATACAACAAAATGGCCCATCAACGCATTTCACAAAACAAAGACAGATTTTCCCCTGACAAATTCTTCTCCCAATTCTGAAATTCACCTTTCTTTCCAATCACACACATGCACCTGTATGTTTTCTGATACTTAATTCGATGAGGCAGTGGGTGGTACTGTAAGCACAACAGCACTGTGGGTTTAGCTTGGAAATAAACTTTCAAGAAACTCGTTTAGGCCAACTTTGTACTTTCGCCACTGAGCAGAGTAAGGGCAGTGCTGGTGGTAAGAACTAGAGAGTCTTAATTTTCACATCAACACCTCTTTTTAAAGGAGGCAGACAGAGGGGACTTGAACAAGCCTCAACTCCACTTCTGCTCTGGGGAAGCCAGGGGAGGAGCTGAGTGAATAACTTTTTTGTTTTTCTGAACTAGTCTTGTCACCTAAGAAAAAGTTGACAATCCCCTATTAGGGCCCCTTTATGTCATCACCAAATCACTCCTGCCTCCGTAAGAAAAACTTAAGCAGGACTCCAATCTGCTATACAGACATGACCTCACAGGGTCTCAGATAGAGGGCCTCATTTCATGTTACATGAATTTTTTTTCCCTTTTTTGTCTTGCCACATGAGAAATCTGCTTTTAGAATGCATGGAGAGGCCTGTCTGCTACTTCTTATTAGTGTAACTTCTGAGAGACCTGAGAAAACATGATTACAGCCATTGTTCAAACAAAGACAAACATCAGATCTAAAAACAGTAAATGCAATGGTTGAGACTATGTTCGCTGCTTTAAAAAATGTCAAAAGAGGGGGACGAGACTTGACTGCTAAGATGGCTGCTAAAGTATTTTAAATGAAAAATGAATCAGTACATACAGCCTATGGCTGCCTAGTTTTCTAATTCAGCATTTCCCTGCCTTTAGTTCTATAGCTGATGGAGTTTCCCTAGCTATGTCTTCTCAGTTCTGAAGGGATGGTGGAGGTCACTTGTGTAAATCAGGATTATTGTAGATGGTAAATCAGAAGTCGATGTGTTTTTCTGACATTCTGCAGTAATCTTTCTTGGGAGGAAAATACACATTTTTCTACAACTTGTTTATCAGTTTTTATTTTGAAAATAAATTCTTTGACATTAAAGAATTGCAAAAAAAAAATTCCTGTGGGACGAACCACAGGCTGGAAATAGCTTGTGCTGGACTTGGAACTAAGTAACACACTGTGAAAGATAGTGTAATAGGATACATAAGGGTTTGCTAATTGGACTGGAAATTCATGAGGGAGAGGAGCTGATAACTCTGAAGTGATTTGGGAGAGAGAAACATGTCAGCATTAGAATAAAATGAAAATATGAGTCAGCGTAAAATGATTTTGGAGATCATCCATTGTGAATATACTTGGATAGGATGCTACTTTTGGCAAGAGAGCCATTATTTTACTTTAATCAATATTTATAAATTGTTTTAAAAATCTTTTGTCAACTGTCTGGAGTGAGAGTACATTGTGGGTATTTAGTTTGGGCATATTTATGTATAAGAATGTGTAGAAGGAGGTGTATACGATAAGAAAAAATAGCAATGTGTCTTCATTCAAAATAAATGCCCTAGATTTTGGCTGGGTTTTAATATAAATTCTAATACCTTAAAATATACTACAAATGGAGTCCTAGCTCAAAAGGGTGTTAGCTAGTAGCTCTGTGCTTAATATCATCTAACTTCTCAATAAATTAAACAGGAATTTCATTTATATTAAAATTTAAATTAAATTTGTATTTAAACTGTTTTAATTTAAATTTAAAAAGATATGAACTATAGAACAAGACGGTGTTTTATACCACCAGTGTTTCCGAGACTCTGTACCACCCAGAAAATGGGGCATCAGTCTTTCCTTCAATGACTGAACAGAGCTGGACTACTGTTTCCATCTGCCTACAAACCACTCTGCTCTGTCCGACATCTTCCTACAGTCAAAGAACAAATGCCAGATGACAGTTGGGTAGAAAGTGTAGGTAAGAAACTTTCATTTCATTGTCCATGAGATAGGTAACCACCACAGGAAATCATTATAGATATGCACAGACATAGGAAGGAAGTTGACAGCTGGTTCGTGCATTTCATCAGTTGAGTACCAGACAGGTGGAATCAGACACAGGGACAGATATCAACTTAACTGAAGAGAGACACATCAGTTGAAAGCCTGGGAATTAGATTGGAAACTGTGTACACCAATTAGCCTGCAACTGTAGATCTGAAATTAGACGATTTCTTAAGCAGGGTAAAAGCAGAGCCAAGGGCGATTCACACACCCAATGTCTAGAAGGATTTCACTGTACTTACGATTTGTTTATGAAACAAATGTCCGTTGAAGCTCTATTGTATGCAAGGCCCTGTTTTAGGCAATGACTGAGTAAAGGGAAGAAAACCAACATTTTTTTTAAGTACTGCAATGCAAAGTAAAAAGAACAATGTAATGAAGACTCAGAAGAAAAGCATAAACCTATGAAATATCTACTATAAGACTCACAATAAAATTTCAGAAAACTAATTGATATATTCAGAGGAGTGCAAGGGGAAATAACCACAATAAATAGGAGCAAAAAAACCCTAGAATCAAGAGAATAAGAGATAAAAAAGTAACAAAATAAGATGGTATTATAGACTGCAGGAGAAAAAAGAAAAAACAATGAAAACCACTGAAAGTCAGAGATATATAGAATAGGGAATAGCAAATCACCATTTGGATAATAGTATTTAGAAGAAAGATGCTTGAATTATTAGATAACTAGAAATATTACATAAAGCAATAATCAAATATATTATCTAATTCAACTTTTATGAGATGAAGAAGGACCTGAAGAGTAAATGCACCCACTAAGTTCCAGCGAAAAATTATTGAAAATTTGCCTACACTTCTTGGCCAAAAAACTAATGATGTAATGTGTGGTAATTAACATAATAAAATAAAACTTAAAAAAATAAATTACAAAATTTCTATTAGCACGCAGGAAAATCAGTTTCCTATGATAGAACACAAATCAGGGTAGTTTCAAACCTGTCTCTATATAAATTCTAGATAACAATGAAACCACATCTATAGATTTTTGAAAGAAAATATGTTATAACCTCAGAATTTTATACCTAGCTTAGATGGCTTTCACATATGACCAACAGAAAGAAATTTTCAGGGAGGCAAATGTTCAAAAAATTATATGACACATGTATTATTTTTCTTGAAAATAATTGTTTGAAGACATATTACACCATTTAAGAATTGCAACAAAATTAACTGATTAAGTTTGAGATGTGATGGCATAACAATTAAAATAGAGATGCCAACTAGAGGAAAGGAAACAATAAAGACAAGAGCAGAATAAATGAAATTGAAAAGAGAAAAATAAAACATCAATAAAACCAAAAACTGATCTTCTGAAACACTTATTATATTGGCAAACCTACAGACAGGTTGACAAGGAAAAAAATAGAGAAGACACTAGTTACCAACATTAGAAATAAAAGAGGGGATATCAATATAGACACCATAGACATCAAAAAGACAATATGGTAATAGTCTAACAAGCCTGTGAATAAAAATTCAACAACTTAGATGAAATGGACCAACCCCTTAAAAGCCACAAACTACCAAAACTCATCCACAAGGAAATAATCTAACTAGTCCTATATCTCTTAAATTAAAAATTTAGTTTAAGCCCTCCCCAAGAAGGAAGCTTCAGGCCCACATCATTTCATTGGTAAAATCTAACCAACTGTTAAATAAGTAAAAGCAGAAATTTTACAGTATATTTTCCAGAAGATAGAAAGGGAGAAAATACTTCCTAAGTCCCTTCCCAAGCATTAACCTGGTACCAAACCAGACAAAGACAGTACAAGAAAACAAACAAACAAAAAACAGTTAAGAACATCCCTTAGGGAATACAGATGTAAAAATTCTTAAGAAAAGAGTATCAAGTCAATTCCAGCCATCTATAAAAGGACTTATGCATCACAAGAAGTGGGTTCTATTGCAGAAACACAATGTTGTTTCAACACTCAAAAATCAATCAATGTAATCTATCACATTAACTGACTAAAGAATAAAAACTACGTGATTATATATTAACCGCTACAGAAAAGTATTTGACAAAATTCAACAGAACAAAGATCCTAAGACTAAAACATGAGCTTAGTAAGATCACAGGATATAAGGTCAACATACAAAAATCAATTGCATTTCTATATATTAGCAGTCAACAATTGGAAACTGAAAAAAAATTTTTTTAAGATTTTATTTATTTATTCATGAGAGACAGAGAGAGAGAGAGAGAGACAGAGAGAGGCAAAGGGAGAAGCAGGCTCCCAAGGAGCAGGGAGCCCGATGTGGGACTTGATCCCGGGACTCCAGGATCATGACCTGAGCCGAAGGCAGATGCTTAACCATCTGAGCCACCCAGGCGCCCAACTGAAAAATTTTTTAAAATACCATTTAAATAGTTCAAAAAAAAAAAAAGCGAAATACTTAGGTATAAAACTAACAAAACATGTATATGATCCACACCTTGAGAACAAAATCCTGATGAAATATCAAGGAAGACCTAAATGAATGAAGATACCTACTGTGTTCATGAATTGGAATGCTCAACAGAGTTAAGGTGTAAGTCCTCCCCAAAATGATCTATAGGTTTAACTCAACTAGACTCAAAATCTTAGCAGAATTTTTGTAAATTTAGCAGGTTCAGGTTGACTCTAAAATTTACATGGAAAGGTCAATGAACAAGAATAGCCAAAACAATTTTGAAAAGAAAGAATAAAGTTAGAGGACTCAGAAATAGATCCACACATATATAGTCAATTTATTTTTGATAACTAAGTCTTTCCAACAAATGTTGTTGGAACAATTGAACATCTATATGCAAAAAATGAACCTCAAATTTACCTCACACCTTACACAAACATTAACTCATCAATCATAGATCTAATTGCAAAATATAAAACCATAAAACTTTTAGAAGAAAAGACAGGAAACAACTTTTGTGACCTGAGTTAATCAAAGAGTCTTTGGATATAACACCAACATGATAAAGACTTTTTTAAAAAAGATTTTATTTATTTGTCAGAGAGAGAGAGAGTGGGAGAGCACAAGCAGGGGGAGTGGCAGGCAGAGGGAAAGGCAGGCTCCTCACTGAGCAAGGAGCCAGATGTGGGACTTGATCCCTGAGCCGAAGGCAGACGCTTAACCGACTGAGCCACCCAGATGTCCAGATATAGACATTTTTAAAACTGACTAATTGCACTTCATTAAAATTAAAAGCTTCTCCTCTGAATAAAACACTGTTAATAGTATTAAAATATTTCCACATTGTATTTCTGACAAGGGAATGTAACCAGAATATATAAAGAACTCCAAAACTACACAATAAGAAAACAATTGAATTTTTTTAAATGAATCAAAGATTTGAAGACATTTCACCAAAGAAGGCACACAAATAGCAAATAAACACATGTTAAAATGCTTAATTAACATCATTATCCATTAGTAAAATGAAAATTAAAGCCACAATGAGATACTTATACACACTTATCAGAATGGCTAAATTAAAAACAAACAAACAAAACCAGACAATAACAAATGCTGACAGGGAGGTGAAATAACTGAAACTCAGTGGCAATGAAAAATGGTACAGCTCTTTGGAAGACAGATTAGCAGCTTTTTAAATAGAGTTAAACATACAGTAACTATATGAGTCAGCAATTGCATTCTTATTTACTCAAGAGAAACGAAAACTCTGTTCACACAAAAACCCAATTATAAACATTGATAACAGCTTTATGCATAATAGATAAAAACTGGAAACAATCCAAATGTCCTCAAAGAATAAATGAATAAACAAACTGGTACACCCATAAATTTGAACCCTACTCAGCAATGAAAAAGAATGAGATATGGATGCATGCAACAACTTGGAAAAATCTCAAAGGAATAACGCCGAGTTCAAGAAACCAGTCTTATCATACGATCTCACTGATACGAGGAATTTGAGAAACAAGACAGAGGATCATAGGCAAAGGGAGGGGAAGATGAAACAAGATGAAACTAGAGAGGGAGACAAACCATAAAAGACTCTTAATCTCAGGGAAACAAACTGAGGGTTGCTGGAGTGGGGGGGGGGGGGGGGGAGGGGGTGGCTGGGTGATGGACATTGGGGAGGGTATGTGCTATGGTGAGCGCTGTGAATTGTGCAAGACTGTTGAATCAGAGATCTGTACCTCTGAAACAAATAATACATTATATGTTAATAATATTAAAAAAAAACTAATGATGTACTGTATGGTGACTAACATAATAAAAAAAAAAAACATTAAAGAAAAAAAGAAAAGAAACCAGTTTCAAAGAAACCAGTCTCCAAAGGTTATATACTGAATGATTCTATTTATATGACAGCTGGAAAAGACAATACTATAGGAATGGAGAAAAGTCAGTGGATGCCAGGGAATAAGGGTATGGGGATAGGGTTGGACTACAAAGGGGAACATGAGGAAAGTTTTTTTTAGGTGATATAAGTATCCTGTATCCTGATAGTGATGATGGTTACATAAATCTGTATGTTAAAATTTAGAGGACTGTACTCCAAAAAAATAATTAATTTTATAGTATTATTGTTTTGTAAATGTTAAAAATGAAAAGACCAGCAAATACTATGCAAATAAACAAATAAAATTTACATATTATTACTCACGTTTAGTCTAGAATGCAAGAATGTTTCAGTGTTAAAACATCTCTAAATGGAGTCCATTATATTAGTACAAAAAGGTGGAAAATGCTCAAAATATATGATAAAATTTAAAACTTATTCCTAATAAAATTCATAATAAATATAATGCTTAAAACTAGGAACAGACTTCCTTAAAGCGATAAAGAATTACTGAAATCTATACCAAACATTTTATATAATAAACAAGAGACATTTCTCCCAGAGCTAGAAATCAGACAGTAGTGCTCATTATTGCCAATATTACTCATGTTGTATGCAAAATTATAACCCGTCAAAGGTCAAGTCCTCTTGAAGCAGATGCTGAGGCAGCACAGGTACAAGATATATCCAGGGGCCAATACCCATGAAGGTAGGGGGAGGAAGCGGGAATGTGCAGGGGAAGAAGTACAAGGCCATGCAGTTCAACAGTCAGACTGGCCTGGAGGTAGCTCCCAAGCAAATAGTGCCCATTGACTGTTCCTCGTGGGCTGAAATGGACCTTTATACCCCATCACGCTTGGTTGCCTATTATGAACTGTCCCAGAAGGGTTTTTCTCCTGATAAGCAGGTTCCCTGAAGCCAAGACCGGCCTTGGAGGAGCTGCCGGCTGGAGGCTCTTTACTGCCCACTCTGTGTGGCTGGGCAGGTTGTCCTTTCTTCCTTTGGGGTCTGAAAGGTGCATTTCAAAGTCTACAGAAGGTGTCATCAAACTTTTTCAGTAGAGGGCCAAATAGTAAACATTTTAGGCTTTGCTGGCCAGAAGGAACATGAAGGATATTATGTAGGTATTTATATAAAAACCATTTTGAAATGTAAAAATCATTCCGAACTTGTGGTCATCGGCGGTAGCCAGATTAGGACTGCGAGCCATAGTTTGTGAAACCCTATTCTACAACACAGCCAGTGCAATAAGAGAAAACAGAAGGAAAGAATAATCATGAAAACTAAAAGGAAGAAGAAAATTTATCATTATTTCTAATGTTATGATTGTCTTTCAGGAAAACCGAAGGAGCAAACTTTTAGAATTCAGGAATATGGATAATTTTAAAAGAACCACAAATTATAAAATACCACAAAACATGGACTAGATCCATTTAAATCCTGTGGTTCTCAAATTTTAACATACCTCTTCAGGGAGGATTTTTAAATGCAGATTCTGGGGTCCCCGGCCCAGATTTTTTAATTCAGGAGTTCTGGGTTGTGATCCAAGGATCTATATCAAAAACAAGCCCCCCCGTTGATCTTAACATAAGTGGTCTGCAGACCATAATTTTAAAAAATTCTGTTTTAATCTTTCATATTAATCTCCTCTAACATGATGTTTCTTTATCTTTGGGGGTGTTTTAAATACCTGTAAGAATTATGTGAAGTTATGAGCACTCCCCCGTCCAATCCCACCTGCCTATCAGGGGAGTGGAAGAAAAGCATCTCACTGCAATGGAATCTTTAAAAAATGGGTTTAGTGGGGCTTCACTAGAATAGGAGACTTGAGCTAAAATACTGGGTTACATTCGTTCCAATTTGGAAAGACAATTAGGAGAAATTCTGAAGGGCAGTGAAGTGTAAACAGAAGCTAGCCCACAGTGGTAGAAGTGAAGTCTTTTGTGTAGACGCATTTGGGTCCTCAGGAGGCAGCCTTTTCCACCTTTTCCCCCCAACAACCCTTCCCTCTGCCCCACCATTCACAGTTGCAACAATATCTCTGTCCCATCTGGAACCTTGCAATTATTTTTCCAAGCTTTCTGTTCCCAGAGGCACATTTATCATGTGAGCAGAAAGCCCAGGAGTAGAAGGAAGTGACAAATACAAAGGGAATCTTAGTTGGGGGACAGAAAGGGGAGAAACTTTGAACTTGATCCTAATAATAATGGGCAACATTTAAACGATGGGAGAGATTGGGAAGAGTAAAGGAGTTTTTATGTCAATATAATGTCTTTTTAAATGAGTGAAGGAACATTTGCATGTTTTTATGATTATTACTTGGGACTTCCTTCACATAATCTCACAGTTGACTGAACACTCCCCTCTGACCTCTCCCTCCTCGGGGACCAACTCAGGTTTAATTTAAGCTTTTGTTTCTATCTCTGCCTTTGACAGCAGAGAGATTAGCAGGGACTTGGCTAATTAGTATTTAACTGTTCGCTAATGTTCCAGTGGTTTTGTCGATCACAATCTAGTTTAAAATGGATTCAAAGTTTTCGAAATCTTGAAAAAGGATGATGTGTCAGAACTGATTCAATTTAAGGATTAAAGGATTAAAGCAAGAATCAGATCTACCTTTATCATCTTTTTAGTCACATTTCCCTCACAAAATGATATTTTGAGTTGGAAATATGCCCCAGTCCTCCTTAGACGCAGGGGCTATGGAATGGGAGTGAAGAGTGAATTGAAGGATCTCCATGGAGACATGCCTTTAACTGGTCTCTGTTTAAAGTAACGTTCCTGTGACAGGCTCCCATAGGCTTCCCAGGTAGCTTCGGAGACACACCAGGAGATAAGCTGCATTATGTGATGTTTAGCCCCTGAAGTTTACTAAGAGATACCATTCAACTTGATTGCCTTTTATTCATTCAGGGGCAGTCATTCAATAAATACCTTCTTTTCTTGTGCCAGGCAGTGAACTAGTGCTGAGAATACAGAATTAGAAGGATTTGGCCCCTAAAGAAGCTGACATTCTATAGGGGAGTCAGGCACGTAACCAATTACCATGCTAAACACCATACACAAAAATAAACTCAAAATGGATTAAAGACCTAAATGTGAGATCTGAAACAATAAAAATCCTAGAAGAGAACACAGGTGGTAATTTCTCTGACATTGGCCATAGCAACATTTTTCTAGATATGTCTGCTCAGGCAAGGGAAACAAAAGCAAAAATAAACTATCGGGACTTCATCAAAATGAAAAGCTTTTTTTTTTCATAGCAAGGGAAATCATCAACAAAACAAAACAACCAATTGAATAGGAGAAGATATGTGCAAATGATATATTGGATAAGGGATTAAATCCAAAATTGATAAAGAACTGATACAACTCCACACCCAAAAAAAAAATCCAATTAAAGAAGGGGTGGAGAACCCGAATAGACATTTTTCCACAGAAAACATACAGACGACCAACAGATACATGAAAAGATGCTCGACATCACTGATCTTCAGGGAAATGCAAATCAAAACCACAATGAGATATCATCTTACACCTGTCAGAATGGCTAAAATCAAAAAGACAAAAAATAAGTGTTGGCGGGGTATAGAAAAGGACACTTGTGCATGTTGGTGGGAATATAAAATGGGTGCAGCCACTATGGAAAACAGTATGGAGGTTCCTCAAAAAATTAAAAATAGAACTGCCATATGATCCAGTGATTCCTCCCCTGGGTATTTACCTGAAAGAAATAAAAACACTAACTCAAAAAAATATATGCACCCCTATGTTTATTGCAGCATTATTTATAATAGCCAAGATATGGAAGCAACCTAAGTGTCCATTGATAGACGAATAAGAAAAGATGTGGAGCACACACACACACAAACACAAATATTATGCAGTCATTAAAAAGGATGAGATAGTGCCATTTGCGACAACATGGATAAACCTAGAGCATATTATGCTAAATGAAATAAGTCAGACTGAGAAAGACAAATAGCATATATTCCATAAATACCATATGTGGAATCTATAAAAACCAAAAACAAATGAACAAACAAACAAAAAGCAGCATCAAGCCTATAAATACAAAGAACAAACCGAGGGTTGCCAGAAGGGAGTGGGGGTTGGGGGTGGGCAAAACAGACTTCCAGTCATGGGAATAAAAGTCACAGCAAAGGGAATATAGTATGGTGACAGGTGCTGGCTACACTTGTGGTGAGCAGAGAGCCTGAGTATAGAAAAGTTAAAACACTATGTTGTACATCTGAAACTAATGTAACATTGTGTGTCAACTATACTCAAAAAAGTTTTTTTAAACCAATTATTATGCTACATGTGACACAGTGTCTTAATAAGGCACAGCCTGGAGAGGTAGGAGCAGGGAAGGAAGACCTATTTCATGAGACAGCTGTTTAGGAAAACTTCAGAGGAGAAAGTACTTCCACTGGGTCTCAACGGATAAGTGGGAATTTCCCAGAGGAAAAGTACGGGCCGAGAATTCCAGGCAGAGGGAATAAATGGTTTCAAAAGCATAAAACAAAATATAAGACTCAAGAGATAAACAATAGATCGATCATGGGTGTTTTGTATGTCATGCTAAGGAATTTGGATTTTTATTCTGATAGAGCAATATGCTCTAAAGTCAAGACGTGCCACTGAAGTAGCTATGTGATCTTAAGTTAATTACCTAAACTTTCTGAAACTTAAGGCCTCATCTGAAATAGGAGCAACCAAATATCCGAGTGCCAGCATAATGTCTCATATGAGAGATGTTTCACATGGGACATATGGGAGATGCTTGAATCCTATTACATATAAAAGCTCAAACAAAATAGATGTAAACATAAAAGTCCAGAGGCCAGCATTTCAGAACTGATACTGCAGCCTTCGGGGACCCAGGCTCCACCACCCTAGGATATGGATTCTGTCTTCAGGACCTCCTTATGTTCAAGGTGGTTATCAGAGCTCACTTGTGTCGAGCAGCAAGAAGAAGAAGAGTAAAAAGAAGAACCTCCCAGTGAGGTCAACTTTAAGCAGTCTTTCTAGAAGCCCCATATGAGCCTTCCACCTTCATCATACAGCTTTCACGCAGCCATACCTCAATTCAGGAAGTCTACAATATGGAGACTTTGCAGGGGGCGGCGGGGAGACACATTTTCAACCCAAATAAAACCCAGGGTTTGCTACTTAGAAAGAAAGGGAGAATGGATGTTGGGTAGCCCCTAAAGGTCAATGCCATGGTGCTCGACAGGTCTTGGTTTGATTCCATCTTTGGCAAAAGTTTAGCACAGTTTAAAAGGAAAAAGTAAGTTTTGAAGTCAAACACACTTGGGTTCATACCCTAGATCTGCCACTCATTCACTGTATAAACTTGGGAAGTCACTTTCAACACTCTGGGCTTCATGTTTATCACCTATAAAATGAGGGCAGTAATGCTGACCTCCCAGGTTATAGAATACTGGACACATGCTGGGTACTCAGCAGATCAAGATTCTTTCCCTCCATTCCTCTCTTACAAACCTGACAGAAGTGTGGGGGTCACGCCAAAGTATAGCATTTCAGTCAGCTGTGCGCTTTCATCCTTGGGAGAGGGACACTGGAGCCAGGATCTTATGAGTGAGCCAAAACCAAAGTCAGATGGAGAGTCCAGGTTCAGGATCTGAAGGGGAAGGCAGAGAAGGAGGCTCAAGGTGAAAGTCAAAAGAATGCAAGCCAGAGAAACAAGAGCATAGTGAAAATGTATGGGAGACAGAATCTAGAGACATTCCTGCCAATGGAGAAGCAGGATGTGATATTCCATGGGGTGAGGAAACTCTAATTTTGAAATATTAAGGGACACTATTAAGTAATAGATTATATTACCTAAAGCCTGGACCCCTGCGTGAAATGGACCTGATAACAAATGTAATTCTTAGGCTCAGGATCTGTCCCTGGTAAGCTTCCAGGAGACGGCTGGGTGGCCCAAACACAAAAGCATGTAATAGGGGTATCTAGGGCCCAGTGACCCTGAAGAAGTCTGTAAACAGCATGGAAAATAAGCAATTAACTTCACGAATCTCTTAATTCCTGTTATTTGGTTGCAAGAAACAGAAGCCCACACAAAGTAATTCCAATAAAAGGAAAGTTTATGGAAAGAATACAACTGTCAATTTCATGGCCATCTAAAATCAGACTGGACTCGGATGGTCTCTTTGGGAACCCACGAGGCCTGGGCCTTATCAGCTAGGAAGGAGGCTACTGCTCTGTCTCTCATTTCCTGCCTCTCTCAGCACATTGCTCTTTCTGCTTACTTAGAATGTGTGAACTCTTTTTTAACCTTAACTGTGTACAGCATTGCCCTGCCATGGTGATTACTCAGGCTCTGACTCCACAAGTCTTTTCAGGTCAGCTGTCCACATCTCACAGCTACAATGTCCAAGTCTATTAAATTCTAGAGGTTGCAAGTCTTCTTAGTTCAATGGAGCCTAAGGATTGTTCCCCTGAGGCTGATGTCCACTTTGAGTCTGATCAACTGTGACTACAGGCTAGGTAGGGCAGGGTTGCGTAGCTCTGTGGACAACCAAGCCTTCTCCTGCCTCCTAAGTTCATGATATGTGTGAACGAGAGTAAGCTCACGACTTAAAGTTGTAGTTGCATGGGTTAGATGGGCCCCCCACTAGCACACCTGGTCACAGCCCCAGGATTGCCATCCCACCACCGCTCTTCCTCCCACCACCAGGACTCCCTTCAACACTACAACCACCCACCATGATCAGCACCACCCTTGCCACCACAGTCTCCACCACAATCATTGCCACAATTACCATCAGAACCACCACTACAACCCCCTACTATCATTTCCTCCATCATTAAAACCATCTGTAGCTTCACCACCCTCATCACACAACTGCTACCACCACCACTATTCCATTATCACCATGACTACTACCACTACCACCACCTCTATCACAACCACCAGTATCACCACCACAACCACCTCCACCACACTTATTACTATCACCATGACTACTACCACTACCACCACCTTCAACATCACCATCGCCACCACCACCATCATTATGATTCCTGCCACTACCTCCACCACTACCACCATCACCACCACTATCTCCATCATTATCACCACACTACCACCACTGCTGCCAACATCTGTAAAAACCTAGGCTGGAAAACAAGGATTCTACTGTGAGCAACCTACTCTTGGTGGAGAGAGGGGGTAAAAGTGTGATAGGTGCCTATGAATTTTCCAATTACATCAATGCCAATAATTCTCCATAATTAGCTAGTCCTGAAAACTTACTGATCTCCCATATCAAATGACCCCAAACTTATCTGATCCTCCATATTCAATCAGCCACTAAATACTATAGGTTCTTATTCCTAATCTGCCTATATCTCTTCCTACGTTTCCATTCCTGCGGCCATCATCCCTCATTTCACAAATGAGTAATTACTGCTATTTCTTAACTGGCCCTTTGCCTCCAATATATTTCCCTCCAAAGCACATTTCATGTCCTGCCAAATGAATCTTTCTAAAATATTGATTTCATTGTTTTTCTACTCTTTCAAAAGAGCCAAACTTTTCCATATAAAACTAAAAGCTCTCAATCCAGATTATTTTTCACATCTTCTATCCTGTGACTCTTCCCCTGAAACTCTGGGATCATTAGGCTGAGTTATTCATTATTCTTTAAACCTAACATAGTCATACCCATCTCCACTCTGCCACTCAAATGTGTCCTCTACATGGTCTGTCACAATCCTCTGTTTCTATACAAATCCTATTTACTTTTCAAAAGTGGGCTTAAATCAAATATCTTCCATGGAATTTAAGAGAGTCCTCTAACATTAAGGGATTTGGCTTCAAGATGACAGAGTAAATCCCCATGTTAAACTCTCCATCTTCTGAACCCTCAGAAGAATGACAGTAAAGCAACAAAAAGGCATAAACCTATCACAGCAAGTGACTAGAAGGTTACTCATCCACAGAAAAGAGATCATAACAAATTTCAAGAGGATAGAAAGTAGATGCAGAAGCATCATTGTCTTGAAGCAAAACAGGAAATAGCAGCCTTGAGGAAGCTATGGGATCCAAAAGCAGCAGAGCCATAGAACCTCTGGGCTCAGAGTGAACACATACTGGAGTGGAAATAAGATGCAGAGCTGACTGGGGCACCTGGGCGTGACCTCAGGTCATGATCTCTGGGTCCTGGGATGGAGCCCCATGTCAGGCTCCCTGCTCAACCCGGAGTCTGCTTCTCTCTCTTTCTCCCTTTGCCTCTCCCCCTGCTCATGCTCTCTCTGTCTCAGAGGTAGAAGCAGACTCCCCGCTAAGCCAGGAGTCAAATGTGGGACTCGATCCCAGGACCATGGGATCATGACCTGAGCCGAAGGCAGATGCTTAACCATCTGAGCCACCCAGGTGCCCCAAATCTTTTTTTTTTTTTTAAAGAAGCAGGTAGGAGAAGGAAGGGAAAAATGAAGGGGGGGGATCAGAGGGGGAGATGAACCATGAGAGACTATGGATTCCAAGAAACAAACTGAGGGTTTTAGAGGGAAGTGGGTAGGGGGATGGGTTAACCCGGTGATGGGTATTAAGGAGGGCATGTATTGCATGGAGCACTGGGTGTTATACACAAACAATGAATTATAGAACACTACATCAAAAACTAATGATGTACTGTATGGTGACTAACATAACATAATAAAAAAATTAAAAAAGAAGCAGGGTGGAAAACCAGGGAAAAAGTGAAAAGACTATAAACAAAATAGTAAATATCTCCATTCTTATACAAAGCTCCAGCAGGCAGGCATTTACCTCCAGCCAAAAAACAAGGACATTTTTCTGAAAGAGAAAGAAAGAGAGAGAAAGTGAGGGAAACGAAGAAGGGAGGAAGGGAGGGAAGAAAAAGAAAAGAAAGAAGTTACAATATACCTGAAGTGAAGTAAGGCAACTAACTACTGAAGGTGTTAGTTCCTAAAAGTAAAGCAACCTTCATACTGGCTTTTGGAGGGCCTTCAGAATAATAGCTCTCCACCTGTTCATGTTAAAGACATGCCTGCCAATAACAAGCCCACACCCATGTACAGAGAATTCCTGATTCATCTTCCTAGTCCACATTTTTAAAAATCAACAAACACTTGAAGTTATCAGCCATTTTAGGAAAAACAGCAGTTTGAAAGAGAAAGTCCAAGAGAAATCGAACATGAACATAATTCAAGTTCAGTGATTTTTTAAAAAATTCTAATCAATAGGCTCAATGAGATCTGAGGAACTGTTTAATCCACAAATCAGAAACAGGAAACTATGCAAATGAATGATCAGGGTACAAGAGAGTAGTTTGGGAAATTAAAAATATGATTGGTGAAATAAAAATTCAATGGAAGCATTGAAGGAGAAGTCTAGAAAACCTGTCAGAATATAAAAGAGTGGCAAAGGGATGAAAAATATGAGCAATAAAGATAAGAGACATAGAGGATCAAGCCAGGAGGTCCAATATCCACCTAAGAGAAGTGCAAAATAAAAGACAACAAATAAATGCAAAGGAAACAATTCTCAATGAAAAAAAAAACCCAAAAAACAAAAAATGAAACTTTCCAGAGCTAAAGATAGATGAGAATTTCAATTTGAAAAGGTCTACAAAATACAAAATGGAATGAATGAAAAAAAAACCCACCCCTAACATATCATTGTCAAAAATACATATTTTTATTTATAAAGCCAGATAGGAATATGTAAATTTTAAAATATATATAATATGTATAAATTTAGTATTTATAGTCATATATATCTTTAATTAAAATATAAAATATATTGATGGGAAAAGGAGTGGAGGTTTAATATAATATAATACTAATACTAATCATGCCTACAAATAACTCCATAGTGGTTATTTTGATATCTACTAAAGTCCTGTTTTGTTCTTCAAGACAGTTTTGGCTATCTTTAGCTCTTTGCATTTCTTTGTAAACCTTAGAATTAGCTTACAATTTCCACAAAGAGAAAATAAAAATTCTGGGATTTGCTTGGGATTTCACTGAATTTATAGATCATTTGGGTGGAGAAAGAACTCATATCTTCTAACAATAGTTTTCCAATCCATGAACATGGTACAACTTCATTTATTTAGGTCTTCTCTAATTTCTTTCCATAGTATTTTACAGTTTTCTGGATAATAGTTCTGTATATCTTATGTTAGACATAATTCTAGGTATCTGATGTTATTTTTATTCTATTGTAAATGATATATTTCTAAAATCTATACAAAGGATTTTTGTAATATTGTGTAATACTGACATTGTAAGTTGTATATCAACTTACTGATTAATCCATATCTATAGATTCTTTGGCATTTTCTATATACTGTAATACAACATCTGATAATAATGACAGGTTTTTTTTCTTCTTCAACATTTTTACTTAAATTCTAGTTAGTTAACATACAGTGTAATATTGGCTTCACGAGTAGAATTTAGTGATTCATCACTTACATATAACACACAGTGCCTCCTTAATACCCGTCATCCATTTAGCCCATCCCCCCCAAATCCCTCCATCAACCCTCAGTTTGTTCTCTATCATTAAAAATCTTTTACGGCTTGCTGCCCTCTTTTTTTCCCCCTCCCATATGTTCATCTGTTTTGTTTCCTAAATTTCACCTATGAGTGAAATCATATGGTATTTGTCTTCCTCTGACTGATGTATTTCGCTTAATATAATACACTCTAGCTGCATTCATGTCATTGCAAATGGCGAGATTTCATTCTTCATGATGGCTGAGTAATGTTTCATTGTATATATATATATATATATATATATACCACATCTTAATCCATTCATCGGTCGATGAACAGTTGAGATCTTTCCATAGTTTGGTATTGTTGATAATGCTGCTATAAATATCAGGGTACATCTACCCCTGTATTTTTGTATCCTTTGGATAAATATCTAGTAGTGTAATTGCTGGGTCATAGGGTAGTTCTATTTTTAACTTTTTGAGGAACCTCCATACTGTTTTCCAGGGTGGCTGCACCAGTTTGCATTCCCATTGACAGTGTAAGAGGGTTCCCCTTTCTCTGCATCCTCACCAACATCTGTTGTTTCCTGTGTTGTTAATTTTCACCATTCAGGTGTGAGGGGATATCTTATCATGGTTTGTTTTTTTTAAAGATTTATTTATTTATTTTGTGGGGGGAGGGGCAGAGGGGCAGAATCCTCAAACAGATGCTCCACTGAGTGTGGAGCCCAATGCAGGGCTCGATCTCACGACTCATGAAATCACAACCTGAGGTGAAACTAAGAGTTGAATGCTTAACTGACAGAGCCACCCAGGTGCCCCTCATTATGGTTTTTTTTTTTATTGTTATGTTAATCATCATACATTACATCATTAGTTTTTAATGTAGTGTTCCATGATTCATTGTTTGTGCATAATACCCAGTGCTCCATGCAGAACGTGCCCTCTTTCTTTTTTTTTTTTTTAAAGATTTTATTTATTTATTTGAGAGAGAGAGAATGAGAGATAGAGAGCACGAGAGGGAAGAGGGTCAGAGGGAGAAGCAGACTCCCCGCCAAGCAGGGAGCCCGACGCGGGACTCGATCCCGGGACTCCAGGATCATGACCTGAGCCGAAGGCAGTCGCTTAACCAACTGAGCCACCCAGGCTCCCAGAACGTGCCCTCTTTCATTCCCATCACCAGGCTAACCCATCCCCCCACCCCCTCATTATGTTTTTTTTTAATTTTTTATTTAAATTCAATTTAGTTAACATATAGTGTATTATTAGTGTCAGGGGTAGAATTTAGTGATTTATCAGTTGCATAGAACACCCAGTGCTCATTATTACATCAAGTGCCCTCCTTAATGCCCATTACCCAATTACCCCATCCCCCCACCCACCTCCCCACCAGCAACCCTGAGTTTGTTTGACTTGTATTTCCCTGATGGTGGGTGATGTTGAGCATCTTTTCATGTGTCCATTAGCCATCTGGATGTCTTCTTTGGAAAAATGTCTATTCATGTCTTCTGCCCATTTCTTAACTGGGTTATTTGTTTTTTGGATGTTGAGTTTGATAAGTTCTTTGTAGATTTTGGATATTAACCCTTTATTAGGGTTATTTTTATTAGATATGTCCTTTACAAATATCTTCTTCCATTCCATTTTAGTTTTGTTGATTGTTACATTTTGTTGTGTAGAAGCTTTTTATCTGGATGAAGTCCCAAGAGTTCGTTTTTGCTTTTGTTTCCCTTGCCTCCGGCAACAGGTTTAGTAAGAAGTTGCTGTGGCCAAGGTCAAAAAGTTTGCTGACTGTGTTCTCCTCTAGGATTTTGATGGATTCCTGTGTCACATTTAGGTCTTTCATCTTTCATTTTGAATTTGTTTTTGTGTATAGTGTAAGAAAGTGGTCCGGTTTCATTCTTCTGCATGTTGCTGCCTGGTTTTCCCAACACCATTTGTTGAAGAGACTTTTTTCCACTGGATATTCTTTCCTGCTTTGTCAAAGATTAGTTGACCATAGAGTTGTGGGTCTATTTCTGGGTTTTCTATTCTGTTCCGTTGATCTATGTATCTGCTTTTGTGCCACTCTCATACTGTCTTCATGGCTACACCTTTGTAGCATAGCTTGAGGTCCAGAATCGTGATGCCTCCAGCTTTGCTTTTATTTTTCAGGATTGCTTTGGCTATTTGGGGTCTTTTGTGGTTCCATACAAATTTTAAGATTGTTTGTTCCAGCTCTGTGAAAAATGCTGGTGGTATTTTGATAGGGATTGTATTAAACATGTAGATTTCTTTGGGTAGCATAGACATTTTTTTATTATTATGTTAATCACCATACCTTACATCATTAGTTTTTGATGTAGTGTTCCATGATTCATTGTTTGCATACAACACCCAATGCTCCATGCAGAATGTGCCCTCTTTAATACCCATCACCAGGCTAACCCATCCCCCCACACCCTCCCCTCTAGAACCCTCAGTTTGTTTCTCAGAGTCCATAGTCTCTCATGGTTCATCTCCCCCTCCGATTTCTCCCCCTTCATTTTTCCCCTCCTGCTATCTTCTTCTTCTTCTTCTTTTTTTTTTTAACATATAATGTATTATTTGTTTCAGAGGTACAGGTCTGTGATTCAACAGTCTTACACAATTCACAGCGCTCAGCATAGCACATACCCTCCCCAGTGTCTATCACCCAGGCACCCCATCCCTCCCACTCCCCACCACTCTAGCAACCCTCAGTTTGTTTCCTGAGATTAAGAATTCCTCATATCAGTGAGGTCATATTTAACACGTCTTTCTCTGATTGACTTATTTCGCTCAGCATAATACCCTCCAGTTCCATCCATGTCATTGCAAATGGCAAGATTTCATTCCTTTTGATGGCTGCATAATATTCCATTGTATATATATATCACATCTTCTTTATTCATTCATCTGTCGATGGACGTCTTGGCTCTTTCCACAGTTTGGCTATTGTGGACATTGCTGCTATAAATATCAGGGTGCACATATCCCTTTGGATTCCTATAGACATTTTAACAATGTTTGTTCTTCCAATCCATGAGCATGGAATTTTTCCCCATTTCTTTGTGTAATCTTCAATTTCTTTCATAAATATTCTATAGTTTTCAGAGTACAGATCTTTTACCTCTTTGGTTAGGTTTATTCCTCGGTATTTTATTGTTTTTGGTGCAGTTGCAAATGGGATTGATTTCTTTTTCTGCTGCTTCATTATTGGTATATGGAAATGCAACAGATTTCTGTACATTGATTTTATATCTTGCAACTTTGCTGAATTCATGTATTAGTTCCAGCAAATTTTTGATGGAGTCTTTTGGGTTTTCTACAAAGAGTATTGTGTCAGCTGTAAATAGTGAAAGTATGACTTCTTCCTTGCCAATTTGGATGCCTTTTATTTCTTTTTGTTTTCTGATTGCTGAGGCTAAGACTGCCAGTACTATGTTAAATAGGAATGGTGAGAGTGGACATCTTTGTCTTGTTCCTGAACATAGAGGAGAAGTTCTCAGTTTTTCCCCATTAAGGGAAAAAGCTGCAGGTCTTTTGTATATGGCTTTTATGATGTTGACTTATGTTCCATATATCCCTACTTTGTTGAGGGTTTTTGTGAAGAATAGATGCTATATTTTTTCAAATGCTTTTTCTGCATCTGTTGAGAATCGTACGGCTCTTATCCTTTCTTTTGTTAATGTGGTATATCACACTGAGTGATTTGTAAACATTGAACCACCCCTGAAGCCCAGGTGTAAATCCCACTTGATTGTGGTGAATAATTCTTTTAATATACTGTTGGAATCAATTTGTTAGTATCTTGTTGAGAATTTTTACATCCATGTTTATCAGAGATATTGGTCTGTAATCCTCCCTTTTTTGGGATTTTGTCTGGTTTTGGAATCAAGGTAATGCTGGCCTCATAGAATGATTTTGGAAGTTTTCCTTCCACTTCAATTTTTAGAAAAGTTTGAGAGGTATAGCTATTAATTCTTCTTTAAATATCTGGTAGAGTTCCCCTGGGAAGTCATCTGGCCCTGGACTTTTGTTTGTTGGGAGATTTTGGGGGGGTGGGGTGGATTTTTGATTACTGTTTCAATTTCTTTGCTGGTTATGGGTCTATTCAAAATTTCTATTTCTTCCTGTTTCAGTTTCGGTAGTTTGTATGTTTCTAGGAATTTGCCCATTTCTTCCAGATTGCCCAATTTTTTGGCATATAATTTTTCATGATATTCTCTTACAATTGTTTGTCTTTCTGTGGTGTTGGTTGTGATCTCTCCTCTTTCATTCATGATTTTATTTATTTGCATCCTTTCTCTTTTGGTAAGTCTGGTTAGGGGTTTATCAATTTTGTTAACTCTTTCAAAGAACCGGCTCTTAGTTCTGTTGATCTGTTCTACTGTTTTTGTTTGTTTGTTTGTTTGTTTGTTTCTATATCATTTATTTCTCCTCTAATCTTTATTTCCCTTCTTCTGCTGCTGGCTTTAGGCTTTATTTGCTGTTCCTTTTCTACGTCTTTAAGATAAAAGGTTAGGTTGTGTATTGAGGCTTTTCTTGCTTCTTCAGGTAGGCCTGTACTGTAATATACTTCCCTCTTTAGGACAGGCCTTTGCTACATCCCAAAGGTTTTGGACTGTCATGTTTTCATTTTCATTTGCTTCTTTGTACTTCTTTTATTTCTTCTTTAATTTCCTGGTTAACCCATTCGTTCTTTAGTAGGATGTTCTTTAACCTCCATGTATTTGTGGTCTTTCCAAATTTTTTCTTGTGGTTGACTTCAAGTTTCCTAGTGTTGTGGTCTGAAAATATGCATGGTAGGATCTCAGTCTTTTAATCTTTGTTTGTCTGGGAAACTCTTTATCTCTCCATTCTGAATGACAGCCTTGCTGGATAAAGTATTCTTGGCTGCATATTTTTTCCATTCAGCATGTTGAATATATCATGCCACTCTCTTCTGGCTTGTCAAGTTTCTGTAGATAGAGCTACTGCAAACCTGATCTGTCTTCCCTTGTAGGTTAAGGACCTTTTTTCCCTTACTGCTGTCAGGATTCTTTCCTTGTCTGTGTATTTTGTGAATTTAACTATGATATGTCTTGGTGATAGCCAGCTTTTGTTGAATTTAATGAGAGTTCTCTGGGCTTCTTGGATTTCAGTGTCTGTTTCTTTCCCCAGATTAGGGAAGTTTTCAGCTATAATCTGCTCAGATAAGCCTTCTGCTTCTTTTACTTTTTCTTCTTGTTCTGGGACTCCTATGATGTGAATGTTATTATACTTTAAGGAGTCACTGAGTTCCTTTAGTCTACATTCATGATCCAATACCTTTCTTTTCCTCTTTTTTTCAGCTTCATTATTTTCCATAATTTTATCTTCTATATCACTGATTCATTCCTCTGCTTTGTCCATCCTCTTTGTCACTGCATCCATTCAGTATTGCATCTCAGTTATAGCATTTTTTTTATTTTGGCCCGACTAGTTTTTAGTTCTTTTATCTCTGCAATAAGGGATTCTCTGGTGTCTTCTATGCTATTCTCAAGCCCAGTTAGTATCCTTATGGTTATTGTTTTACATTCTGGTTCAGACATCTTACTTGTATCTGGATTGATTAAATCCCTGGCCATGACTTCTTCCTGTTCTTTCTTTCGGGATGAATTCTTCCATCTTGTCATTTTGTCTGGGTCACTAGTTTTTGTGTGTGTGATTGTTAAGAAAGCCTGTTGTATTCCTGCTCCTAAGAGTAATGGCTATATTAAGAAGAGGTTCGCCACCACCATCACCACCAAAAAAGGAAGCTAGATCCTAGGTGTGCTTTGGTCTGCTTATTAAAAGAAGATAGATCAAGCAACAACACCACAAACACCAACAGCAACACCTAGATCCTATTACCCCTAGAGCTGAAGCTTTACTGCTCTCTAGGATCAGTAGACTTGGTGAGGGAGGAGTTTGTGCTCGTCTTCTGGGGGCTGGGCCTGCTGCCCTGCTTCTCAGGAAGACTTGCCCTGCAGGGTGCAGGGGGGTGGGGCTTGGTGTAAGTGGCTCCAGCCTCCCCTGGGTGGTGCTGTTTTGATCAGTCAAGTCAGTCAGTGCTGATGCGTGGGAGGAAATGGTGCCCTGCAGCTCTCTGGACCAGGAGAAGGGAGTTTGTGACCAACACTCTTCAGGAAGCCCTCACAGAAGAGGAAACAATCACCTTTCTTGTGTCCTCAGCTGCTGCCAAGATCCCTGCCTTTACCCTGCCTGTGTCTGAGCTGTCCACCTGCCAGGTGGCACAGTACTCCTGTGTTTTATCTCAGGCATGGGGCTGGGTTTCAAACTCCACGTTTTAGAGATCCCCGTGGCATGGACCTGCATTGATCCCCTAGGGGAAGGTCTCGCTGTGCTGTGGGCGGTGCTGGTTTGTCCTAGAATTTGGTTGCGTGACCACACCATGGTTTGGAGTTTATGGTAAGGTGCAGCAGACAGCTAGCCCAAGGTTTGCAGGCTTCAGGCGGTGTCTCTGTTCCTATGCCAGTGAATAGGGCAGCATGTTGGTGCCACCAGTTCTCTTGTCCCCAGAGAGGTCATGACACCATTCCCTAAGGCTCTCCAAGCAGAGGAACTGCTTCTCCCTATGAGACCTAGGGGATCCTCAGACCGCGTTGCCCGATTCCAGGTCTCTGCCCTCCTTCCCCACCACAGCACTGCCAAACCTGCCAGGCTCAATGCTGGCAATGGCTCAGATCTCCAAAGCTTCAGCCTATGCTCTGCTGCTTATAAAAACTTGTGGTAGTCAGTCTTTCTCCTTTTCCCAGTCAGTGGTTTTAGGGAAGAGTTTTTCTTGTACAATCCACTGTGAGTGATTTCACTCTCTCTCTTTTCTTTTTCACTCCTCTCTCCATAATCAGGGCTCCCTCCCCTCCCCAGCACCTGCAGCTCTTCTCTCCCTCAAATCAACTCTCCAAAGCTTCTACTTTCCATGAGGTGGTCATCTTTCTACCTGTAGATGTGTAGTTTTGTTATCTCAGTCCTCAAACAGATTTCTTGGGTGTTCAAAATGATTTGATATTTACCTAGATGTGTTTGAAGGACGACACAAGCTTAGGGTCCCCCTACTCCTCCACCATCTTATCTCCTCCTCAGTAATGGCAGTTTTAAATAATTTCACCTTTTATTTCCCTTTCTTGCTATTACACCAGCTTGAACCTCTAGACCAATGTTGTATAGAGGTGAGAATAGCAGCATTTTTTGTCTCCTTTCCAATCTCAAAGGAGAAAATTTTAACACCTTCCCATTAAGTATGATTTTGCTGCAATTTTTAGATACCATTTATCAGACTAAGGAAGATTCCCTCTATTCTTAGGTTGCTAAGAGGATTTACATGTGTGTTTTGTTGTTGTTTGTCATGAAAGGGTAGTGAACTTGTAAAATGCTTTTTTCCCTGTACTTGTTGAAATAATCATAAGGCTTTCCTCTTTTATTCTATTAATTGATTTTGGAATGATAAAATTATTTTGGCATTCCTGGAACAAATCCAATTTCATTGGAATGTATTATCCTTTATACTGGGTTCAGTTTGCTAATATTTAGTTAGCAGCTATTTTTAAATTTTACATCCATTTTCTAGAGTGAGATTGACCTATAATTTTCTTTTTTGTACTGTTTTGTCCGATTTGGTGTTGAGGTAATACTGGCCTCATAAAATGACTTGGAAAATGTTGCCTCTTTTTCTATTCACTGGAAATGTCTGCGTTGATTGGTCTTATTTTAAATATGTGATAAAATTCTTCAATTTTATTTTTGGAATATTTTAAATTATGGGTTCAATTTCCTTAGTGGTTATCAGATCTCTCAGTACTATTTCAGTTATCTTCAAAATGTTTAATCTTGTCTTTGACTTCCTTGAACATATTAGCTTATGTGTCTTAGACATAAATTCTATATCTGATAATTTTATTATCTGCATATCATGTGGCTTTGTTTCTATTATTATTTTTCTTAGTTTTCATTTGTAGTGTTCAGATATGCCCGGTTGTTTCTTATTGTATGATATGGACATTGTAAATGAAAAACTGTAAAGGCAATTTAGTCTAAAATGATGCTATCTTCCTCCAGAAAGCATATTTTGTTTGCTTCTGGTACTTGGCTGTGCCCTCCCCCCCAGCAATCATTTTCAGCCAATCAAGGATTGAGGTTGTTTGAACCTGGTCTGCTCTCTGTCATGCTCCTATGTATACTCCCTCCAGCTCTCATCTTAAAACTTTTTTGGTAGGTGCTAAACTCCAATTTTGTCCCCTTAGCCCTAAAACTCTGTCAAAAGTTTTAAGTTTGACAACTTTTAGCTACCTCTCTGGATCTGCAAAATACTTCTAGGGACCAGTCACCTCTCTGAGTTTCCTTCCTCCAGCATCTGGCTCTGTAATTCTCCACTGAAGCCTTCAAACTATTTTTTTTAACATTTGCCCAGTTTTTTTTCTAGCTGTCCTCAGTGATAGGGTCATTCTAAATCTAGACTGGTATTATTGCAAGCAGAACACCTCCATATTACTCAATTTTTAAACTGTATACTTCCATTATTTTTATTTAAATCAACCACAAACAAAATGAGGAATAGATTTACAGAATCAGAATCGCTGTGGACAAAAGCCTAGAAATTTACCTTTTTAAAACAAACATCCTAAGTGACCTTTGTATATAATAAAACTTGAGAAGCACTTTCCTAAACCATCATCATCCACCAGTAGCTAAACACTGTGTTTGTTTCTCAGATAAATGAGTTGGAAGTAGAACTCCAAAAATGGTTGGGGTCACAAGAGAGAGTTAGTTTGGGGGTGTGGTCAGGGACCTGGACTCTTGTCAGGAAAAATGAAGATGGGGTGGGGGTGAAGGGTTATGTTGAAAAGCCCTAGTCAGGAGGAAAGACCTGAGTGTCTAGCAAGTGTACTGATGTGTGTACTTGTGTGTAGAGAGATAGAAAGGGCTGTGCTTGTGGGGAGATGCCCCGAAAGACCCAAGTCATGGAATGAGGTCCTGTCCCTAGGGAAATGAAATCTGCTCCCTGCTGCACTTAATACAAAAATCTGTAAGGTGGTAGTTGGCACAGAAATCTACACTGAAAGGACAGATTAGTTCTCTCCAGTTAGCCATAACTCCTTCTGGATATATTTATTCAGTGGCTCCAATAAAATGTCCATGAGAAGTTAATACAAACGAGGCCCCAGTTAATGACAATAACTCATACTTCACAGATGGGACACTATAACAATGAGGTTTGGCAGGGAGTGGGAATTACCCCAAAACAAGACAAAAATAAGCCTACACCCATAATAAGTGTTGGATGCCTTAACGAACAGAACAGAGGGCATTTTTGTTCATAGCCCCCAAAACAAAGCTCAGGGCTACTGAGATAGAAATGGCTACTCATTCATGGCTTCCTGGGCCATGTGCCATATTTGCAGCTAGCCCATCAGACCCGTCCTTTCCTTGAAGAAATCAACACCATAAACAAAGAGTCCGGCTCTCTCTGCATGTTTGTTTTTGCTATGACTCTCTTGGAAACTGGCTGAGAAAAGCAGGACATTGTTGGATTATCACTCAGAAGCACACCATTTCTCTGACTTGGCTTATTCCTACCACCTGGGATGGGGGAGAAGAGGGACAAACCAGTTTTGGTGTTGCATATAACAGGAATTAGGCGCACTCACACTTGGCTTTGTTTTTTCTTTTCTTTTCCTTTTTTTTCACCAGGATTACATATAGGGAAGAGGTACCATCGTAAAAATGCTATTGAAATTTTTAACTTGTATTTTTCATCCATAGGCAAATGCATTCTCATGCTCAGAGTCTGAGAGAGAAGGAACTTGCTCTGTGTGCCACACAGTCACTGGCCTTCTCCAGCAGCTTACCTGCAGACTTATAGAGGCCTCGTGGGATAAAGAAGGTAATGGACACAAGACCCTACCTGATTTCACTAATATTCATGGTGCAAAATTCTGGGCTAAGGGTTGGAAATCTGAACTTTAATTAGTTAATTTACCTATTTTGCATACCTACAGAGAACTGTGGAAATAAACAGGATTACTATACTAAAGCAGTGTCTTAACCTCTATCAAAAGGCTGACTGAAAGAAACAGTATTTATGGACTACTGCATAAAGAATATGCACTGTGTTTATTCTTTTGGATATTTTTTAAGTTATCCTTGAATTAAGTCATCTCACTAAAGAAAGCATTTGAGCATTACTATATAGCTCCCTTGCCCCCACCTAACCCTATAGAACCACTCTTGTTGAAGCATCCTTTGTTGTGTGCAATGTCCCTGGCTCAGCCTATGAGGGGAGAGTAGCCAAAATGGTATCAGGTGTGGTGTGGTCTCTCCTTCAAGGATGATGTTCATTAAACAACACTGCATTCTCTTTCTGAAGAAGTTTTTTTCTGGTTTTAGTATCAGGAATACCTGATACTAAAATGTTTTATTGTTCTGTTACTAACATTGAATTAACTGATCTGGTTTCCATTTTCATGTTGATTATCAGAAAGCTTAGGTCTAAATTTGAGGTCCCACAGCATGGAGAATTTGTTTAAAAAGTGAGATTTTCTTCTAGTGTGCTCAGTGTTAGTCCTCGACTTTGGAAATTCCAAGGATCCAAAAGATTCAGAACTTTCCTTTCCTCACCAAAGAGATACATATAATGCAAGAACACTTTCAAGGGGCTAGAAACTCAAAGGTGATGTTATCAATTGCTATTTATGTTACAGTTTATGTAACTTTCATGTGACCGCTAATTTCTAATAACAGTAGATTAGCATTTTCCCAGGTTACTATAAGGACTTTGAAAAAAAAATTGGTATTAATGATATAATACTTCAGCAGGTGAATGTATTATATTTCCCTTAGTCATTGCCATGTTGTTAGTCATTGAAGCTTATTCAATGTTTTGCTGTCATCAATAATGCTGCAGCAGACATCTCTGTGCACAAAGCTCTTCCATAATCTAGATACTTTTCCACAGACCAGATTGCCTGAAGTAGAATTACTAGGATAAAACATGAATGCTTTCAAGCTCTTGATTCATTGTCAAGTTGTGCAAAGATCACTTGAAAAATATTTTTGGAAACATAAAGTGGTTTGGTGAAAGGGAAAGATGTGTTTTCATGTTTTTAAGGGGAAAACATTCCTATAGAGGTAGATTTACAGTGAAGATAATGAAGTGTGTCCTGCAGAGCTCCTCACTTGCACAGGCTTTCTCCCAGGCCTTGAACGATCACCAGTAACGTGCTCATATGGTCATATGTTGCTTGATTGCTTTGTAAGTGGCTAAAGTAAGACATTTTAACACATTTTGCAAGACTGTTGTCTCTCTCCACTCCATCTTCTACTTTATCACACCTCTCATCAGGTTGGTGGTTTTGAAATATCATGGTCATGTTGGGGATATGCCTGAGGGGAAGCTGAATACCTAATTTTGTTTTTATAATATTATATAATTTTTCTTAAAGAGGGCCCTTAAAAATTGTACCAGCTTTCAAGCCTCACAAAACCTGCATCTGACCCTGGATTTCTACTTAAGATAGGCAAGTTGAAAAGTGACAGTATCCATATACTAAACCCTATGGAATTCATATCAAGCAGAGTCGGTTTTGAGAAAAGCCAAGAGCTGTGCTCTGGGCCAACTCTTGGATGCAAGAGCAGGATAAAAGCTCTGAAAACTGTATTTGTTGAAAGCTGGCTTTCCTGGACAGATGGAAAAGAAGTCTGCCAGTGGCTGGGCCTTTGAGAGGAAGAAAAGTCTCCATCAGGATTCTTGCTCTGGATTCCAGGAACAGGATCTGAATTCCTTTCATCTGGGTAGTTGTGCTCACAGTCCTTGGCACTATTCCAAAGATGGGACAGAAGGCAGGGCTCACCAGGGCTCCATGCCGGGGCTAGGGCTTAGTGGCATCAAGAGTGCCAAAGGGAAATCAGGAACTGCCCTAGAAGTGGCTGGGATGGTTAAGACCCAAGATATGGTTGACTGGTACCCACCAACTCCATCCTTTAGGCCTTGATTAGGGAAAGGGAGTGAAGAAAACTTATATTCACACACATAACTCTATTCCCTATGCAGTCATTTGTTTTCCCTTTGCTTTTGTAGGACAATAGGTATAGGAATAAAGATAGATTGAGGAAGAAAAATGATGATGGGAGGGACATCTAAGGTCTCTTAGAACTGGAAGGCAGGGAAGACGTAGCTAAAGCTAGCCAAAGGGCTAGCATATGCCTTTGATTTGGGGGAACAGTCTCAATTCTTAATGTTCCTTCCTCTTGTCTTGATTTGGGGTTTGGAACTGATGGAACAGGTCTCTCTCTGCTTCTCAGAGCCCCATCTTTGCTACTGAAAGAAGGGTCAAAAAAAGAGAGAAGATAGGATCTGAGTTTGAGAAGAAAGGGTAGTAAGGGGACTAAGGAGGTTGAGAGCCTGGAAAAGGGATCACAGTCTCCACAGAGTGCAGTGACAAAGCCCCACATTCTGGTTTTTGAATTTTGATTCATACATTAAAGCAAAAAGAGACTTCAAGTCTTTTAAGTCAGAACTTTGCATATACAATAATAATCAATAAATAAATTAAAGCTTTCCAGGGACTGATTTCAAAACTCCATTGGAGACCAATCTCCCTTGTCTCCTGCAGCCTGCTCTGCCCATGCCCCCAGAAGCTGGACTACAACACTCCACCACCACATGTGAGGAAGAATCCAATCCAGACTTGAAGGATGCTAAATCTCTCCTAGTCCATGGAATGTAATTATCATTAAGGTTGAAAAACGAGGGCGATGAACAGTAGTGGCAGGTTTTTTCAAGTTTACATAAACACTGGCTGCAGGGAGATGGCTGGAACATTGGAATCAAAGCATCCTTGTCACATCAGTGCTTTAAATCTCCAAGCAACTCCTTGAAGATCATCTGGCCTCTGTGAACATAGCAGCTGATAAAAGGCCCCTCTAAGCTCACTTCTTATCTGCTCCCACAAGCACAGACTGCCCTAAAGTAGCATCCTGGGGAACCCAGCCACCCAATGGTGCATGGGAAATGCCTGCAAGCCACAAGACAGGGACAGGCTTCTGGGGCAGTTCCTGAAGGTGTACTGGGCTCAGGAAGGCTTCTGGACTGTAAAGTTGTCCCACAGTAAATCACGCTTCAATCCCCTCCGAGGCCACATTTATTACATTTCTTCAAATGAATTCCTAGGCTACCAACGAGAAGCAAGAGAGCTATGGCGTACTTGAGGAGAGTGAGGAGAAAGAGGAGGAATGTGTCTGTGTCCTTTGTCTTAAAGATCAGGAAATCTGTGACTTGAACAAAAGCAAAAACTAGGACTAAGATGTCTGCCCCAGGTCTTGTCCACCAGGGAATTCTCTGAACTCCTTTCATTTTTGAGCAGAATATTGATGTGAGCCCGCATCCTCTGTGGGCCTTGTTTGGTGGCTAAGCTCTCTGACACTGCTCTTGAATATGGTGTTAAATCATGAAGATAAACATGAAAGGGGAGGAGGGGCTTCTTAGCCTCAAATCAGCAAGCAACCAATGATCAGTAGCCATGTAGATAGTTCAACTGAGTGATTTCAGCCAGTGAATCCAATTTTCCCTCAATTAAAGGCCATTTCAGAAAAAAAAAAAAACAACCACCACTATAAATTGCCTAGTATAGTGCCAAGCATGTCATAGTCCATCAATAAATGTTGGCTCCCATTTAACACCTGCCCTGCATTTCTTCACTATGGATGGTTCGTGAATCATCTATGCTCAAAGGAAGGTCTGGCATATAGAAAAGCTGTGCCAAGATGCAAGGTTTTACTCCACTATTAAGATCAGTATCATTAGATCAGTTACGAAAATTCACCATGGGAAAATTTCTAAAAATGAGAGGAAGTAAAAACCAGAAGTAATTTCTTCACAATGGTATGCTGCCTATTATTTCTAATAAAAGAATGTGAAAATTTTCTGATGACACTAGCAAAGCAGAATAGAGATGGCACTAGATTTGTCCATGAATCTGAGATTACAACTTGACGGATTCTATTTTTGCACTGTGATATGAATCCTTGACTTTGAGATACTAAATCTGGGATCATGTAAGGAGCTTCACTTGGGCCATCTTCTTACCTTCTTTAAGAACTACATCAAAGCCATACCAATTGTGTGGGTTGCAAACTAGTTCAACCCACTAAGCTAATAAAAAAGCAATGATCATAAAAACAATTCTGAACTGATTTGTCTAGTCAAACAGGCAAACCTTGATTTATTGGTTCATCTACTGTTTTATTAATTTAATATGTTCTAGGAACTATTTTAGCTTTTGGACACAGAGATAAATAAGGCACAGTCTCTAACCTACTGTCTCCCACAACCACACACAAACACACACACATACATCTATAGGATTTGATAGTCAAAAGGGGAGACAATTCCTATAAAGAATGAATCACAATACCAATCTGTTAAAGAGCTTAGCAGAGATCACCCCAAAGTGCTCTAAGATCGCGGGAGAAAGGATTGTCAACCCATCCTTTCCAATCCTTCCCAATAAAGGAAGACTTTACCAAAGAGGTGAACTTTCTGCTGGTCCTTAAAGCAATCAGTCTAGTTTGCATGTCTAAACACCTACTCAGTTAGTCAACCAAACTAACCAAGACCTGATGTCCAGAGGGAAGCTTAATTCTTAATGTCATGCGAATATGATGACAAAAGGAGAGAAAGAAAAGGAGAGGAAGGGAAATCAGAGAAAATGTATTGTCATTTTAAAAGTACCTTCTAAGTTACACTGCTGACTGTACCTTCTTTGGAGACACATCAGGAAGAAAAGAAAACTTTATTGACGAATAGAGAATGGATAGATATGAGATAAAGCAAATAGGGTTAAATAAAATTGTCAAAACTAAGTGAGTACATGGTATTTGTTGTACAATTCTTTCAACTTCTCTCTGTGTTAAAATTTGTCATATTATAATGCTAGGGAAGTCACCTTGTGTAAATTTTCCTGAATGATCTGTGCAGTTTTAGATTTTGCTTATCTTTCATTGTTCGTCCACTGCTATTTTTTTTTAAAGATTTTATTTATTTATTTGAGAGAGAGAGAGAATGAGAGATACAAAGCACGAGTGGGAAGAGGGTCAGAGGGAGAAGCAGACTCCCTGCTGAGCAGGAAGCCCGATGTGGGACTCGATCCCGGGACTGTAGGATCATGACCTGAGCCGAAGGCAGTTGCTTAACCAACTGAGCCACCCAGGCACCCCTCGTCCACTGCTATTTTAAGTACTCCATGAAAAAATTTTTAAAGGGCTTTATTCTAGTTCTTTTTCCTGGAATCTCCTAGAGAGTGGATTAGAGATTTCATTTAGAAACTGAAAGATTATTTAAACTAGAGCCTACATACTGGCGGCAGCTTCCATTTGATTAGCCTGGAAAAATCTTAACTGTGAATCAAAAATAGGTAAAGACTTTTATTTTAATATGGCAAGCTAAGCACACACGTGTCTCCGTTCTCTGCCAAAATCTATTTTTAAATGACATGAAGTATGTAATATAAAAATAAATTTATAACAATCTGGGAAACTGGAAAGGACACCACCAGTAGACCATATATTTTGGAAAATTTCTAGAAATTAAAGAACTAATAAGATCGGAATGATAGAGAAACGAGAGTAGAATAAACTACAACACAAAACAGGGGAAAAGCCTGCTGCAGAGAAGAAAGCAGTTTTTCCCCAAAATGGCTCTTCAATCTTCAAACTCAGAGAATGTAAATACAGAACTAGAGGAGACCCCAGCCCCGGGGCAATTCTCAGGACAATTAAGTAAGGGACCGCCTGCTGAGCCCCTGGGTCTGTAGTCCCCATCCACCCCTCTCTATGAACTAGGAGGCTGGTCATAGTGTTTGCCTCCAGGACAAAGCCTTGAGAACACTTCCCCTGGTTGCAAGTCTTCCTTTTGGGGCTGGGAGGACAGGGTGTCCTAACATTTTTGCGTTTGGGAAAAAGAGAAAAGTAGAACAGAGCTCCAAGAAATTCCAGTCCTACATAACAGCCATGCAGGGAAAAGTGGGTAGGGAAAAAAGGCAGCTCTCCCAGAAATGAAAACACTAAAGTATTCTAGTACTAGAGTAAAGTCTTCCTCACCTTGGCAAGCTTATGGGACCCCACTGTGCCTCTGTCCTCCACTCTAAAGAGAAACATGCCCATCAGCAGGCCCAGTCTACAGTTAACCCTTTAGTTGGGGAGAAACCTATTATGGAAACGGATATACACAACAAAGGAAATCTATACCAACTTCAAACACACATCATCCAATATTTCATTTGTAAATATAAATGAGCAACTAAAGATCATCAAACATTTGAGAAAACCAAGAGTGATAAAGAGCAAAGACAAAAAGGCAGAATGACCAATTTTAAAGAAAATGGAATATGTGAAAAATGGAAGAGAAGTTTTAAAATTTGAATTAGCATCCTCTAAAACTTTCAGGAGGATTTGTGAAACAAGAACTAGAACTAGGTGTTATTTCTAAAGTAGAAGTCAAAAAATAAGAAGCAATTGCTCAAAAGAAATGCTAAAAATTGAAGCAATTAAAATTTGGCCATCCAAAGGCCAAACGAGAGATCTGGAAAATAAAGCAATGTCCCATAAAACAGAACAATAAACAAAGAAATGAAAAATGTGACACAAAAGACTTAGGGTATATATTTAGAAGATCCAGCAACTACTTAGTAGAAAAGAAAGAAAAACAGACTGGAGAAATGAGAAACAATAAAAGAAATAATCAAGGATAATTTTATTGAGATGAACAAAGATTTGGGACTTCACTATTGACCACTAAGCAAAAATAATTAATGAAGATGCTTATCTAGACATCCTAGAAAATCTGTTAAGTCATTATAAAATGAAAGTAAGGAATTACTTACAAAGAAACTGGCATTTGAGCAATATCCAACTTTATTTTTACAATACAGAATTCTAGAAGACAGTGACATTATCACTAATGTGTAAGGTAAAAAAAAAAAGCAAATATATCTTCAATTTTCAAAAAATTTATACAAGAAAATTCTTCAGCAAGACAAAAAGTAAAATGAGCAAAAAGGAAGGCTTGAAATCAAAAGCTTCGTGATAAGTAAAAATAATTTAAAATACAAGGCTAAAGGATTTTATTATGGTTATGATCTTGATACAATTGTTATAAAATATTGAGGCAAAATATTAAACAAAATTGAGCAGTCTTGAACTAAAATTAGATATAATTTCAACTAAACGGAAATTTGTGGTGACAGGGAAAGTAAAATAATGGTATTTGTATAGAAAACCCTGTGTGTATTCATTCGTCAATATATCTGAAAGTATAATATTTGTTAACAACTTTTCCGGGGTATGAATGGACTTTCACTTTTACTGTTTACAATTCATGCTAATGGAATTTTTATAGCAACTTTGTGTTGCTTTTATAATTTAAGAAAGTAATAAATACATTTCTAAAGATGGTCGCTAAAAATTTAAGAACAGTCACTGGAGTAATGAAATAATGCTCACCAAAGAAGATATGGAGATGACAAATAAGCATATGAAAAGATGTTCCATGTCATATACCATTAGGTAAATGCAAACTAAAACAATAATGAGATACCACCACACACCTATTTAAATGGCCAAAATCCAAAACACTGAAGTAACCAAATGCTGGCAAGGATGTAGAACATCAGGAACCCTCATTCACTGCTGATGGGAATGCAAAATAGTACAGTCACTTTGGAAAACAGTTTGGCAGTCTCTTACAAAACTAAATATACTAAATATACTCCCACTATATGATCATGCTCCCTGGCATATACCCAAAAGAGATGAAAACTGTTCACCCAAAAACTCACACATGGATGTTTATAGCAGCTTTATTCATAATTGCCAACACTTAGAAGCAACCAATATGTCTTCCAGTAGGTGAATGGGTAACTAAACTGTGGTACATCCAGACAATGGAATATTATTCAGTGCTAAAAAGAAATGAACTACTAAATCATGAAGACATTGAGGAAGCTTAAATGCATATTACTAAATAAAAGAAGCCAATCTGAAAATGCTTCATACTGTATGATTCCAACTACATAACATTCTGGAAAACGTAAAATTATGAAGACAGAAAAAAAGATCAGTGTTTGCCAGGAAAGAAGAAGGAAGAAGAAAACAAAATTGAAATTATAAGCTAGCAATAAGGGGTAATGAAAACACTACAGTTTGATATCTTTAAAATTTGACCAAAGAGTACTCAGAGAAAAATTAACAGCTTTAAAATAAATAAACCAAGCATTCAATGAATGAAGCTAAACAAACTAAGGAAGAGATTAATTAAAAATAAGAACATAAATTAATAAAATATAAATTATACAAGCCACCAGAGAGGAGTAGGTAATTATAAAATCAAAGGCTGTTATTTTAAAGGTCAATTAGAAAGTTAAAGTTCTCAGAGAAAGACAAATACTAAATGATTTCACTTATATATGGAACCTAAGAAACCCCAACTAAAGATACTGAGACAATTTAAAAAGTTAAAATTCTGATATATTTAGTCAGTAAGGAGAGAGAAAGAGAGAGAAAATATGTAAAATTTAGGAATGCATAGGAAGGTGGTTAAATTTATTAGTAAATACTATATGTGAATTTATAAAAATATAAATTACTAAAATTGATGCAGGTTTGATAGATAAGGCACAGATACAAGAACAACTAAAAAGTGTATTGATTTGGGACAGGGGAGAGACCAAAGTGGTTTTTTAAGCAGAAGTTATCATTGTCTACCTAGAATATACAAGAAACCAATTAAAAAATTATTAGAATTAAAAAAATTTTAAGTAGGTGGCTGGATATTAGAACAAAGTGGAAAAATTAATAGCTTTTCTATATACCAACTCAAAAATGTAATATTAAAAATGTTATTTCAATACTAGAATCACACAAAGACATGATGACCAACAACTCCCATGAACATGATGCAAAAATTTTCAAGAAAATATTAACAAATCAAATCTAGTAATACATAAACAGGATATACAGCATGACCAAGTGGGGTTCTTCCCAGGAATAGCAAGTCTTGGAAAACCAACTTTGGAAAACATTCAGTGTGATTCATTATATTAACAGATTAAATAAGAAAAACCATACGATCATATCGATAGAGGCCAAAAAAAGCATTGGACAAAATTCAACATTCATTTATAATAAAAACTCTCAGCAAACTAGAAACAGAAGATCCCAGATAAACAAAACCTGAGAGAGTCCCCTGCTATCACCAGCCCTACAAGAAATATTAGGGGGATGAAAAGAAGGGACACATGCACCCCAATGTTCATAGCAGCAATGTCCACAATAGCCAAACAGTGGAAGGAGCTGAGATGTCCTTCAACAGATGAAAGGATAAAGAAGATGTGGTTCATACATACAATGGAATATTACTCAGCCATCAGGAAGGATGAATACCTACCATTTGCATGGACATGGATGGAACTGGAGGGGATTATGCTAAGTGAAATAAGTCAAGCAGAGAAAGACAATTATCATGTGGCTTCATTCATATGTGGAACATAAGGAATAGCTCAGAGGACCACAGGGGAAGGGAGGGAAAACTGAATGGGAAGAAATCAGACAGGGAGACAAACCAAGAGAGACTCTGGACTCCAGGAACCAAACTGAGGGTTATGAAAGGGAGGGGGCGTGGGAAGACAGGGCAACCGGGTGATGGGTATTATGGAGGGCACGTGTTGTGATGAGCACTGCCTGTTATATGCAACTAATGAATTGTTGAACACTACATCAGAAACTGATGATGTACTATATGTTGGCTAACTGAACATAATAAAAAATAAATAAAAGATATTAGCAATTAAAAAGAAGGAAATATTAGGGGGAGTCCTTCAAGCTAAAAGGAAAACACAACAGAGTAACTCAATTCTCCATGGAGAAATAGTTACAAAAGTAAATATACAAGCAAGTATAAATGTATAAGTGCACAAAATGTATATGGAATAAATGTATATAAAAAAACTAGAAACAGAAGAGAATTTCCTCAACTTGATAGTCTACAAAAATCATACAACTAACAGTACAATGATGAAAACCTGAATGTTTTTTCCCAAAAATATGAAACAAAGCAGAATATCAGCTTTCACCATTCTTATTCAACATAATACTGGAAAGCTTAGCCAGCTTAATAAGGCAAGAAAAGGAAATAAAAGGCATAGAGTTTGGAAAGGAAGAAATAAAACTTTCCCTTATGTCATAACATGATTGCTTATGTAGAAAATCCCAAGGATTCTCTGGAAACAAACAAACAAAAATACTAGAACTAATTGATTTTTAACAAGGTTACACAGAATACAAGATCAAAAAAACAAAAACCAATCATATTTCTATAGCAGGTGAATGTATGAAAACTGAAATTAAAAGCACAATGTCATATACAATCACTCCAAAAATGAAATACTTAATATAAATCTTTAAAAAATGTAAGATACATATGCTGAAAATTACAGAGTTGATGAAAGAAGTAAAAAATCTAAATAAATAGATATACCATTTTCATGTATTGGAATACTTAATACAGTAAAGATGTCATTTCTCCCCAAACTGATTCATAGGTTTAATGCAATTCCTGCCAAAAATCCCAGCAAGATTTCTGTAGGTATATGCAAGCTTATTCTAAAATTTATATGAAAATATAAAGCAACTAAAACTATCTTGAAAAATTCCTCTTTATAGACTTACTACATAGCTACAGTAATCAATAGTATCTCCCTATTAAGGCTATTTTGAGGATTATAAAAGATAATATATATTAAGACATTAGGTAAGTATCTTGCACATAGTAAGTACCTAACAAAGTGAGCTATTACTCAAACATTTTACATCTGAGGAAGTGACATTTAAGTAAAGTAAAATGCCCACAGTCATACAGATAGTAAGTGTTGGAACAAGAATTTGAGCGAAGTCCCACTGACTCCAAGTCCCAGGTGACTTACCACCATATTATAAACATCACCAAAAAGAAATTACCTTACCATAGGCCACTCAAAACTTCCCACTCAAATCTTATTTGTCTACGGATGATAACACTCTTGAGATCTCTTCAGAGTATCCCAATTTACAAATATTAGAATCTTTTGTGGCCCCAACTGGTCTGCCTATTCAAGTCATTTTTTTTATATTAGTTTTTTTCCTTGCTAAGAAGTGAATCCCATGGTTATCCTTGACTCCTTCAGTAATGGGACTCTGATAGATATTTAAGGACCCAAAAGTCCCATTCTGTAAAACATAAAATCCCTTGTCCCCTTCCTATAAATGATTCATCACAAGTATTATCCCAACAAGCCTATGATCGATAGGAACATCTTCATTTCTGTGTAAATGACACCCGTCTTCTTGGGCCAGTGCTTTCTCTCACTCCTACACCTGCAGACACTAAAAGAGATTAAGTGGGTCTTCTCAATACATCCCATGAAATATTGATTAAAGGTCTAGTTAAATAAGTGTATTAATGTAGACTTAAAGCACTCAAGTGAGTAAGAACACCCCAGGGGGAAACATTTCTACAGAGCAAGTGAGACAAAAATTGGATACTTTGGAAATGGTGAGAATGTTCCTGGGCACACAGATCCTTTTTGCAATGTCACACAACAAAGTAGGACTTTTATCAAATGATCCCAGTGATAAAAGCCTGGCCCTTGGAGAAGAGCTAAGATGGGAGAGGGGAGGGGAAGTTAAAAATGAAACAAAGAGCAAGCAATGACATTATAAATTATTTCTCAGCAAATTCATTTAAAATCATGAAACTTTTTACTCTCTCTTTTTATTTAATCTCCTTCCCATTCCCCTCCCAACCCTGCAAAATAGAAATGAGCCATAATGCCCGCAATTCACTGCCTATGTTTCGTTTCTTTGGGGAAAATCATCTCAGACTTAGCTTTTTCCTATGATTTGGGGGTACACTTAGTCTCTTTTTTAGAATCCAGGGAGACCATTCACATTTCTTTTACTTAGTTTGGGTGGATATAAGAGCTGCAAGAGGTCTTATAGAACTTTTAATCCTTTACATTTTCAAACAAGGAAACTAAGATCTATAAAGGTAAGACTTATCTAGAGACTCACAGTTTGGTAGCACTGGAATCATGCCATCAGATTTTCCAATCTGGGATAGAGGGGGAAAAATGCTGTCATTCTTCAGAAGGAAAATCTCTTTAGATAAATACCAAAAGTAGAAATATTCCTCTCCCACATCACAGCTCCAACTGTGTACAGAAGGTTGAGAATCTGCACATGGCCACTTTGCTCCCAGTCACCAGGGATCAGAGAAGGAACGGAACACCCCTCAGGGCATCCTGGATATCAGGGCAATCAGCCCTGGCATTTGCTGTGTGTAAGGAACCAGGGTGGATGGGACTGAGCTGGCTGGCCAGGCACGTTGGCCCTGCCTCCCACCCCATGTGCTCCCTCAGATAACAGGACTCTGAGAAACAAAAAGGAATGCCTCAGAGGACCGTTTCTTATGACTTGTTTGGGTACCATCCAGAGACACAGAAAAGAGTTTCCCAGCCAGTGGCTACAAACAAGTCTTACTGTCTACAACCCCAAAGCCAAGCTGCTAAATTGGGTCTAAAAAATTTTTTTAAACAGATTTAGCCCTATTACACTATTATAATACCTCTCACTACATAAATGGATGAAGTACTCCAATTAATAGACAAAGATTTGGGTTTAAGAAGAAAAAAAACCCAGACTGAGTTTAAGAAAACAACAACAACTACAACAACAATATATGGCTTGTAAGATGAACACCTAAGATATAAGGAACAAAAAAGGTAGAAAGTAAAAAATAATTTTACATAGAACATAAATATTATTTTTATATAGTCTATGCAAACAACCACATGAAAGCTGGTGCGGCCATATTAATGTTAAACTAGGTAGACTTCAGGTCAAAAAAGTCACTACATATTAAAAATACACTATATAATGATAAAGGTTTGGTTCACCAACATGTATACAACTAAAAATAGGCCCTCAAAAAATCTAAAGAGAAATTTTGACAGAGCTAAAAGGAGAAATAGACAAATCTACAAGAATCTTCTGTATTCTTAGTGTCAGACAAGGAAGAACGTGGAAGAGAAGACATGAACAACACGATTATATATGCTAACCCACTGACATGTGTAGACAGGGCCAAATGCACATCTTTTATCTTTCAAACACAAGTCAAATGTAAAAAGAAGGGGGGGAGGCAACATATACTAGGTCATAAAGAAAGTCCCAACAAATTTCAAGTGATTGAAATCATGTGGAGAATGACCTCTGATCACAATGAAATAAACTTAAAAATTAGAAAATACCCATATGTTTGGAAATTAGAAAATACACTCCTCAATAATCTGTGGGTCAAAGAAGAAATCACACTGGAATGAGACATTAAGTTTGAATATAAAGCTAACAAAAAAAATCTACATTTTAAAAAAGTGTAGGCTGCAGCCAAAAGAGTTTTTAAGGAGGAAATTATAGCCTTAAAATGACTATATTAGAAAATAAGAGGGACCTCTCTTGTTTTTCTTGATCAATTCTGCCAACTGATTTTTTTTTTAAGTTTATTTATTTAAGTAATTTCTACACCCAACCCAGGGCTTGAAGTCATGAACCCGAGATCAAGAGTCGCATGCTCTACCAACTGAGCCAGCCAGGCGCCCCTGATTTCTTGATCAATTTTAATAGTCTTCAAAAAAACCAAACTTTTGGTTTTGTTGATCTGCTCTATTGAATCTGTGTTTTTTAATTAATTTCTGTTCTCAACTTTATTTCTTTTCTTCCACTTTATTTCAGTTTATTTTGCTGTTCTTTTTCTAACTTCTTCAAATAGATGTTTAGGTCAAATTGTTTCCTAGTTCCCCCTGAAAATTATACTGTAGCCTCCAAAGGAAGCCAATCTGAGAACCAGACAACATGTCAATTGGTCAACTCAAGTTGAAAGTGTTCATCAAGAATGTTATTCTTTCTAAAAATTTCTATTTTTCTAAGAAAGTTAAAAATAAGTGATATGAAAAGACTAAAAGTAAAGTACCTTCATCATAGTCTGAAAAATTTTTAAGTCCATCAGAAAGAAATAATAGGGACCAAAAAACCCCACAGAAATATCACTAAAAGGCTGAATATTCCAGGGGCACCTGGGTGGTTCAGTCAGTTAAGCATCTGACTCTCTTGGTTTCAGCTTAGGTCATGATCTCAGGGTCCTGGTATAAAGCCCTGAGTTGGGCTCCACGCTCCGCAGAGAGTCTGCTTCAGACTCTCTCTCTTCCTCTCCCTCCGCTCCCCCTACTCATGCTCACTCCCTCTCAGTCTCTCTCTCTCTCTCTCAAAGTGAATAAATAAATCTTCAAACGAGAAAAAATAATTGTAATATTCCCAAATAGGAAATATGAAACAGAATTTACCCTTTCTGGCACAGTGGGGTATATCCATGAGTCTACCACAGTGGCTAGAAGTAGCTACCACATTCACTCCACCTCCCAATAAGCATGAAAATAAGATGATTCTGGGGCTCATTTGTGAATTTGTGGAGACAGGCCATCCACAGCTTAATATGACTTCAACTTTCAATCAACTGGCCAGAGAATCAAGTGGAAAATTCCCCACCTATGGCCTTCTTAGTCATTTTCTAAGCTAATGATAAGAATAAGAGGAATCACTAAAAACAGATGAGACCATTTTCCCCAAGCAGATTGAGTCATATCCCTTGACTCCTGAGAAATTTCCAGAGGTGCCTAAACATTGCTAAGTTCCTCCACATCTTCTAAGCAACAAAAACACAGCTTATTGAACTTTGAACAATTGCTCAACCATCCCTCAACCGTATCTAAAAGAATAAAAATATACGCTACTGTGAGAGAAACTGAGAACTCTTAAGTGGGGCCACATCCACACCTGTCAGTTCAGCTTTGCAAAAGTTAAACTTCTTTTCTCTTATTCAACAATAAAAACATTCCTTGTGGTCTGGAGACAATTTCTGCCTAAAGGAGGATATGTAACTGAGAGCACAAACAGGGTACTAGAAATCCTGTGTTCAGCTTTGTCACCACCAAATTACACTGACAGTGTATTAGTCAGGATAACTTCACTAGCTTCTGTAACAAATAACTCCCAAGATAGTAGTAGTTTAATGCTGTAGTTTCACCCATGTCATGGTCCAATCAGGTGTCCAGTCTTCGATGTAATAGTTTAGGGATGCCAGTTCTTTTCATCTTGTTGTGTTTCCATTTTCTAGGATTTCCTGAGTCTCCCATAGTATCCTCTGCATTCACCTAGTGAGTGAGAGAAGAGGATTGTGCCCGGCTCAAAATAGCACATACCACTTATGCCCATATCTCATGGGTAGTAACATAACTCTAATCTAACCACAGGTTTAGTAAATGCAGTGAAAGTAATGAGATGGGTGAGCACCTGGGCAATCTGCCCTGGTGAGAAAGCACATCATTCAAGTACTCTGGCACTCACTTTAGAATGATACATAAAATGAGGTAGTGGAAAAATAGAATCTCTAAGTTCACACCCAGTTCTCGCATTCTGTGATTCTCAAATAGGAGAATATCCCTAGCTTGGGTTCACAGACATGGTCTGCACATAAGAGAAGGTGTTTTACCACTCTGCTATTATCTGAGACTTTCCTTCCACTTCTTGACACAACATTTGTCTTTAGCACTTCTAGTAATGTCCAAAAAAGTAAGGGAATGCATGTGATAAAGCTGACTGAGCCATCAACAGCAAATCAGGGGCCCTGCTAGCCCTAACGTTCCATAATCCATTGTGTCATGCTCCTCATTTAGCAAAAAAGTTGTCCAAGAATCTCTGGGACTGGAACAACCATATGGCTTCAGTAGCAGTTCTCTTATACAGGCTGAGCTTCATGGTTTATTGCTACGGTCATAAGAGAGATTAAGAGGCTAATGATGTTAGTTTTGGTTAGTTTGATGTTAGGGTTTTTCTGAAGATCTCCAAAGTCCGATTTTCTCCATGGTTGGGAAACATTGCTGACATGAGCATAAATGAACAATCTGTCATTGATATGTATCTGACTATTGCTATCAAGATTTGAATAAGCATTTAAATCAATAATAAATTTGAAACAAACTGGTTAACTACCAAATCAGCCCGATGTCATTTCCTTTGGTGTCTTATTTTCTTTGTTTTGTTTTACATTATGAGATGTAAAATGAGAGATAGAGAATATCAAGATGAGAGAGAGAATATCAGTCCTGATGATGTTTTCCACTTTATCATAACAAGTAGTCCAGCTTTGTTGTTTAAATATTCTAAAAGTCGGGGCACCTGGGTGGCTCAACTGGTTAAGTGACTGCCTTTGGCTCAGGTCAAAATCCCAAGGTCCTGGGATTGAGCCCTGCATCGGGCTCCCTGCTCAACAAGGGGCCTGCTTCTCCCTCTCCCTCTGCCACTCCCACTGCTTGTGCTCTCCTGCTCTCTCTCTGCCAAATAAATAAAATCTTAAAAAAAATTTTTTTAATTTAAAAAAATATTCTAAAAGTCGATTTGAAGAAAGGCTTAGATAAAATACCATATTTTTCAGTTAGGATCTTGTGATTAAAAAACAGGTAAGTGTATTTGTTAATAGAGATCAGATGTGGTGTTTTCACAGCTAGAACTGTAACTGAGTATCAGAAAAAGAATTTTATATATCAATATTTTATCAAGTGGGGTTATTAAAGGAGATCTTGCAAAAATAATTGCCAATTATCTTTTTTAAAATACTATTTTCATTGTCTTATTTTATAATTTGACCTTAAATAAACAACTCTTTCTATAATATTTGTTTTTGCTACAACAAATATATATAAAGTGAGATTTACACAATAGAATTTTCTTTAGAAGACCCTCTCTGTAGACTGGCCATGTTTCATCAAATTCTTTGCATGCATTACTGAGTATTCTTATAGGTTAACAGTTGCCTGATACCACCTTGGACCAGAGTTGGGCAATTTCATTATGTAAGGGAACTAAAGCACCCTGGTATAATTTGGTGAAATTTTCAATAGCACAAATCTATTTTGTTTTAAGTGTTTTTGTAATATATGCATCTAATTATAGTTGGCCAAAAGTCAGTAATTTAATTCAGCTGAAATTCTCAAATCAATCAATGTATCATGCTATATCATGACCAAGTTACCATTATCCTAAGAATGTAGGGGCAAATTTACCAATGAATAGCATTTATTAATAATCAAAGACTAAAAGATCATATGATTATCCTCATAGAAGTCAAAGAGGATCTTAAGAGTCAATAGCACTTTCTATTAATCTTTAAAAACTATAAATAAAAAGAAGATATTTCCTTAACATAGTAAGGATCAAATTAATAATGAAACACTACAATGTTTGCATTTAAGTCAAAAGCAAGCCAAGGATTCCCACTATCACTACTATTATTCAACACTGTACAGTGACTTTTTGCTAAAGAGATAGGACAAGAAAAAAAAAAAGAACTAAGTTTAAATATTAGAAATGAAGAGAAAATATCAAGCAGGAGCACATCAACCCAGTTAATGCCATCTCCTTTCCATTTATCCCTGGTGTTCCCTGGATCAGTGGTTTGTTTAAATCATAGGTCTAACCCCTCGTCCCTGAAGATTTTATACTTGGGGTTTTAACATTTTGGTTTTTTAAGTCACTAAGTATTGGAGTTGGGAAATAAACAGATGAGGTACTTGGGCCTGAGTTATCCAATGTGGATCTTTGGAGTACTAGGATTAATGAGTGTGATGTGGAAATGGAGTTTTGTGGCTAAATAAGGTAAGCGAATTCTAAATAAAACAGAACTTTTTCCCCTATGGGACTCCTCACAACTACCATGTGCAGCTTTGTGTTTTGAATATCCAGGAAGGCATATAGCATATAGTGTTCCCCAAAGTACCTGACCATGGAGACCCTCCTTGCTCTTTTCCTGAGAAGTGTCTCAGGGGACCAGGGTTCCATGGAACACATTTTGAGAAACAGTCTTCTAGGATTATCCCCTCATTTCACAGATAAGAAACCTAATGCCCAGAAGAAGAAGTGACTTGTTGAAGGTCATTCAAGGACTCCATAGCCAGGCAGGAATTAAAAGACTAAAAGCCATGTTTCCTCCCCTCACTCTCCCAACTCCTGCCTCTCTGGGATGCTCCTGTAACTGCTTTCTCGCCACACCCCACCCAGTATGATTAAGTGCTATACTAGTTTGGGGTTACTATAACAAAATACCACAGGCTGGGTGGCTTAAACAACAGAGATTTGTTTTCTCACAGTTCTGAAGCTAGAAGTCTGAGATCAAGGTGTCAGCAGGTTTGGTCTCTTCTGAGGCCTCTCTCCTTGTTTCTACTTCCACCCAGTTCACAAACCTAAGCCACTTGACATATGTGCATATGTCTGTGGAAAATCTCCTCTTCCTATAAGACACCAGTCATGTTGGATTAGGACCCTACTCTATGACCTCCTTTCACCTTAACTACCTCTTTAAAGGCCCTATCTCCAAATGCAGTCACATCTGAGTACTAAGTTAGGACTTCAACATATGACCTTGGGGAGGACACAATTCACCCATCACAGGTGCCATTTCTCAGGGTCTTGTAGTGTCCAGTGCTTCTCAGTCATAGTTGCATCTCGCTGAGTATAGACAAATATGGTATGTGTCTGGTATGGTATCTGTGGACAATTTGAGATAGGAACTGTGTTTGTATTACTGTCAAATGTTACAGCTCCCGGAATACTCTAGATCCTTAGTGAATGTTTGTTGTTGAGTATATGAATTACAGAGTCAGAGGACCTGACTCCAAGCCTGTGCTCTACCACTTACCAGCAGGACAACTGCTGAGACAAATGGTGATAATGAGAGCCTCCCATCGTTTTGGTGAGAATTCAATAAAATATGTACCTGGCAAAGTGCCCAGCATATGGAAGGAGCCCCACAAATGTTAATTGAATCTGAGGTTGTATCTTCTTCCCAGATCTCTATAAAAAACTAATTAATAACAGTGATTGCTAATGCTTAGTAATTAAATTGCTTTATAAAAACAATAATAATGAGGTGTGCCAATCTGGGCCACATAGACACATAAAGGATTTGACAACAATATTCCATAAATTTTGTCTCACAGGTCGAAGCCAATTTCACATCTAGGTAATTAAAGTCTTTTAGCCAAGGGCTATGTCTCCTCCCTGCAGGGTAGACACCATGTGACACCTTCTTGGGCAAAGTAATGAACAAAAAAGTGCCCTCTGGGGGTGGAATGTCAGGTCTGTTGCAGGACATTCTAGGTCTCGGTGATACCGTTGGCCAAGAACATTTTAAAACTTTGATGTTGTTCAAGAAAAAGATTCTCCTCTAGTTTGAGTCAAAGAGACACTTTTAGGGTAAAGACTGGTCAAGCTCAGGCCATAACAAAAATCTCCAGAGGCATGGAAACCTGTTTGCCCCATGTATGAGTAAGCTATTGTCCCAGTTCCACTGCATAACAAACTGGCCGATTCTGCTCAGACCTCCTGCTGTGGGGGAGGATAACCAAGTAAGAGCCCCAGCTGCTGCCCTTCTGGATCCACCTGGAAGGCAGTGAGGCCACACTTCCAGTGAGAAGCACATTAGGGGCACCAATGCAGACCCACTCCTTTCATAGTGGACTCAAGGACTCCCCATCAGACTGGCCAGAACTTCCTTAGCCCTGTGCTGCAACCTGGGACTCTACCTACTCACTCCTTCCTTCCCTCTTTCTTATACAGAGGCCAGACTTGTGTCTAAATCTGAAGGATCTCCCTACCTTCTCTGTCTCTCTCCTCTTTATCCTTCAACAGCATTTCATCCAATAAATCTCCTGGACATCTATTTCCAACTTGGCATCTGCTTCTCCGAGGATGTGGACTGACATATACCCCAAAGTTTAATCCCTTAAAACAATAAAGTTTTCTTTTTGCTCATAAGTTCACAGGTTGGTTGGGTGGTATTTCTGGCCCAGGTCATACGCGGTTGACCTCAGCTGGGCTTGCTCATGCTTCACAGTCAGGCGGTGAGTCAGCAAGGCATGGAATGATCTAGGATGTCCTCAACTGGGATGCTTTAGCCTTGTTTCACATGATCTCTCGTCTTTGCACTTGTGCACATGGCATTTTCTCAAGAGAAGACTGTAAGTGCTCAGGCCTCTTAAGATCCGGCGTTGGAACTAACATCAACTTACTTCCACTGCATTCAATTTGTCAACACAAGTCAAAAGGCCAGGCTAGATTGAAGGGTGGAGCAACAGACCCCACCTCTTGATAGGAGGAACATTCTAAAGGGCATGGCCATAGGGTGGGGTAAAGAATTGCAGCCATTCTTGCAATCAATCTCTCACACCCCATTTACCAGCATTATCCCCAAACACACTGCCATGTCTTTGCCAATAACTGCCTTGGCCTTTGGAGAACTGTCCGAGTAGACCTGGCCAATAAGTATCCCTGGTCTCCTCACTTGGGCTTAGCTGCCCATCACAGAGGCTGGCACTGTCCTGGGCAGAATTCCCAGCTAGAGGGAGCCATGTGAATTGATAAACACAGCTTCAGGAAGCTGCTCCTAGTGGTCCAGTCTTCCTAGTGGGGAACTTGAAAAGGTTAACTCTGAGTACAACAAGGAGTCTTTCCTGTCTGTTCCCTGTCACCCCGCATCAGTTTCAGGTCAGGAATGCTAAAAGAAAACAGGGCACATAAGCATTTGAACTCAACCTTACTTTCCTGAGGAGCAAACTGACAATTAGGACCAGGACCTGCATCAAAAAAGAGCAACCCAGCATGAAGTCCGTCTAATTAGTCATATGAACAGAGAGCTTCCCCTCCACTTCCTCTAGAACATACGCTTGTCAGATCTTATCAGGAAGGCTTTGCTCCCTGACATGCTATTGAAAGGGGATTGGGTACAGGTAGCTTCACATTAAAACCATGAGTGCCCCTCTCCAGGTCACAAAACATTCTTCTGAAAATTACTTTTAGATTTATTTTTGGCCTTGTGAGCTGCAAATTAATTTGTGAAGTGAGGCTTTTAATTATGCCTCGAAGATAGACCTATAAAGAAAACCAAGCACATGGTCTCTGGTTCAAAACCCCGACCTTTTTAATACCTTGTCTCGTGTTAATGGGAAACTGAGCAAGATGAAGAATTCAAGGTGAAGGCTGGACATGGTCTGCTAATCCTGGGAACTGGATTGTTTAGACTTCTGTACTTTATACTTTTTTTCTCCTTAAAAAGTTTTTGTGTGCCACTGAAGGTCACCAGGCCTGTCATCAGAAAAGATTAGAGAAGACGTACACATTGCACCTTGATCCAGGCATTGCAGAAATGACTTTCCTACTTTTGAGGGTTTGGCCAGACCCAGACCTCCAGGAAGACAAGGCCTGCCGGGGTATGAGATCTTGCTACTTCCTGCATTCGCACAGTGGGTTGGCCTGGCTTTCTGCCGTGTGTCTGTATTTTATTCAAGTGTTAGCTTTTTGGGCAAGTCACATCTCTTCTCTGCATGCAGCTCCTGGCCCAAGCACATTGTGACCACATGACTATTAATGTGATTTGAGTCATTTATTTTCTGTTTGGAGTTCATGCCCATATGTATAAAACTATTCTCTCTACTGGAGCCATGTGCATAGAAGCACGCTTTTATTTTCTCGTTAGACCATTGAATAGAGACGCATATGGCATGTCTAATGTATGGAGAATGAGAAGTGGAATATCAGCTCTGCTACCTTCACATTCCCAGCTCTCTTTCCCATCTGAGAAAAAAAAATCCTTTTATCAATTCTAGGGGGCTTTGTTATTTAGCTGGGTTGTAAACTCCTAGCTGCCCTTTCCAAGATCTTCTCTAGGAAGCCTTCCCGGGCAACGCTCCCACAACACTTGCCCCATGCCCCTGGTACTGATGACCTTGCTGGGACCATTCCCTTTCATGCCTGACTCACTTATGTCCTGGAAGACAGAGCCTCTGCTGAGCCTGCTGTTCAGCCCAGACACCTGGAGGCTCACTATACCTTTGCCCAAGGAAGGGAGAGAGGGAAACCACTACACATAAATGAGACTTAGTTATTGCTGCAGCAGAACGGAAGTCCTATATCCTGAAGCTTTTCCATAGCACTGCCCAATATTTGGTAAAAGGAGAGCTGCATGGACATGCCCAAAGAAGGTAAGTTACCCATGTCTGAAAGGCTTCTCCTAAGAAAGTAGCCTGGCTGCTGAGACCCCTCAAAATAGCATTAAAATGGAGGTCCCAGGCACTGGCACGGCTTTCTATGTTCTAATCGTGATGCTTCAGCAGTCCCAGAAGAATGATCCGTCTTGGGGAGGGAACTTCTCAAAGAGGTGGTTCACACCTGTTGATCCCATTTGCTGGCCACCCAGTCTCACACTCACCCTGCTCTGGCCTCAGCCCCAGCAACTTGCACAAATGATTCTCCCACAGGTCACCAATCACCAACCTGATCACCAAATCCAATAACTCTTTTCTTTGATGCATTGGCTGCTACAAGACCCTCTTTACTGCCTTGAAATGCTCTCATCTCATGAGTGTGTCCTTCTGATATCCCCCTCCCTCAGAGGGAGTGGCTCTGTGGTTTCAGCTTTTCTCTCTTTGGGACTGTCTCCTGTGCAGTCACTTTCTTTAAAATACTTCTGGGGGCGCCTGGGTGGCTCAGTCGTTAAGCGTCTGCCTTCGGCTCAGGTCATGATCCCAGGATCCTGGGATCGAGCCCCGCATCGGGCTCCCTGCTCCGCGGGAAGCCTGCTTCTCCCTCTCCCACTCCCCCTGCTTGTGCTCTCTCTTTCACTGTGTCTCTCTCTGTCAAATAAATAAATACAATCTTTAAAATAAAATAAAATACTTCTGTGTATGATGTGCATGTATGTGTGAGTTAAGCTCAGTCTACACCCTAGGCACTGGTTAGCTAGCAGGGGAAGAATCTACACCTTCCCCACCCCCACCCCGTGTGCCTGTGTAACAAGCAACTCTAACGTTGTTATTTACATCTTCATTAGAGGGAGTGTTATTTTGTGCAAGGGCTGTTAACAATCATTTTAAATCAGTGAAAAGGTGGCATACATGATACGTGGTTGGCTAGAGAGATTTTATGAACTCTGCCCTTATGGAAAGAGGTAGCGTAAGCTCTCTGGCTGACCCTCAGTTTACTACTGGGTTCACCCTGTGCCCATTCCCCCACCGCACACACACACACTTAATGGGTGACTCTGTTGCCTGATATGACCAAAAGATTGTTTGCTCCTGGCATCAGAATATCCTTGCATCCATTACATGAAGAATCTTTCAGGCGGGGTGCTTGTCAGAAGGCCTAAGACAGACCAGGGTTTCTCCAAGCTTGCAGGAACAGGTTGCTTCGCTGTTTGATATAAATGTTCATGAGTCTGTCTGAGGCCTCACTTGCATATAGAAGGTTGTGGGGAGGGGAGAAGGGAGAAATTTACCTACCACTAATGTCTAGAGGTTACTCCAAAACACTAACAACTGTTATCACAACTCCTATTTACATCACTTTGCTCCATTCCAACTCTGGCTGTGGGTCATCTGCACACGGTGTTCTGATAATCACAAACTCACAAACTCTGGAGCCAAACTCACCATCTATTCCCTGACTGTCATGTCTCTCTACATAGTAAAGTCATTCTTCCATCCAAGAAGATCTAAACACTGAGAATTTTCTGAGACTTCTACCTTTCCACCTTCCCTCTTCCTTCCAAATCTCACCCACTCTCCACAAAGACATCTTTGTAACCAATGGTTATCAAGGTCTGTTGGCCCTTCTTTAGAAACTTCTCTCTCCTCTGTCCCTTGTGTGGACCCGGGACCTTGCATCTAGACCACCAACCGCTACTGTGTGTCCCATCCACTATGTCTGCTCTGTCTCTCCCTCCCTTCACCACCATTGGGTTGTCATAAAGCCTGCAAGATTCCCAACTCTCCTTTCCTACAGAATACATCTCTATATGAAAGACCCTCCCTCCTCAATTTATCCTCAACCTGACTCTTTATCCTTGTAGTACTTATGTGATTCTTCTCTGGAATTTCTTTTCACCCATATAAATCCTATTCATCCATCATTTCCAACTGGATCCCACTTAGGACCTCCCAACCTCCTCCTCTGAACACCTGCAATTTAATCACATTCTAATCTGATACTGCTGGGTGTTCAATCATACATCCCCCAAGGGCAGGAGCCAAGTGCTACCCTTCTTTGCATCCTCAGGTGCCCAGCACATTCATAATTTATCGATTATTTACCCAGAAAACATGCTGGTACTTGAGATTTGGTTTTATATAATTCATGTAATTCCAGATTCATATAATTCATATTCATATTAATGTAATTCTTCAAAAATTGGCACTGTCCAATTCTGAATTATCTGGAGGGCATGTCTTAAAGAGTAACAATTTCCATACACTAAGGCTACTATCATTTTCCTCTCTTATTAATAAGTCACTGCTGTTCATCTGACAGAAAGAGATGGATGGAGCCATCTCACTGTGATGGGTGTCTTGTGGCCAGCCTGTCACCACGAACTCAAGAGACAAGCATTTGCAAGAGAACTTCCTTAGCACTAGTGAGCAGCATTTGTGGCACTGCACTGACTGTTCTAAATGAGCATTATCCTAGGGAATGTTAAATAAAGGGAAGGGAAAAATTGTGATGTCAGAAATTCATTCTGAAGCACAGCTAGCTGGCTTCAGAATAGATACTACTGATAGTATCTATAAAACCAAGATGGACAGTAACAAACTATTTTAGATAGTGGGAAAATATTATACATGAAATAAACAGCATAATCCAAAATTATCTTATGGATGATATTATAATATTTCTTATTATTAATGGTTACCGTGTATTGGGCATCTATTGGATGTATATATAACACATACTTTACATGTACTATATAATTTTACTCATCACCACAACTCTATGAGATGTGTTTTATTATCCTCATTATATAGGGGAGACAACTAAAGTTCAGAGAGGTTAAGTAACTTAGTCACAAAGGTTCCACGACTAGCAAGAAATGGAACCAGTTTCAAACTCCATTGTATCTGACATCATATTCTTTTGAATGTGTTGTTTATCATTGCTAATGATTGCATTTTTTCAATATAGTATGAAAGCACATTGAATGTGAAAGTGGTCTAGCTGGAGCATTTATTGCCCTATTGATTAATAAGGTTGATTCATACAGCAAATGACATTAGCACTCAACACAAATTTGTTTTACAAAATAACTTTCTTGACCACAAGAGTTGATTTATTTATTTACCATGACCATGAGTATGTTACTTATCACGACTATGATATTAAACAAAACATATCAGTTTGTCTTAGGTCATACAAAAATAATAGTTTATAAGTCATAAAAAATAATTATTTAAATAATTATATCTTTTTCAATTTATTCATACTTATTGTTGGTTATAGAGAGAGGTCTGGAACTAAGATGGTAGACTCTATTAGCAAGACTGGTCTTTGAATGATATTTTTAATGCTTTTTTGGAAATATACATATAGAGCATAAATCATATAGATATAGCTCAATTAACTCTACATGATTATATCCCCAAGTAATTGTTACCCAAATCAATACACAGAACATTTCTAGTACTTCAGAAGCATTTCTTGTCAATACACCCCCTCTCCCACCCAAGCACTCCTAGGCAGACTACTATTGCCACAAGAACAAGAGGAGACTTTTGCTTAACTTTTCATCAAAAACTACAGATACCAGAAGACAAGGAAATGACATCTTGAAAGAGATAAATGAAAAAACTAGTGAAAATAACATTAAAACAAACAAACAAACCCAAATGACCACTGTCAGAGCCACATTGAGACAGGTGAACTATGACTACGTGGAATGTGGGATCCCGGATGGGGTCCTAAACAGAAAAAGGACATTAGGTAAAAACTAAGGAGATCTGGATAAGATTTCAGTTCATAATAACGTATCAATAATCATGGTGATGATGCAACAATGTTCGTGAATTATTTGTAACAAATGTACCATACTAATATAAGATGTTGACAATATGGGCAACTTCGTGGGGTGTATTTGGGAACTCTATCCTATCCGTGTAGTATTTCTGTAAGTCTAAAAACTGTTCTGAACTAAAGTTAGGAAAATTAAATAAAGATGAAATAAAGACATTTCACACAACTAAAAGCTAAGAAAATTTTTTGTCAGCAGACCTGAGCTACAAAAAAATGCCAAAGCAAGGTCTTTAGACTAAAGGAAAGTAATCTCAGATGAAAGCATAGAACTTTAGGGAAGAATGAAAAGCACTGAAAAATGTAAACGTATGGGTAAACTTTTAAAATATTAATTGTTTAAAACAATAGCAATAACGATGTCTTGAGTCTATGAAATATGTAAAGTAAAATATAATAATGGCATAAAAGGTTGGAAAGGGGCAAATGGAATGAGATAGTTATGAAGTTTTTGCATTGTTCAGGAAGATCCCATAGCCACTAATGGAGTACTGATTACATGTGGCATGTGATGACATTCAGATTACTTTAGTTATTATGTGGGGTTGCCTAGCATGACTGCTGGTTGAAGGCAAGTCTTTAAGAGATCAAATGGCCACTGCATTGAGCCATCATAGTATAAATAAAATATAACAAAGACTGGAATGGGCTAGATATTTCTAATAGCCCTGGAGAAGTAACAGAAATAAAATTATAATTATGGTGATTTAACTCCCAACTCAAGACATGTTCAGAGAATCAGAGAGATTCTACAGCAACCTTAAAAAATATAATTTCTTATAATCACAGGGCAGACATAGCTAATGATCAGATTTGAACCTGCGCTGGGTTACTGAAAGTTGAATAATTGTTAGACCTTATATCATATAGGCTAATTTATCAAGGAGGATATACTTACCCAACTTTCTGAATTTAGTGTGCTAGCTTACCTGGCTGCAAATGGATCTAATATTTTGCTTGTTTAGATAGATGAAACTATAAGCGGACGATCTACATCCAATGAGATCAAGATGCCAGAACTTCTCTGGTATAACGTGGAAGAAGGAATCAAAAAGCTTAGGGAGATGTAAATATTGCAGTGAATTTATTATAGGCAACCTCCCTGTGTATCCTGGGAGGTGTCAGGACATAGTCCATCATGGAATTTAAAAATGCGCTGGGGAGGGAAGAACAAGCATCCTTGAAAAGCTCTGTGGTGGCTGTCCTCTATAGGCTGAAGATATTGCCACTAAAATAGGTGTGCTGTTTCAGTGGAAATGATGGGATTTCAGAGAAATAGTAGCCAAGTAGCAGCACAATGGGTGCAATTGCCATTAATGGGCAGCAGGGTTGGTTCAGCAGCAATTAGAGTGTTTAGACACATAGGGCTCTACGATGGTGGTTAACTGATCGTGGTGCCTCTAGGACTGAAATAGGCTGCCTAACAAAATATTACTTGATTTATAGTATCAGAAAAATTGTAGGTTTAGGAGCATAATTCTGACTTTGTGTTGCCACAAGAAGAGATAAAGACCATTCACCCAGTTCACAAACCTAAGCCACTTGACAGACCCAGAGCCTTTGATTTGAGGGAAAAGCAGGTCCCATTGCCATAAGTATGTACTGTAAATCTTTCTCCACACTTTCCCCAAAGGGACATATGACCATTTAATTAAGTGACAATATACCAGGAAGAGAAAAAAAAAAAACAGTAATACCAACTTTTCAGAAGTTATTACACTGACTTTGAGTTTACATTTCACTGTGATCTACTGGTCATAATAGGAGGTTTATGTATGCCTAATGTGGCAAATAGAGCTTGGGTTCTAGTCAGTCTCAGAATAGGCCTAGAGAGCCTGCTCCCCCATCCATGTGGTTATTTCCCAGGTGTTGCATTGTTGGAAAAAAACATTAATAGTAGAGAACTGGGAGAATATCTTCACTGGCTCCCTGACTTAATGTAAGGGTTTCTATGGGAGGAAGGGCCATGCTGAAAATCCCGGAACCATCACTTTTTACCAAAATAGTAAACCAAAAGTAATGTCACATATCTGGTTGAATTGCAAAGATTAATGCTAGCATCTAAGACTTGAAAGATGCAGGGGTGGTGATTCCTATTCTTCTCCATTTTAACCTACCTTTTTTTGGTCAGATAGAGAATGACTCCATTTACAGAATGACAGGAATTATTAAGTTAATGAAGTGGTATATTAATTGCAATTGATGTTTTAGATGTGGATATATTTACTGGAACAATGTAATAGAGTCCCTAGCACTTATTATGCAGCTAATGATTTCACAAATGCTTTTTCTTCTTTATCAATTAGCAAATTCAGTCAGAAGCAGTAGCTGATAAGAACAACAATACACCTTTAGCATCTTGCCTCAGGGTTATGTTACCCCTCTTGCTCTTTGTCAAGTATTATCCACCATGTCCCTGATCATTTGGACATTCCAGAGAACATCATCGTGGCCCACCACATTGATAACATCATCTTGACTGGACTTGGTGAGTAGTAAGAGTAGGTATCTTAGATGCCTTAGTAAGACATGTGCATTTTAGCAGGTAGAAGGTAAATCCCATAAAAATTCATGAGCCTGCTGCTTGGTTAAAGACAAGTGGAACCGTTTGGTGAAAATGAAAGATAATGTAGTTCTATTTTTGTATCCTTTGGGACTAGATATTCACCCAAAGGATACAAAAATAGAGATTTGAAGAGGTACATGCTCCCTGATGTTTACAGCAGCATTATCAACAATAGCCAAACTATAAAAATAGCTCAAATGTCCATCAACTGATGAATGGATAAAGAAGATGTGGTATACATATAATATATGTGTATATATACACATATATATTATATATATATAATGGAATATTACTCAGCCATCAAAAAGAATGAAATCTTGCCATTTGCAATGACATGGATGGAGCTAAAGTATATTATGCTAAGCAACATAAGTCAGTCAGAGAAAGACAAATACCATATGATTTCACTCATATGTGGAATTTAGTAAACAAAACAGATGAACATATGGGAAAGGGAAGAAGAAGAGAGAGGGAAACAAACAATAAAAGACTCTTAACAAGAGAGAACAAACTGAGGGTTGATGGAGGGAGCTGGGTGGAGGATGGGCTGGATGGGTGATAGGGATTAAGGAGGGTACTTGTGATGATGAGCACTGGGTATTGTATGTAAGTGATGAGTCACTGAATTCTACTCCTGAAACCAATATTGGACTACATGTTAACCAATTAAAATTTAAATAAAAAAGAAAGAAAATGAAAGATAAATTGATTCATGTTGCTTAGTGGGCCTCTTTACATTTTGAAAGCAATAGGCTCCTCATTGGAATTTGCTACTTCAAGTCTTTTATGGAGTTACCTGGAAGATTGCTAGTTTTTAGAGACCCTTTAATTTCTCCAAGCTGTGATACAAGCTGCTCTGTAACTCTCAGATCTTCTGACTTGGCAGATACGAAAGTGCTTGAAGTGTCTGTTGCAAATCGGGTTGCTATACGGGCCCAGTGGCAAGCCACAATAGAAAGATTCTACACAGACTCCTAAATTTTGGAACATACCATATCTCATTCTGCTGATATTTTTTTTTTCCTTTTGAGAACAACCTCTGGCTAACTACTAGGCCCTGAACTCTTAACTGCAGGACACCAAGTGACTATGCTACAGAATCACCCATATTAAACTTGGGTGTTCATTTGAGCCATCAAGCCATAAATTAGAGTGGTCACAAAAATGACCCATCATCCAATAGGAATGATATGTGTAAATTTGCAGGTCTGGAAAGCTCAAGAAAAATGCTTGAATATGTAGTTGACTTAGACTATCTGGGACCGTCTTCAGTGCATCACTACCTCGCCCTCGATCCATTCTATGGTCATATGAGGAGTTACCTATGACCAGTTGTTGAAGAAAGGAAATACTTGGGCTTTTTTACATATAAATCTACATGATAAGTCGGTTCCAACTGGAAATTTCAGCCAATAAAGTTCCATTCTAGGGTGGCTTTAAATACAAGAGAGAAGGGAAGCCTTCAAAAGGAAGTGAGAAAATCTTTAAGGGGTACATCAGGTTGTCCACTTGGCCTGGAAGGAGAGATGTCCTAACATACGAATCTATTTTTATTCATAGGCAGTGTCTAAGTCTCCCAGTTGATCGAAGGCTTGGAAAAAACGAGGCTGACTGCAAGAAAGTACATGAAATAGGTGGCTGACTTACCCAGAATGGATGCAGAGTGTGAAGATATTTGAGTCCCATGGGAATGCTCTGTAAAGGGACTTGACTACAGAGAAGACTCAATACTCAGTGGACAAGGTGGCCTGGTCCATGAATGAACGTTGTCCTCTTCCCTCCGTTACCCCAGTGCTTGCTTGCTCAGTGACCCATACGCAAAACTGCCATGGGTTCATGTACAAAAGAGCCAGGTGGCATAGGAAGAGACGATTCATGGCACTTACCTTCATCCAATGTGATAGGGATACTCCACGGATTCACCTTCTCTGCCCACAGTGCTTCTGCCAACACCACCACCTGTGGAATTACAAAATACTTAATTCACTATTACACTTCTAACCAAGGAACTCACTTCATAGTGAGAAAAATCTAGTAATGGAACCACCCTCATAGAACTTACTGATCTTACAATCTAACCAGCACTCAGAAGCATCTGGCCTGATAAAATGGTAGGATGGCTTACTACAGATTCAGCTACAACACTAACTGGGAGATAAACATCTTGTAAGACTAAAGTACTGTATTAGTTTTTTGTTGCTGCTGTAAAAAATCACCACAAACGTAATGGCTTCAACAATACAAACATGTCATCTCAAAGTTCTAGAAGTCAGAAGTCTGACACAGGTTTCACTGGTGTTATGTCTTGGGTCATCCTTTCCTCCCCCTCTAGGCTCTGGGTAGTATCAGTTCCCTTGCCTTTTTCCAGGTTTTAGAGGCTGTTTACATTTCTTGGCTCATGGTTCCTTTCCTTCTTATTCAAAGTTATTAAAAGAGTCCTTCTCACATATCATTACTCTGACCTTGCCTTTATCATCACATCTGTTCCTCTGATTCTCTTCCACACTCTCTTCTCCTTTTAAGGATTCTTTGGGTTACAGTGGGCCCACCTGAGTAATTCAGGATACTCTCCGTAATTTAAAATCAGCTTATTAGTAACTGTAATTCCATCTGTAATGTTAATTCTTCTTTGCTATGTAGGCTAACATATTATAGATTCCAGGGATTAAGACATGGGCATCTTTGGGAGGAGGGGTGGCATTATTCTACCTACCGCAGATGTTATCCGGCAGGATGTAATACATACTCCGAACCACAACCAATATATAGCGCTGTTTCTCCATAATACAGAGGTCCAGATATAAAGAAATGGAAACAGAAGGGGCCCCTTTACACTTATTGGCCCCCTTGAAGAATATTCACTTCCCAATCCCAAGATCTTGGGCTATGATTATTTGGAGGCCTTGGGTTCCCAGGGGATGAAGCTTCCACTAGGAGACACAATATTTCTACTGAATCTGCTTCTGAATCTGTGCTCCTCATGACAACGAACCAACAGGAAAAGGAGGTATGACGCTGGTTGAAGAGTCAGGTCCTAATTACCAAGAAGCTGAGTTGCTGCTACATAATCGGGTCATGGAGAACTCTTTAGAACTGAAATTCACTGGGACACCTCTTACTTATTCTATATATGTGTAATGGAAGACTACAGAAATTTAATAAAGGCAATAGCACTGAGACTTCAGGAACTTTAAGAGTGAAACTTTGGATCTTTCCACCAAATAAAAATCCCAGACTAGCTGAAATGCAAGCTGAGGACTAAAAGAACATGAAATAGTGGTAGAAGAAGAAAGTGAGAAATATTAACATGGCTTCCAGTTACAGAAATGAGGACTGTAGTTATAACGCACATTTTGTTACTCTATATATTCACAACATTATAATTAATATATCATAATAAATATAGTTGTACACACACACATACACACAATGATTTCTTTTCCTCCTCCTCCATTCCTCTATTATTTGAGCAGGGAATTTGGGGGCTCTTTATTTATCAATTACCAGACCATGAGGAGCCATACCTGATCCTAAAGGGGACAGTTGTATCACCTGGCGATTCCAGACCTTGAAATGGCAGATATGGACTTTGATATGACTGATGCAACTTTGTGTCTCCTCGTCATAGGAGGGTGAGAGTCTTCATCTGTAGGCATAATAGACATGTAAAGTTGATATTGCTTGGGAAATAAATATGGGTAGGAATGTGAGAACAGATACTGAGCAGCAAAAAAGGTGGACTGGGCCAGCTGTTTGACTGCTCTCAGATCCATTCCCCACCCTTCCGCTGCTCTGATTCACAAGGGGATGACTCTAGCAAATCGTATTTTCAAGATCTGTTTCTAAAAGGATTCTGGTTAGGCTAGCCCATGCTGGGACTGGCGGACAATGAAGGCCAGTGGAGGGGACAGAGCCACAGCATTTCTCTCAGTTTCTCTCCACTGAGGGTAGCAATTCCAGAAATGCCTGCTTCTTCTCCAGCCACGCTGCTTTCATTGTTGTTCTAGTCCCGGGCACATGACCCTGGTTTCTCCAGTCAGAGGGGCAATAGCAGCTTCTCAATATTGCTAATCTGAGTTGCCTGTGCCCCCCCCCCCATTTCCTGTTTGGCTTTTTAGCTCACTCAATCTCTGTGACTGGACCCACATCTTAAATTCCCTCTACTGAGCTATCCAGCATGGGCTGTTTTCCTGAGGAGAGCCTGACTAAACCCTCTTGCTTCTCAGAGGTTCCTCTTCTCTTCACACTGCCCAGTTGCCTCAACTGTGTGCTATGATTTGTCAAGGGCAACATCAAGACCAAAACACCCTTCATTAGATTAAATTACTATATATGGACATTTTGCCACATCCTTATCAAAGCTGAACTGAGAGGTAAGGAAATGTGTGCCCAATAGGCTTTCTTGGTCAAGTTCTCTGAAGTTAAAAGAATTCCGCATCAGCGCTCTGCTTCTTTACCTCCCTGTTAAAACCTGTATAAGTTATCTATTGCTGCCCTAATATAGCATCTTAAAATAATTAACATTTATTATTCCACACTGTGCCCATAGGTAGAGAAAGTGAGAGCAGCTTGCCTGGGTGGTTCTAACTCAGGATCTTTCACTGGGTTGCAATCAAGCTGTTGGGGGAAAAAATAAAATCATCTAGAAGCCGGACTTGGGGTGGAGAACCTGCTTCCAAGTTTAGTTGTTGGTGGGAGACTTTAAGTCCTAGCTCCATGGGCTTCTGTATGGGGCTACTCATAACATGTCAGCTTACTTATCCCAAAGAGAGAGAGAATAAGAGAGGAAAGCTTCACTATTTTATTACCTAATCTCAGAAGAGATATATAGTATTGGTCACAGAGGCCAACCCTGGTATAAGATATCACAAGGATGTGATATCAGGAGGTGGGTTCATTGAGGGCCATCTTGGAGGCTGGCTACCACAGACCCTATGATCAGTCATTAAGGAAGATCAGTATCCTTCTCTTCTGGATATTTTATATTTAATTTTTACTTCAAGAAAGCTGAGGCTAGCAGGGGGAGAAAAGAAAATGGAATGTTACAGTGTCAATAAACCTATCTCAACCTTCTGAAATATCTTTTATTAGGATTTATAATTTTCAAAGGGGAATTTTATAGCCTTTATTTCATTTGTGCCTCACAAAAGTGCCATGAACTTTACCACAATTAACTAAAAGAAAGAAAAATACTGTGAAGAATGTGGGGTTGACATTTTTCTCTACCTTTCATAGATGAAAAAGTCTGAGCCTCATGGGCCTGCTGAGGTTACTGGGAAGGAATCAGGAGAATTCAGTTTTCTGACTTCTAGTCTGGCAGGCTCTTTACTACACGTTGCTGCTTTATCTTTGAAATATAAACAGATTCCAAATTCATTTGGTTTTTGTTCTAAAACAACACCTTGTGAAGGACCCAGGTTGGTTATTTTTACTGATGTAAAATCACTAATGTAAAATTAGACTCATAATCGGGCCTCATAGATTCTCTTTCCAAAGCAATAGTTAAAGTGGTTATCTCCCTTTTAAGAGGGCCAGCCTGTGTACTTAGCAAATCCATATAATTTATTCTAAGAGGTCTGAGGGGATTTTCATTTTTTGGTTTCTTTTACTCTATAGCCTTTTAAGCTAGAAGACTAATCATTCTGCATTACAGTAAAAATCAAGTCAAGAATGGAAGGCTCTCTGTATCCACAGGCCCCAACATTGACAAGTTAATTGTGCGGGTTTGAGGGTTATTATTATTATTATTTTCCGGTAGGAGAATATTGCTTTTCTCTCTCACCTTGGCTTAGTTAAATAAGAGTTTAACTATTTAAGAACATTCAAGATAGCCCTTCCAAAAATCATCATTGTTAACTTTCATCTACTTGATTTTTTTTCCTATGAAATTCTGCTAATTTAAATAAAAATAAAAACACCCATCAGGATCCAATGTGAAACAACCAACACTTAAATTAGTAATAGATTAGTAATCTTTGCTTATTTATTTGACAGACAGAGAGACAGCGAGAGAGGGAACACAAGCAGGGGGATGGGCAGAGGAAAGGGAGAAGCAGGCTCCCTGCTGAGCGAGGAGCCCGAAGCAGGGCCTGATCCCAGGGGAGGATCCCAGGGGACACAGGGCTCCAGCCCAGGACCCTGGGATCATGACCTGAGCCGAAGGCAGACGCTTGACAACTGAGCCACCCAGGCGCCTCTTTTCTGCAGCCTTTAAAAAGCCAGGTTTGCTTCCACCCACCTCCTCATTTCCCATTGTCCTACCCCTCCCCAGGAAGAAGCAGGCAGTACTGACGGGCCTGGCTTGTATGGCCACATGCACAGATTGAATTATAAAACTGGCTTTGAGTCATTAGCAAGTATAAAACAGAAGAAAACAAGTAGTGCTTTTCCATTCACGTGACCCACAGTGTCATAAACGCTGTTTGAACAGTGCGTTTGACACATCACATATCACAACGCGGATCCCCCGCTCCGTTCGGGGCCAGAGTGTTCTATTTCCACAGCTGCTCAGTCTCCGTCCTTCAGAGCCCCCGGGGCCGGCTGCTCCTTGCTGTCTAGGACCAGAGATTGATTCACGTCCTGTAAACCCCAAATCCCATGGCTAGTAAAGTTCTCCATTCCTCTTTTCTTTCCCCATTCTAATATCATAGCTGCAGGGTTTGGGAAATTTAATCCTTCAGAAGTTAGTAAACTTGGAAATAAAACTAAAAATTCATGATGGACGGACGCTGAGGAAAGGGAAGAAGGAGGGAAGAAGGAAAGAGGTCAGTAAAGAAGGGGCTTAACGGGGTTTTACAGAAAACTGGCCTCACTACTTCCTACATGAAGAATAGAGGGAAACCCAATCCTTGCTCTTTAAACCTATCTGAACATTAACAGATCTGGCAGGTCATAAGTGCATACCTGAGATGGGAAAAATGGAAGGGGTCTGCTAACAATCAATATGCCTAAATCGCTGCTTTCGTGTGAAATCAAGATAGGCTAAGCAGTGTTTGCTCTCTGGAAATTAACCAACAAATAATCCTTATGCCAAAGTAATTAGATAATTAATGACATGTTTAAAATATAGTATTAATCCTCTGTTGAACAAAAAGCCACCAAAATCCCACCTGAGCTCTGAGGCCAGTTGTTTGGCTCATACCCAACCCTCAATGAATTTGTCATAGGATCTCTGTTAAAGCACCTGCACCAATGGTTCTCAAAAAGAATCACAGATTATGTGATCTGCTTATTTAATATGTAGATTCCCATCCCCCTGCAAAGAAACTTCGCATTCAACAAGTGGGGGAAGGTGAGAGAGGAGCTCCTCTCAGGTTTCTGATAAAGGATATCCTTAGAAGAATGACTGAAAAATCCTTCAAATGTGGTCTACCTCCGAACTTGTTGAAACGCAGAATCTCTGCATTGACCCAGACTTACAGGATCAGAATCTGCATTTTCCTAAGATCCCCAGGTGCTTTGTATGCAAATTAAAGCTGGAGAAGTACCACTCCAGAGTAAGGGTCAGCATATTTTTTTCTGTAAAGGACCAACTGGTAAATATTTTAGGCTTTGTAGGCCATGTGGTCTCTGTCACAACTACTCAGCTCTGCCACTACACTGCAAAAGCAGCCAATAAAACAGGGCTGCAAATTATGGCCCATGGGCCAAATCTAGCCAGTTACCTGTTTTTACACAGCCTGCTAGCCAAGAATGGTTTTTACATTTTAAAGTCGTTGAAAAAAAAATCAAAGGAAGAATAATATTTTTTGACATGTAAAAATTATATGAAATTCAAATTTCAGTGTCTATAAATAAAATTTTAATCAGAACACAGCCACATCCATATGTTTACATATTGCCTATGCTGCTATTATGTTACAATGACAGAGTTGAATAATTGTGACAGAGACCACATGGCCTGCAAACCTAAATGTTTACTATCTGGCCCTTTACAGAAAAAAGTTTGCCAACTCCAGCAATAAAACTTTATTCATGGACACTGAAATTTGAATTCATATAATTTTCACATGTCACAAAATACTGTTCTTCTTTTGCTTTTTCTTCCCAACCATTTGAAAATGTGAAAGCCATTCTTCATTCATGGGATGTGCAGAAACAGACAACATCTGAAACCACCTATGTTCTGCAAAGCTTCATTTGGGAAACACAATCCAGGTTTCCTGCAAAGAACAAAAATCTTCTCAAGCAAAGTTTCTGAAGCTCCAGTATGCAACGGTAATCCCATTTCTCCTTAATGAAGTCACCCCTTTGCTGGTCTCAGTTACATGGTTCCAGAGGACTTCCACTCTCCCCAAACTCCAGGGGTAGACCCCTGACTTGGTTAAGCCAATCCTTTGATCATGATTTTGAATTCAAGGCACATGATCCTAAGCCAGTGCCAATGAGTGTAAAGATATTGCCTGGACTCATTTCTCTATAGGTGCTACTGAAGGAGAGAGCCCCTAATGGGTGCATACAAGTCAAAATGTAGCCATGAGACCTGCTGATAGCTATCTTGTGACCCCAGGAGAAAGCCGGCCTAAAAATAGCACTAACAGCAAGAAGCCAGAGATGAGAAACGGAGATTTTCCTTTGAGCCTTGGATGGCACTTCACCAGAAGCTATAGCTAAACGATTTAAGTGGGTGGGGTAACAAAGTCCTCTTATTGTTTAAACTAGATTGATAAGGATTTCCCATTGTTGGAAACACAAATTCTTAATTGATGCACATATTATTTCAACCCCCTCTCCTAAAAATTTCAAAATTTCAAATACTCACATTCTATCTGGTCATATGTAAGTCTGCCCCCACCCCCTCAAAAAAGAGCAGATCAGTCCTGCAGGTCAGTCAACCTTAAAATCCAAAGATGACTGTTGTCTGTAATCCAGATAACAAGGAACTCTTCTGGAAGTCAAATCCTTATACCAAGGGCAAGACTCCCAAGTTTTCTTTCCTGCTCATGGCCAAATGAAGCCATGCTGTAGAATTCAGCTTCAAGTCTTAGAGAAGTTGTGTGGTCTTCATGATCATTCCCCAAAAGCCCAATATGTGTGGGCCACAACTCAGCGAGTGTAGTTGCATATATCAGGAAACCAATGATAGATAATGAGAAGGCTCTCCTACTCCTAAGGAGAGCTCCCAATAAAGGGGTCAGTATTAATTAAAAGTCAGCCAACCTGGGTTCAAAGATAATGACCAGCAATGTGACGTTGGGCATGTCACTTCCTGACTTAGCTTCCAATTTTCAATTTCCTCATCCATAAATAGGGAAAGAGGGGGATTTGAGTGACCCTGCTTGTCTTTTCAAACATTCTGAGATGTCTTGATCTGCTGTAGTAATCCAAGCGAAAGATCTCACCTCCAGCTCTGCCCTCTCTGTAAGGTGTGTGTGGTGGGGATGGGACTTGCTAGTGGCTTTTCTTTTCCCAGGTTGCACAGAGTCAGTCGTTCCAGTAGTCCAGTATTCGCCTTTGAAAGAAACAACAGACATATCAGAACCAGAAGTCACCCTTTCTGATTAAGAGTGTGGTGGGAAATTATAAAAGTTATAGATTTCAACTTGGGGCTTTTTGATTATTCATAGATGGCTTCTCAGAAGAGGTCAACAGTCCTTGTTTCTCTTTTGCTCTGGTCAAATCTAAAGCTAGATGTGGCCAATAGGAAGACTGGAATGCCATGAAGAGGAAGAGTTGTTCAGAAGCTTCTTGGGGTGCTTAGTTCAGAAGCATGTTCATCCCCCGTGCCTCACCCTGATAGGTACTGCGGGCCCTGAGTCCAGTCACTCTGGGTGGAGCCAAGAAATACACAAAATTCCTAAGTGCTTTGGATTCAGGTAAAATTTGAACCACATATTGAAAAGGATGTATTTTTTTTTCCAAAATGTTTAAAATCAACAATAGTTCTAATAAGCTCTTATTTTTTTAATACTTTCAAATAATTTGGCGAATTGGATCATCACAAAAGCCCTGTGAAGTAGACAGTATTTATTATAAAATAAAATTTATGAAATTTATTTTACAATGAAATGATGTACCTAAAAGCATCTACCACAGGCTTTGATACATTAGATCTCACTAAATGTTAGTTATATAACAGTTATACAATGTAAGAAGCATGTGATCATTTAATAAAAGAGTAATGGTGGCTCAAAGGAGAAGGGACTAAGGAGAAGTCATTCTGACTAGTAAAGGCCCTCAGGCCCCTACCAGGTATTGTATTCTCTACCCCTGGGTGCCTCCTTAGAAGCAGAGAACATCCTACGGTTTCCTTGTTTGTTCCTTTTCCTCTCGACTCACTGAGTTGCCATCTTCTTTGAAGTGTTTTTGGAGTTGTAGAAGAGTGGACACTAAAAGCGATAGGAGATGGGGACACAGAAGACTTGGAAAAAGACAGATAAGAATTCCAACCTATCATTAACTATCAGCAGTCTGATTGATATTAAGTTACAGAACCTCTCTGTGCCTTAGTTTCCTCATCTGTAAAATGGGGAGGATCAAATGAGATAGTACAGGTAAGGTATTTAGGATATTGCCAGGCACATACAAGCACTTGAAATAAGTTAATCATTATTATTATGAGCCATTTGTTTACATGCCAGAGGAAGAAAGTCAATCCAAAAGCAGGACGAGGCTTTGGGGAAAGCAAGAGAGCTGGGGCCAGCATTGGCTGAAGCTAAACACAGTCCTTAAGAACTGGGCTGTGTGCCCAAGCACATCTCACTTAAGAACCATTTACAAACATTCACTACTTAGAAGGTCACTTTAATAATTAGTCTTGCTTTGCTAATTACACTTTACTGATTATAAACTACCGCTGACAACACTGGGGTTGCTGCAAGTGCTAATTTTTTAGCAGCCATCTGAAAATAATAAGTGACTGATTTTGCTGTCCGCCTTTTATCTTAAATGGACAGTGTCAATGGGGTATTGTGGTGGGAATGCAAAGAGGAAACTCTGGAGGCTGAAAGACACTGTCCAGTGATTCACAGTCTCTTTCCCTGTCATTTTCAGCCTGATATTCAGCTCTGAACCTAAGTCTGCCACCTCCCCACTACCATCCCCCCATAAATATCCCTTAGGATCAGAAGACAGTTGCCTGTTCTCAGGGAGATTTAGAGGAAGGAAGGAAGGAAGGGAGGAAGGGAGGGAGGGAGGAAGGAAAAAAGAAAGGAAGGAAGGAAGGAAGGAAGGAAGGAAGGAAGACTGTGATTTGTAAAAATTTTGCTAATAACAACAAACAACCTGTGCTTGAGGAGCCTACTCCACGCTCAGCATTCTACATGCATCGTCTCATTTATGTGCACAACAGTACAGCAGTGCAGGTGCTAGCACTTCTTCCATTTCACAGCTAAGGCAAATGAGGCACCGAGAGATGAAAGGGAATGCCCAAAGTCATATCGGTCAGCCAGTGACATAGGTGAAACTGGAACCCAGTCAGTCGTGAATAAAACCAGCAAGTCTGTAAGCAATCTTGGACTTCTTTGAAACATTCGACCTCTGTCCCTCTTTCCCCCTCCTTTTTAATGAAACAAACAAACAAACAAACAAACGGGTGGGGGCTTTTTAAAAAGGCAGACACATTTCTAGTGTAATAATAGTAGTCACACCATTTGTGCACATAACACTTAAGATGTATCATCTTAGTTAATCTTGAGACAGTTAATCTTCAGACAACCTTGATTTAAGTATCTTTCCGAACCCATTTTACAGATGAGAGACCGAGGTTTAGGAAAGTGCAGTGATTCACCCCAACGTCACAGAGCTAGTACAGGTCGAGCTGGGAGCTGGGAAATAAAAACTGTCAGCCTGACAAGGGCTGGGTTGAGACTGGCCAAGCTGCTGCCAGACCCCGCTCCTCGGCCTTCCTCTAAGCGCCCCCAGAAGCCCTGCAGCTGCGGCCGGACAGCTTGCGATCTGGGGGCCCAGCCCCCACCCCGCCCTGCGCTAATGGGGGTAAAGCTCCGCCGGCGCCATCCTGCAAGCCGAGTCTGATAATAGCCCTGATTAAATGGCGGGGCAGCCAAGGGAAGGCCCCCGCCGCCGCCAGCGCCACCGTCACCGCGCCGACTGACCGGGGACCGGCAGCGGCGGGGGCTCTAACTTGGCCGTCTGTGTCCCAGCCTCGGGAACGACGGCTGCCGGAGCCGAGGGCGCCGTCTCTGGCCTCAAGTCCTGGCTGGGAACGGCGTGTGTGGGAGGATGGCCCGAGCGCCGCGAGCGGAGAAGCGGGTCCGGGTCAGCTGTTCGCAGGGACCCGACAGCGTCGCCCTAGGAGGAGTCTTTAGGAGCTAGAGTCCGCTTCTCGAGTCCCCAAGCGGTGGAACTAACTAAGTAGAACCGGGCGTACAGCGCTGTTGTCCCCTGTTCTCTGGTCTGCCTTGGCCTCTCCTAGGTGGGAGGTCTGGGACTGACGACCGCCGCAAAGGCTGGGATGGGTTGAAGGAAGAAAACCAGCAGATCCCGGCCCCGAGAAGCGGGAGTGAGCCTCGCCAAGCCCCTTCGCTAGGTGCGCCTCGGCGCTGCTCGGTTGTGGAAAGTAACCTGCTTCCTGCCATCGCAATACCTTAACTGGGGTCGCTGCACCCCGTGCGCTCAGCCGGCGCCTGGCACTGGGCGAACCTTTCTCTTCATAGATACGGAAACTAAGTCTCAGAGCAATCCAGATAGCTCAGATCACACCGCAGGCAAATGACAAACCCGGCTTCGAACCTCCAAACCTTGGCAGTCCGTCTCCAAAAGTTGGGGGTATGCGGGCGGTAAGCCTGTACAGACACCTGCCAAGCAGTGCGTGATCTCCCGGCCTGCCCCGCCACCCCGCCCACCGCCACCCCGCTGGCAACTCTGAGGTCTTCGCGGAACCTACAGATTACTCAGTAATTACCCCCCAGAAAAAGAAAATTACAAAGGCTGCCTGGTCCCGCGGTCCACGTGCGACACCGAAAGACCTTTACTTGGCTTGCCTTCCCCTTTGCGCGCCTTGAAGGTGGACCGTGGGCATGCTACTCACACCAGCCCACGTTTGAAGGAACCAAGTCCCCGGTCGCATCGGGCGGAGAACAAAGACATGCACGTGTTCCCGGGCCCTGGGGCTGCTATTTACAAACAGACCAAGAAAATTGAGCCCTCTCCTCCGAACTGCCTCAGCTTCCAGAACAGGAAACCTACGAAGTTAGTGATAGAATTCGATATGGGGTGGGGGTGAAGATCGGGGAGCAATCGGGTCACACAGTCCGGGGTCGCCTCCTGCTCTACCACGAAGTTACCCGTGTGCACTTGAACAAGTGAGCTAGCCTTCCGAGACTCATTTTCTGCAGCTTTAAAATGGACATGATAATGCCACCCGACTGATATTATCAACATTATATGTTTCTTGGGAAGCCTAGTGCAGCGCCTAGCACATATGAAGTGCACAATAGAAGCTCTTTGTAATGCATTGAAAAACTAGCTTCCAGGACTTGAAATGTATGCAAAATGCCTTCAAACTAGGTGAGTTAGTGGAAAAAAAAAATTCAGTGGAGAGGCCTCCTGTGGGCCTCCAGCCTTTCTAGCACTGGCTTCATAGCACGGAGGCTGAGTGTCTGAGCATCTGCAGGGAAGCTTTCCTCCTGGAGGCACATGGGTTTCTCTTCCACCATAGAACTGAGACCCAGAGCCTCTACAGACCCCATAGAGAAAGCTGTTTCTTACATTCTTTGAGTGCAGGGTGGAAATCGGGGCTCTTGAACACATTTCTTGATCAGATTTAATCTATATCATCCCTAAATCGAAATGGAGGCTTTTTCCAAGTTCCAGAGTTGGCCAGTAGTAATACCTATGAAGTCCTTTGCCCTCGCACCAATATTACACCATTTAATCTTCACAACAAACTCTCGATGTAGATGTTTCCATCAGTAACCACATTTTACAGAGGTGGAAAAGGAGTCAGCACAGCTTGCTCCAAACCAGCGTTTCTGATGCCAGACCTCAACACTTTTCTTCTGCCAGGATTTTTATTAAAGTTGTTTATTCTGCTTTATTTTATTAACATTAAGCCATTATGTCTCCTCATTCATAGAGCTCCGTGTTGAGGAGAATGTAATATATATTCTTCATGTTGGTGCTTTTTTATACATCTCTAGCTGGGCTTTGAAACCTGGAGGGACAGGGATTGTATGCAAATTGTCCAATGCTAATCTCACCCCACCAAGCCAGTGCCTGGTCCAGAATGAATGAATGCCCACAAAGAGATGGGACTAGCTCTCTTTGCTCCTTGTTTCCTGGAGTCTTTATCACAATTTCTATTTCTTGTGGTTTTTATATGCTTACTATTGGTGTCTCCCACCAGACTGTAAGTTGCCTGAGGCAGGAATATTAGGGTTCTGATTACTGGTCAATTCCTGGAACCTGGCACAGTATTCAGCCCAGAGTAAGTACCAGGTAATATTGGATGACTGAACAAATATTCTGCATTCTTTATCTTGTGTTAGATGCATACATCTTTGCTCCCTTACGTAATATAGGCTTCAAGTCTGTGGTACATACTCACATGGGGATAGGAACCCAGATCTTACTGGGTGTTTTTTCCCCTCCCCAAGGAATAAGAGGAGTTTCAGTGGAAGGTTTCTGGGGTGACTTGCAGTGGGAGCTGGTGGCGGAGACCTTGGAGGACTATTTCCTGCCTGTGTCTTCCCGCACCCTGGTCTCCCAAACCTCCTGACAAAGACACAGATAGATTGTCACTAAACAGCCAGCTCTGGTTCCTGAAGAGGGAAGGCAGGATGTGCCCCTGGAATCACCAGAGGGGACAGGGAGCAGTTGGCTGTTGGAAGACTGGATCATCTGAAATGTGGCGATTGCTTTAAGTTTAATTAGGTGACATCTTCAAAACTGATGCTACTTTGTGGGAGAGGAAGGGCGCTGGCAAGCTGTGGTTGCTCATCTGCGGAAGTTGTCTCATTTAATTTTGAGTTTGTCTTCAAACACCTAAGAAACTGAAGCTCAGGAAGCTTGCTGGGGCCACCTGTCTGGCTGTCCTCTCTGTGCGCATGAGTCTGTGCGGGCAGATGAGGACACCTGGCCAACAGGACCTTCATCCTGAAGCAAGGGACTGTCCTCTGTCCACGCTTTCCTCCTCCTAGTGGGAGTTCCTGCTTAATCAGTCCAGAGTGCACCATAACGGCAGGAGTGATGCTTTCCAAGCTAGAGACTGGCCTCAGAATCCCCGTTCTACCGCTTGAATCAGTGTAATTTGGATCAGATTCTTAACCTTCTTGACAGGTCTGGGAGTAGGGTGAAAGCCCCCAATTTAAGGGTCGACAAAAACCTCAGTAATCGAGAAACAATATTTTAATGCAGCAATTTAAGACATAAAAATTCATGCAAAAATTCATGGTGTACAAAATATTTTAGCTTTAAATAAAGACTGGATCCGCCAGCAGCCGGGCGGGTGGTTGGGTGCGGGAAGACCCGGTCTGCCCAGGAGGAGCATTGGCGAAGGAAGGCGGGAGCCCTCGTGGAGGAGGAGAAAGGAAGGTGGAGGGGCGAGGGAGAGTGGGTCTGGATTCCTCGCGCCCGCGGTATCAGGAGAAATCTTTCTGTACTGGTCTTAGGATCACTCTGCGAGTTTTGCACCCAACTCTAGTGCACGGGTTCTTCTCTGGTCAGGGGGAGATCTAGGGGGGCGCTAAGAGCCCGTCCCTGCAGTTGCGAGCTCCTGGGGGACGAGGATCCGGAGGGTCGAGGCCCTGAGGGAGCAGCCTGTGAGGAGTCTCTGAGGCCCCACGCCTGACCTCTGGCCCCAGGTTGGGGAGGGTCGAGGGGGGGGACCCGCTTGGTGAAAACCGGGGTGGGGGGAGGCCCGGGGTGGGCAAGAGCGGCGGGCACCCACAGCGGCAGGCCTCCACTAGCCGGGTCCGGCGGGGTAACGTCGCCGTACCACGGGCCGCAAGTGCCTTTCCCTTCACCACCTGAGGACACGGGCCCTGGAGATGGGCACGTCCTTCCCTAGGCGCACAAGACATCTCTTTTCTGGGTCCCAAGGGCGGGCGCGAGTGTGAAGTCCCGAACCAAAAGCGCGCACACCTGGGGCCAAACAGACGACAACCTCCCGCCTCACCCGTAGAGGAGCTGATCTTTGCCTTGCCCTTAAAGCCAGAACTGGGCGAGGGCGCCTCGAGCGCCAGGCCCACGGGCCTCCGGGGTGGGCCCGAAGGCCTGGACGCTCCAGGCCCGTTCTTGGGGCCTGGGCTGGAGGGGTGCTTCAAGGGGACCATTTGGGTTCAAGAAAACTTAACCCCGTCAGGGTGTGGGTCTGAGCTAAAGCCCGGACTTCTCCCAGGAAAGGCTCGGACTAGCAGCCCTCCAGCCAAGCGGTCGAAATCCCGGGCCTCGCCGCGCGCTCCCTTGCCGGCGCGGGGACGCGCGCTGCTTTCCCCTGGGACGTGCTGCGGCGGCCTCCGAGGGGCTGCGGTCGCCCTCCCCACGCTGCTTCGGGACTTTTCTGTTCTGTAAACCGAATTTAGGAATCCAAAGGCACCATTTCTGTCGCTTTTAAAGCATTTACCAGAAAGAGAGGAAAGGAGGATGAGGACGGGATCTCGGGCCAAGTTCGCGAGTAGCTGCCCTTGTGCCCTGAAGCAGGTCTCTTTTCTCACCTTCTCTCCCGCTGTCACCCTCAGGTGCACGGCGGCGCTCTGGGTCTGGAACCCGGTCCCGCAGCCCTGGCGTAGCTCTCGCTCCTGGTGTTGGCCGCCGGTGAGCGAGACCGGGCGCGGACGGGTCCCAGCCGCTGTCGGCGGAGGATTCTGCGTTAGCATTCGTTAAGCGAGGGATCATTGGCCAAAAGCGGGAAACCAGTTACTTCCTGGGCTGTTCTCTGCTACCACTAATTTTTGAGTTCCGGAGACTACAAATGGGAATTCGAAAGTGTGGAATGTATAGGGAGACGTCTTCCAGGTCTCCAAACTCCGTATAACCAAACTCAGACGTATAACCAAAATGTTTAATTCTTAGGCTCCAAAGTTTAACGGGATGTAAGGAACGGCTCATTATCACCATGTGACTCCACTCCTCTGCGCACATTCCAAAACTGTCTGTACAGTTAACTTGACAAGCGTGAGCGAGAGATACGTCTCTACGATCACGAAGTTGCCGTTCAAAATTTAAATATAACAAAATTCTGTACTTTATTTTACATACATTGGTGTTAAGGTTATGGTTTAGGGGTTTTACACGTTATCTCATGAATCCACAGAGCCAACTTCCAGGCCCTTTTTTAATGTAGATGGTGAAACTGAGGCTTTGAGAGGTTTAGATAACCTACACGAAGTCTTAGGGCTAAAGCGGTCTAAAGTCAAGATTCAAAGCCTTCTACAAGTCCGATTGCACGTTCCCGTATCCGAAAGCAGCACCCGCCCGCCTGTCGTCAGCCTGAGCAGGGCCTGGAGGGAAGTGTTAATGTGATTGCTTTGTTCCAACCCCTGTGGTGGCTTTACCTGTAACCCGCGCTAACACTGAGTTTTGAAGGGACCTCAGAACTTCAGCGCTCTCTGCTTCAGGACGGCTTCGAATTACCCTCCGACAGCATCTCTCTGCCAAGCCCCAGTTCCCCGTTTTCATAGCACCATATTGACTTGCAAAGGCAATAAATCTAACAGAAGGGATGGGGTGCCCCCCCCACATAATTATATTGTAGTATACATTTTACTGCCGCGGTTTCAACACCAACAAGATACATAGCTTGTTAGGGATCCCCAAACGGCTCACCTCTCGCGCCCGGATTTGTTTAAAGTGGCCTTTTCAATTCCTCTGGTTTGCCTCCTGCCTCCGCGCGCTCATTTAGCTTTTTGTGCTTTCTATTTTACCTTTAATACGATGAATAGTCGGAGTTCTGCCCACAAGAGACTCAGAACTGGGCTACCGCCGTGGCAATTGGAAAAGGAAGCGGAAACTGATTGGGGGCAAGTCAGCTTTCCCCTCGCTGGGCCAATTTTTCTAAAAATGTCCCTGTCATGAAATTATTCAAATTCCATTCTAAACCATTAGGATAATTACGAAAAGAAACGATGTTTCCTCTGTGTAGAAAAGTAATGGTAAGTTTTTAAAAATTGCGGTATAATTCCGTAAGTTTTTGAAAACTAAAACCAGCAAAAAGATCTTCACCACCCATTTGAAGCGTATGTTAAGCTCTGGACCAACTATGACATCACCCTCACTCCGATAAAAAGTTAAAAACAAAAAAACCCTCTTATCAGAAATCTCCCTTTCTGAGACAGGAAAGGAACCAGTATGTGCCTTACATTCAAGAGGGAAATGTCACTGTTGCATTGAGATGGGGTATGTGCTGGGGGACGAAGTGGTCTTCAACAACAACAATGGAGGGTCTGGGTTGTCCAAAAACAGCAAAAGACTTAAAGGCTCAAGAATGGAAATGGATCCTTAGGCACACCTGGTTGGCTTAGCCTCTGTTCTTCCTGAGGTTTAATCTGAGAGCCCTCTGCTCTCAGCCGGCGTTAGCTCTACTATCGATCTCCCGAGAACAGCCCAGGCACAGCTGCAGGGCCATCCTGTGACCGAGACAGTGGCCTGGAGTGCCGGTTCGGCACTAGAGGGTCTGCCTCTAGCCAGCTGGGTCCACTGGAAAGGAGATGTACCCCTGCCAAGCCTTACCTGGTGTTTCCTTCTCAAAAGCAAATGGAGATACGCTACAGAAACGTGGAAACCCCTTCCAGCAATAAAGTCTATGATTTTACGAATTTCCCCAAATATTTGCACATAGACACTTTGTACCTGGAAACTGATAGCAGAATGCGTTTTTTTTTGGCCCTGCATGCAGCACCTTGTTAGAAACTATTGATACACATTGGCAAAAGTGGCTTAAATCACGACTCTCCCAGATGTCATCACTTCACTTTCATAAAAGTTCTCAACTTTTTTTAGCTTTTCCCCCTAAGTTTATTTCAGGAGACTGGGGGGCAGGGGTGCAGGGAGGGGAGAAAAGGGCTGGTGGGAAATGCAAGCTGTTTTCTCTTTCTTTTAAATTTTAAGACCCACCAAGAGGCTCCTAATCGCCAGACCGACTGGCTGGAAAGGAGCGCAAATATTTACATGTACAACTTGAGTGTGTGTGTCAGCCTGAGTTTACACGGCTCCAAGTGAAGCGGATTACCCTGCGAATTCGGAGAATTTGAGTTATTCAAGCTGAACAGGGCCAACAGGACGACCCCCATAAGGCCGTGGGAAGTCCTGGTCGCAGCCCAGTTTGCGAAGGCAGAAGAGTCCTTGTCTACCAAGCTCAGGCGCTGTAAATCTCGCACTCCCCCACTGCGTGTCGCGTGGTCCCCGCAGGGTGCCGCGCCCCGCGGCACCGCGCCCGCCCCGAGCCTTCCCTTCGTGGGGGCCCCACTTTGCGGAGTCCCTTTCGGGAACAGGAACCCCGCATAAGTGGCGCACTGATGTGCAGCAGAAGCTGTGTCTCTCCAGTCCCCATGTCAAGCAGATTTTGGAGCCCAACGAATGAAGGGACCGGCCCTGGGAGCTGTCCCGCGAATAGGATCTGGCCCGTTAGGTGCTGGCTCTGTGGCGCCGGTTTCCGCTCCATTCAGAGATTACCAACTTTCTTTTGCAACTTTGAGCGCGGGGAAGAAAAAGAACGGAAGAAGCAGGAACTCCCCCAGGCTACCTCTGGTCTAGGTTCCCGCACTGGGGAATCTCCCAGAATCCCGCGTCCTAGCCGCTTCAAAAATACCCGCTCCCGACCGCGCGCACGTCCCTTCCGCCCTGGGACTTCGAGACCAGGCTAGGGGAGTCCGCGGCAGCTTGGTGGTGACACTTTTTTCCGAAAGGGCGCCAGGTCCGCGGCCGGTAGCGGCGCGAGGCCGTGCGGGCACCACGCCCGGGGCGCGCCCTCCCTGCCCGGCCCGCGGCCCCGCCCCCGGCGGCGGAATCAGGAAGCGGTGACGTGAGGCGGCGCTGACTGGCTGCGGGCCGCCGGGATCGCTGCCGCCAGCAAATTAAGGCGCAGGGCTGCGAGTGCCCGGGCGCAGTGTCCTCCGCGCCGCGCCTTGCTCGGCACGCCTGCGCTCGCGCTCCCCGGCGTCCGCCCCCTCGCAGCGGCGCCCCACCGGTCGCCACCTTTCTGCAGCTTGGGCCGCTCCGGCTGTTCCCCAGCGCGTGGAGGGAGGAAGGACGCAGAGGGGGTGCGGCAGGACCCCTGGGCTTTGCGCGTCCGATGCTCGTCTCCACCTTCCGGCCGCGCAGCCCGTGGTCCTGCGGAGCGCCCCAGTGTTCGCGCCCCCGGTTGAGCCCGCTGCTGGTCCTGTCCTGTCCTCTCCGGCTAGTTGGAAGTCTTTGGGGCTGGAGGGCTTTGCGGTGAGGGACAGAGGCCAGTGTGGAGCTCTTGGGAGTTTGGGGCTGACTCATCTGGAGTTGCCGACTCCGCTGAGACTGCACTTGGAAACTTTGCGCTCTGTGTCGGTTTTTGTCTCCCTTGGGGAAGCTGGACGGCAGTTCGGCAGGCCCCGTCCGTGGCCAGGACCGCGCGCTGGGGGCCATGGAGTTCACGGCGTCGCCGAAGCCACAGCTCTCCTCCCGGGCCAACGCCTTCTCCATCGCCGCGCTCATGTCGAGCGGCGGCTCCAAGGAGAAGGAGGCCACCGAGAACACCATCAAGCCTCTGGGTGAGTCCAGAATGTCTGCCGTGGGCAGGGGCGGGGCTGCCGCGTTTCCGTCTGGCCCTCCGTCCCCTGCCTGCGGGAGGCTCGAGAGGGTGGCTGCCTTTCCCTGCTGGTGGCGGCTTCTGATCCTCAGGCCAGGCGCCCGACGCTAGGGGTTGAAGACTCTTTCCTTTTCCGCCCAAATTTTCTTTGGGGACTTCACGGACAGCCGGTTTCGCGTCTCCTCTATGCGCTAGCCACTTTCCCTACCTTTTCGTCTAGAATCCCCATGTCAAGTCGTACGTATGAGAGTGTGTGTAACTTTTTTGGGATAAAAACAGTCAGGGATAAATAATAATTAACCCCTTTTAAGACTCAACAGAATTTACCAAGCGTGTACACCTGCGTGTGCATTTGAAACCAAGGAGACTAAGCGACTTCACAAGGAACTAGTTGAATTTTGTTTTTCCTCTGACTTCAATCGATTAAGCAGAACCAGCTCCTTAAAACCACCGTCAAGTGCTGTAGAATAAGCCAGTTCTCCCCACGTGAACCATTTTCTTCACGGAAGCTCCAGACTTATCAGTGAGACATCGTTTTATAGCTGCCATCATTTTCAGTGGAGGTTGGCAAAAACATTAGCCAGTAACCATTTTCCAAATTCCTCAACTTTTAGCTATACTATTTGTTTAACAACCTTTACCATTTATAGAAGACACAAGGCTCAGAGTAAAGGGAAAATAAGGATTATGTTCTCGGAGCACAAGTGAACTGTGTGGGAAAGAAACTGCTGGACTTGAGTGTTTCAAAGTTCCTTTATAATTGACAGAGAAAGAAGTGTTATCATCACCTCTTGGGTCCCTGGGAAATAATTATTCCACATCCTGATCATCTGATAGTCCTAAAATGGTGAGAAATGTCAAATAGCAAACTTAGGGTAATATTTCTTTTTTAATTCTCCCTAGTGTTTTCTTTTTTTTCTCTCTGTCCTTTCCAATACTTTAACATCTCACATCTGAAACAACAATCCTAGTATGAAAGACAAAGTGTTAGAGATGAAAAAGAAGAGGGCCGGGCAGAGAGAAAAGAAAGAGCTAAAATCCCCGGAGCAGCTTAGAACCAAGGAAAGGGAAACCGGAAGATCTCCAGAAAATATAATGTCAAAAATTCTCTCCTCCAAGGTTTTCACTCCCTTTTTCTGGTTCTTCCCACCTGCCCTCCTGTCGAAATCTAAGCCTGCCGGAAAAAATATGGTAACAACCAATGAAACAAAACCCCCAACTGTTTACAGAAATATTAGCCACCAATTTCAAAGTTATATTTGTGAAACTGCCCAACGTTATCCACTCCTATTTAGAGGGCCTCTGAATTCTTTATAAACACCCCCATCACAGTTTGGTAGCTAGCAGGAAAAGAGCGCTTGGGGTTAAAATTCCTGTCAGAATTACAGACAGCAGACTGAGAAACATGCCATTTCCAGCTCATTTCAGTATTGCTTTCTTTTCTGTTTCTTTTCCTGAGAATACCCACCTTCTATCTAAATTCTAAATTATAAAGCCATCCCCTCTCCCCCACCACAAACACACACAGTCTGTAAAATGAACATTCCCTCCCCTGGGCTTTTGAGACAGGCTCTGAAAGAAGCAGAAGGCATTCTTGTCCTTTCCACAGGCCAGTTCAACAGAGCATAATAAGCCAAGGACTCGCGCAAGAGAAACACCTAGAGGTTCTGTTAAGAGAGAATGTGGTACTTTGGAACAAGAGAGATGTTGAAGGAGCTGTGGGGTGGGGACTCAAAAGTGTCTTGTGCTTGCCCATCTAAACACACTAAATCTATTTAGAAGAACTGCCTTAGATCACTAGAACATTTCTAAAAAAAATTTTTTTTAATTGAGATACAATTGACATATAACATTGTGTTAGAGCAATTCTGTATCATTTTCTTCCTCCTTCACTTTCCAACCCTGACAGTCTTTAGTCTGGGGCTTAGGGACTTGCCTTTTTCAATTGTCAGAAAATAAGAAAATTTCTGAGGTTACTTGTTGATTCCCTATGAAGACCTTACGTGAATGTGTTTCTGAAAATACTCGTTGCAAATAAGATTGTGCTGTGGCATACTTCTCTTTCTTTGAATTTGAAAATGGAAGGCTAAGATAATTAATTTGGTCATCCTTAATTTAAAATGTTACAATGAGTTGGATTATTATTGTAAAAGAAGAAAAGGTAAAAATTCCGTTTCCTGCTTGCCTGCCCCAAGTCAAGGAGAAATATGGGAAATAAAATAGTTTATATGCTATACAGCATTTATATGTATATACCTACATTTAGAACTTGTTTCAATTCCTTGAGGGCACTCAGAACAGAGTTGTTTAGAGATCAGTTTCGCATTGCAGATTCAAGTAGTTTCTTTTTTAAGGGATGCAAGATAATTGGGACAATTACAAAAGTCCCCCTGTATTCCATCAAAGTGACTGGTGTAGTCCTGGGCCCTTATCAGCTGTGGAGGAGAATGTTTGGTTCATAGGCAGTGGTATTCCAGCTTGATGGTGGATGGCGTTCTTTCTACTTTAATACTCTGCTAGCCTGGGGTCGAGGTTGTTTTCCTTACTTCCAGGACTTTTTTGAGAGAAAAATACACACACTGCCCTCAAGCAGTTGTTTCACACTGGTTCCCAAAATGGCCTGGGGAGCTCACTTCTGTGATATGTTAGAGTCTTTCATAAGATCTCAGGCTGGGAGGGATATTGTAAAAATGCACTCATATCAAAGCCTAGAAAACGGAGAGCCAGGCAGAGAAGTAAAGTAACTTAATTTTTTTCTTTTAACCACATCCCCGCTTTTCTCCACTTCCCCTCCCCTTTTCATTTTTTTTTCTTATGGAGAGAAGGCTCCGGATGGAAGGGAGAGTTTCTGTCAAAGTAAGGAAGGTGCTGATCTCTTCATTCCCTTGGTCTCCCTGGAGAAAAATCTCGCCTGGTTGTCAGAGAGGCAGGACTGGCACCAGATCCCACAAGCAGTCTGGAACTTGAGAGGGATAACAAAAGGAATATTTGCTTTTCATCTTTCTTGTTCACCTCCTTTCCCTTTATCCACTCCTTATATTTTTTGTCCCCAAAGTGGCTTTCATAATGGTAGTAATAAGCTATTAGTTCTAGAACTCATTTGGTTTAGTATGTCACTCCAGGGAGATGTGTGTGTGTGTGTGTGTGTGTGTGTATCGAGGGAGATAATATATATATATTGTTGGGTTATCACTGCCTTCCTGGAGTTTCTGACCTTAACTGTTCCAAAGTCAAGTCCAGAACCTATTTCAGTTGTGTTGTTCTCCTTCCTGTGTCTTTGCTTCACAGTGTTAGCTGTCATCCTCCATTCTCTTTGCCCGCAGAACAATTTGTTGAGAAGTCATCGTGTGCCCAGCCCCTGGGCGAACTGACCAGCCTGGATGCTCACGGGGAGTTTGGTGGCGGGGGCAGCAGTAGCCCATCCTCCTCCTCTCTGTGTACTGAGCCGCTGATTCCCACTACCCCCATCATCCCCAGTGAGGAAATGGCCAAAATTGCCTGCAGCCTGGAGACCAAGGAGCTCTGGGACAAATTCCACGAGCTGGGAACAGAGATGATCATCACCAAGTCGGGCAGGTAGCGGGGGTCTTGGTGTGTGAGGAGTGGGGTGGTGAGAAGAGCGCCCTGGGTGGCCTAGGGTGTTCCCAGGAACTGGGTGAAACCCCACTAATCCAGAGCACTGAGAGAGCTTCGCTTAATGAAGCTTCGCTTAATGAGGGCTTCTTTCCCCTGACTTGCTTTTGGAGAGAACTGTTGAGACGTATAAGCATTCGCTTTCTCGCAATCTGGCCATGAAAAACCCAACTTGGCCTTGATGAGAGGGATGCAGGGACCAGTGATCTTGGGACGCTGCAATCTGAGAGGGCTTTGGGCTGCAGGGTTGGCATCTGGAGGGAAGAGGGAACTCATGCTGGGAGTGCAGGGCGGGCTGCTGGGTACTTGGAGGGAGGCAGGTAGCTTCCCTTTTATTGGTCTCAATTTGCAAAAGCCGCCAGCTCCCATTAAAAACCAAAACTAAAACCTGTGCAGAAGAATGAAATTTGAAACGACCACACTCTGTGTAGGACAGAGTGCTGGTGCTGCAGGCCCCCTGGTGCCGTGGGGCCGGAAGCCCCGGGGGGTGCAGGCGGCTCCCCAGGCCTGGGGCAAAGACTCTAAAGGTGGCCAATGGCAGCCCTGGTCACTCCAGCTCTCTGGACCCTGGGAAATACCCCCAGGGTCTCTGGAAACCCAGTCCTGCCCTAGATTTCTGTGGCTGGGGCAGAGTTTTCTCTCTGCCACCCTAGGGGTTGGGCGACTCGGTCTGCTCCAGAGACTTTGGTTTGGGAGCCTAACAGGCTTGATAATGTAACCTAAGGTTTTCCCTAATCACAGACCTTTGGGTATTAGAGAACAAAACAGAACTTTTCACCTAGCAATGAGGACTCCGGAAAAGGTGACGCCTAAAATTATTTCTGCTTGGGAGAAGGAAGATCTCCGAATTCACATCTCTGTGGAGACAAAAAAGGGCTTGGGGCCGGGTAGGGAGGGGAGTAGGACCTCCCTCTTTAATTCTGTGGGCTCCTCTGGCAGTATGAGCTGTGGCCGATTCTCTTTGTTTCCCTGTGTCAGGAGGATGTTTCCCACCATCCGAGTGTCATTTTCGGGTGTGGATCCTGAGGCCAAGTACATAGTCCTGATGGACATCGTACCCGTGGACAACAAGAGGTACCGCTACGCCTACCACCGGTCCTCCTGGCTGGTGGCTGGCAAGGCAGACCCGCCGCTGCCAGCCAGGTTTGTGCCTCCAGATTTTCGGGCAGAGCAAAATGCGTCTTAACCCTGAGAGCAGAATGTCTCTGGTTGGTTGCATTTTAAGCAGATCTGTTTGCACAGTGGTGGGCTCTGGTAGAAAGCATTCCAAGCCCAGATGCTCCAGGACTGACTCTACAAAATATCTGAGAAAGGCAGAGTTTGTAGAGACAGAATGTTGTCTTTAATTTTATCTTTCTCGTAATTCATTTCCATGCTTTCCTAATTTCAGTTAGAATATTCATTAGAAATCCGGACCCATTTCATAGGGCTCCCATCATTTCTAGTTGGCTACTTAATACCAGACTGAATACAGCTAATGCTGAAGTGGTTGCCCTAAAAATCCTTTTTAGAAGAGTGCATTTTAGTGAAGTGGTTGCTTATAGTAAATATTTTTAAGTAATATGGTTATATCTGCACACAATAAAGGTCATTTTGGTGAAATGTGGTTGTTTTTGACCAATAAAGGACTCAGACATTTTAAGTAAGAAAAGCTAACTTTTGGGCGCCTGGGTGGCTCAGTCATTAAAGCGTCTGCCTTTGGCTCAGGTCATGATCTCACGGTCCTGGGATCTAGTCCCACATCGGGCTTCCTGCTCAGCAGGAAGCCTGCTTCTCCCTCTCCCACTCCTCCTGCTTCTGTTCCCTCTCTTGCTGTGTCTCTCTCTGTCAAATAAATAAAATCTTAAAAAAAAAAAAGAAAAGCTAATTTTTTTCCCCCTTCTCCATAGTAAGTTCAGTAGATGCATGTAATTCAATATCAGGTTAATATTCTTTTACATGAAACATTACTCAGTATGTTAGGGATCATATATGTTTATTATTATGTTGTTCATTGGTAGTAATGTTTTTCAAGAAGAACCCTGTTTAAAAAATCACATGCTGTTTTTTATTGTTTCTGCTTTACCCAAATTAGCCTTCTAGGGGGACAAAAAAGCATGTATTAGTTTATGCAAAAAGTTGTAGCTGAAGTTATAGGAACCTAACTGCACACTTTAATACAAACAAAGGATATTAGTAGACTTTACATTTAGGGTTCTAAACCAAGACTTACTGTTTTTGAGTTGTTTTATGACTATCTAATTTTTCTAATTGGTTAGAAATTCATATCAGAATTCAGAATTTATTTACATGTACAGATTTAGGAATTTTGATGGCTGGTTCTTTGTAAGTATCTAGTCTGGAGTTTTAGTCAAGGCACAGAACCAACACAGACAATTTACACAAACTAGTTCAGATGGAATATTACGCTTACTTAGTCATTAATCACATTACTGAGCTTACAGTATGCTAAATACACTGGAGAAGAGATTAAAAAAACTCTCAGAGTTTTCCATTCCCACAAGAGACTAGGAAGGACATCTTCCCAACCCTTCCAAATCAGCATATTAAATAACAAATAACTGGAGTAAGAACTTTTTAAAAGATGTTATACCCTTTTTTTTTAAATTGAGCAAGATTCACCAGTTTCTAGTAGTTTATAATTAGTATTCTTTACTATTTATTATTAAATAGCTGATTCACATTACTCTCAAGCTTCCTTCCAAACTTTCCAAAATCTTTAAATGAGAGAGAGAGAGAGGTATTTTAGCAGATTCCTAACCATTTTTACAAGCACATCCTTTCCCCCCCCCTCAAAGTCTTTCCTTTAAGAAGTTAATCGCTCTTATTTAGCATATGTTTTCTTACTATCCGAAGGTTTGGGGAACTGGTGCCCGCCAGCAGGACTTTGGAAATATGAAATGCCTTGTTTATGTTACTAATCTGTTCTGGTTGGAGAAGGAAAGTGCGTACCAATACACTATCTTAACTGAAGCATGTTTAAGCTATTGCTGGAATTTTAAGTCCTGGGGGACTTGAGAGAGGAGGGGCTTCCTGTATGCGTTTTCATTCATCATACTTCAGTTTATTTATATTGATATTAGATAAAAATGTTTAGTGTGTTATAGGATAGAAATATGCTAGATAATTTAAGCAAATGTTCTTTATTATTATTAAAAAATAGCACTATATTTCATAGCTCCATAAGGAAAAGGTGAGGAATATGGGAGGTAATCATTTTTGTATTGATGGTGGAAATTCCTTGTGGTTCTTGTTGAAATATTTATTTCAGATGGAAGTTTACCAGTCAGTTGTTCCTAATCAGAAGAAATAATACTTGACAATATCATTTGATCTCAACAACGGGCAAGACATTATCTAAAATAATGTTGTGTTTTCATATAGGACATTTCGTTGTCTTTAAAGTAACTGATATTTAAATAAGTTAAACTTTATTAATGTGATTCCACATGTTGAATTGATAGAGAAGAACATTTCATGAGCTTCTAGGAGTTTAAATATTTTTAAACTTTTTTGGCGGAGTAGGTAGGATGTGCTGGTCAGTAAAACCATTGCACGTGTCAAGTTTTAGCCTCGGAGGGGTGTACTTGAAACAGTATTATGGTTGTGTCATCAAGGAATACTTGAATTGAAAGGCATTTTTGAGCAGTCCTCCAAAACAAATAGGCAGAAAAACCCACACCTAAAGCCTTTAAAGTTTTTCTATGGGTCTAGTGAGAATTTCTAGTGCCTTTTTTGTGCTCTGCTTCTGGTGGGCTTTAGCCTGTCAGCATGGGCACTTAGTCCTCTGTGTGACAAAGCATGGCACAGCCTTCTTGGTTTTTTTCCATAAGTACTGCAGGGAAAGTACTTGTGACTTTCTCCCCTGACTTTGCCCAAACCATAATATTTATGTTTAATTAAAATTATAAGGAACCTATATAAAATTGAGATATAAATAACCTGTTAAATGGATAAAAGGATTTGTCCTATTAAATCAGGGATATTTCCTTCTCTTTCACGAGTTCTGTAATCTCCCCTGACTTCAGAAAAGCTTATGTCGAGTGGATACTAGGATTAGAATTTACAAAGTGTTGTACTTTGTGTAAACCATCCCTGGTAGAACAGATGGCCAGCATTTAACTGTGAATGAGGAAGAAATTGCCTCGCATGTAGCAGCTGATCAATAAGTGATAAATACTTGATAAATACATTTTTCCCATCAAAGGTTCCCCCCCCAAAAAAAACTGGTTGTGAATAAATGCACTGAATAATTTGAGGTTTATCCAGCTTATTTTCACTGTCATTTAGTGGGCACTTAACTAGATGAAAGTAATAGTATTTAAGATAGTGGAAGGAGCAACAGACTGTGATCTGTGGACTATTAAGAGTTAGCCACATTGCTGTATTAAAATTACTTTGTCTTGTATTTATAAACTTCAAACTGAGTCATCCTCAAGTGTAAATGAATGAATTCTCTAAAATTGTTTCCTCTTCAGTTCTTTATGCCTTCATTGCTTTTTAGCAGTATTTATACTAGGAACTATACAATTAGTATAAACTAGTCTGTCTTTTGAATATACTACAACAGTAATAAAATTTTGTATTTTACTGAAGCAGACCAATAGTTGATTAGATGGATGGAAAAATATGCACCTTTTTAAAAATGGCTTGCTGAGCAGACAATAGAAAATTTACTAGGTATTACCCCTTTTAGATCATCGGTACATGAAGAAACATATTTAGATGTTTTAGAGTTATTTTGATACTGTTAGATTATTAAATTTGAGATTATCTGGGGCAAATAAAATTCACCATTTATATGAGGTTTTTGTGTTCCTTTAGAATCAGAATATTTTATAACCCACAGAGAACAGAGTTTTAAAAGATGTCTCAATAACATTCTCATAATTTTCTTAGGTTGTACGTACACCCAGACTCTCCTTTTACTGGTGAGCAGCTACTCAAACAGATGGTGTCTTTTGAAAAGGTGAAACTCACCAACAACGAACTGGATCAGCATGGCCATGTAAGTACAGCGCCTTGGATTATGTGGATTCCCTGGGATGGAATGGAGAAGTCACTCAGAACTTCCTCCCTCTCAATTTCTTCTTCCCCTCCCTTTCCCCATCCCATCTTCCATCTCTCAGTTATTCTGTGAGAACATTCATGTGTTGTTCAGGGAACCCTGACTGCTCTTCTTAAGAGGCCACTTACAGGGATGCTGTATGCCATTTCTATGCAAGAGGGTCTGGGACCTTCGACTTACAGGGATGCCATATGCCATTTCTATGCAAGAGGGTCTGGGACCTTCGTTCGGCACTACGAATTTCCCAAGACTGCAACTACTTTACTACCTGCACCAGCTAAACAAAGGGAATGTGCATTCTGGAGGCTATGATAGTTCTTAGGTGAAACATCTGATTTCTGTCAGTGTTATATTAGATAACACAGCGTAAAGGAAATGGGGCTGACATCTCCTATGGGGATTTCCCAAAGTGTGTTTTGTAGAGCCTGTTCATGTGAGATGCAATAGAACAAAAGGGTTTTGTGTCCAAATAAATTTGGGGAAGTGCTCTTTACTCATTATCTACCCCTATTGTAGAGAGTCTTATGAAGAGTAAAGCACAGAGAAGTCTTGAAATTAAAAACAAAACAGTTTGATTTTTTGTCATAAGGAGTTCATCAAAATATGGAAAAAGAGAAATTGGAATTCTGAGCCCATATCAATAATTAATAGCACAAATAGCCATTGACACAGGCCTTTACACATTTGATAAGACTGCTTTGTAAGGAACTATGATGTTATTCTGTGCTCTAAAAGAAAGATTTACATAAAAATTGTTTTAGATTTTTATACTAAGAAAACTTGAGACTTGCATACTTTTTGATAAGGAGAGGACTATTTCTTTTTTTGCCTCGATTTGCCAGGAAACACATTAGCAATTCATTGGTTGCTTCCCTTGGCTTAGATACTTTGATATAATTATTCTCTGTCTTACCCCTTTATTAAGACTCTTGTTACTTAAGGTTTTCATTCTTAATTGGATCTCTGCAATTTAGTAGTTTCCGAACTTTTCTCAAAAAGGATGGTTATAAGTAGATATAAGTTAGAGAGTTCTAGCCAATGGTTTCAAATGGTTTGAGTGAAATTGGAACCAAATAAATCACTTTAGGCATTGCTACCACCCATTTGCCCACCCATGACCAAATCAGAGTAACCAGGTTAACTCATGACTCTGCTGGTGGCACTGTTGCGATGTTGCAAATAGGTTAATAGGTTTCTGTTATTTTATGTATTGGAAAAGATAATTGACTTTTATCTTTAAGAATGTTGGGATAATTGTCTTTTTCTGCTTTTTTAAAGAGATGTTTTCATTGATAGATTTTTTTTTTTCAGATTAAAAATGATGAAGTATCTGGGAGACATTTTCTGCAGGCCAGATCATTCTTAATGTCATTCATATTAAAATTTCTTGACTCCACTGAAATCTTTGCAGGGAGAAATGAAATTTTTTATGGTTGTGATATTTTCCATATGTGAAGCTTTTATTCATTTATTTTTAATTTTATTATTTTTTAAATCATTGAGGAAAGTCTTGGAATAGTTGTGTTTTTTTATTTTATTTATTTGAGAGAGAGAGAGCAAGAGAGAGAGCACAAGCAGGGGGAATAGCAGAGGGGGAGAGAGAAGCAGACTCCCTGCTGATCAGGGAGCTGGACATGAGGCTCCATCCCAGGACCCTGAGATCATGACCCGAGCCGAAGGCAGATGCTTAATGGACTGAACCACCCAGGTGCCCTTATGTGAAGCTTTTAGAAGCACTATTTGGGAGTTTCCAGAAAGACTTGAGAATTCATTTTGAGATCAGCTGTCCAGAATTAATATGTTTTCCTTTTAATATCGACTTCATGGGTGGAAATAGCACCAAACTGTATTTTAGGAGCTCTGAGTTCTCATCTGATTATGCCAAGATTAGACCTTGGCAGATTATTTAGTCTTAGATGGTTGTTAATATCCATTTTAGCTTTAAAATTTTATTATTTAATATAACCTTTTGTCACCATAAATAATGTGTTCTGAAAACTACAAGAAAAAATTTTTAGATCCTGTGTCGTTCAGCCAAGTCCTTTGAATTAGTTTTGAAGAAGCCCTTCTTATAGATGCATTTTTCATTTTATAACAGGAAAATTCTTTACTTCAGGGAATTTATTTCTTCAGTGAAGCAAAGTTGACATTTCTATTAGTGTTCCTTAGACTTATGAGGTCTTGAGCAGAGAGTCAAGGAGCGCTGGGGGCTGAGATTCAGTCTGAGGTTTGAGTCTCTCTGGCACCCCTTCCTGAAGGAAATTGACCTTGGGATGGTGTAAGTAGGGGAGAAGGGATATTATTTAAAGCTTAGGGCTTTTTCCATTGTGTGTGTGTGTGTGTGTGTGTGTGTGTGTGTGTGTGAAAATTCTTTCTAACTTGTTAGTACAACATATAATGAATGCCCAGGTTTTTTCTTATATCATTGTTAGATATAAGATAGATCTAAGATATATAAATATATCTTAGATATAAGTTAGATATTGTCACTTTGAGTTTATTCCAGTTTTATGAGTGAGCATAAATATCTTGAACTCCCTGAAATAAACACATTATATAAAGAGATGACTTTTTTTTTTTTTAATCTATTTCAGCTCATTTGAAACTCATTTGTTTTAGTGATTCCTATTCAGGCTTGGGACCATAAAAGGATGGCATGTTCAAAATTCAGTACCAGCTAATGCCCTGTAACTTTAAGTTGGCTTACGTCTCAGCACAGGGAGGAACTGATTCTATATTAATCATCCCACAGTGACTAGTATTTAACTCTGTTAAAGTCAGCTAGCAAAAACGCTCATCTACCACACCCATGGTAGCCAAGAAAACAGGGGCGCCGTCAGTTGCAACAACACTACATGCCATTGACCCTGCTCCTGCCACAGTATGTATCACATGCCTCCCCCGAGAGCCAGGCTCTCTGCGAGGCCCTTGGGATGAAGGGCATACAGTGTGAGCCCAGGAAAGACACACCCAATTTGGTAGATTTAGGTAGCTGTCTGAGTGGCAGGGGGGAAGATGTGGAAAAACTTTCATATCTGAAAGTAAATCTTGTTGCTCAGATTTCATAATGGCAAATCAAAAGACACATGAAAAATACTGCCTTGTTAACCAAAGTAGGCTCATGATTTCTAAGTATTGGGCAACTTTTACTAGCTATAGAATGGAAGATGGTCATCACTCTCATTCATATTTGGTTTATAACTGGAAGCCAGGAATCAATGAAGCTGTCAGAAATAATAACAATAATAATGTTCATGTTTACTGAACACTTCCTATTTGCTATGTAATTTATAAGGGCTACATCATCTAATCCTTCCTACAACTCTGTGACGTATGTTTTTGCATTTGAGAAAACAAGGTTGGAGAGGTGAGATCAGTTGGCTCAAGATGAAGGAACTAGAGAGTAACAGGCTTAGCACTCTGAGGTCTAGTACCACACAGCCTTTCTTAATTCTTTGTATCCACCCCCCCAACCATAAATAGCAATCTGTCCTCCTAGAATGTATAAGTTCTTACTTTAGAAAATTTAGACCATACATCCTTTGATCTAACCAGACTAACAAAAAATATTTTAAAGACTTGATTTAAAAAACAAAAATCAACATCCTTCAGATGACTTTCCCTCCATCATTTTAGAAAGGACCCTTGAAACAACCTATATTGTGTACAGCTGTTTTGATAAAATGATTTCACAACCATGACTCTGCAATACTTATGAAAAGGATTTGCCTTGCGAATGGAAAGGGTATGTCCTGATCTTAAAACTTGAATTCGAAGCTGAGATCTTACGGTTCTTTCTTTGCCTCATTGAACTTTGGCCTGTTTAGCAATATGAATACTTAAAAATTAGTACTTCCCATCTCTTCATCATAGATCATTTTGAACTCAATGCACAAGTACCAGCCACGGGTGCACATCATTAAGAAGAAAGACCACACAGCCTCGTTGCTCAATCTGAAGTCAGAAGAATTCAGAACATTCATCTTCCCAGAGACCGTTTTCACAGCAGTCACTGCCTACCAGAATCAATTGGTGAGTTCAACACTGACCATTCATTTCCTACATAAGGGAAAGATTTAGGAGCTTCTTTCATTTTCTTGGAGAGAAGGGCTATCCCAGTACTCAAAATCAAAGTTCGCTTTGGTGAGTGCTATTGAATATCAGCCGCAGAACCTCTAAGCATGTTGAGTGACCATGGCTCAAGGTTATTAAGGTCTGTATTATACCATCTTTTCTAGAATCTTTATACTCTTGGTCAGTTGTTCATTGCCCACTCTCCCACCCAGATCTGCCCCATCTGACTTCTCCAATTTTTTTCTTGAGAAAATCACCTGCTTCTTTTTCCTCCTTTTGGTAGAGCCTCATGATGTATATAACCATACACTCATTGCTTCACAAAATTTAGAGATTCAGTTTTTCTGCGAAATTAACACACATATTCCAGCCAACTACCCAGACTGCTGGTACTTCAGAAATTTTGTGAAGCTTATTCACCTGTAATTTAAGGTAATTCTAGTAGAAGGATTTTTTAAATGTCTCTTTAGATAATAAACTATAGCATGTAAGCAGTGTATATTTAATCAACTTCAAGATATCTAATTTATAATATTGAGTTTTATAGTTTCTACTTTTTGATATATAGCACATTTCAAGTTTATGTATTTCTTCATCCATAAGGTTTAATCCAACTCAGTTAATAACTATCAAAGTCTTACTGAGGGCTGGGTGCTGGTCACTACTTCCCCATATATTTTATTCTTTCATGGTCAGCATAACCTTGAAGACTGGGGGTCATAGGAATATTCTGTAGTGAGGAAGCTGAAGCGAAGAGAGGATAGTAACTTTTCAGGGTCAGGAAGGACCAGAAATAGAATTCCTCTGATATACTTCAGTAAAAAGAACTCAATTCAGTTTACTTGACAAATTTGGTTGTTTGTGGCCTCTCTAGGTCTTTGTAGCTTGCCTTTATTTGGTTAGTTTTAAGGTAGCCAGGACTATTGCCCTCTTTTTGTTTTGACATTGTTATATTTTGGGTTCTGAATGAGTAATTGTAAGGTCATGCCTGATAGATGTTTCAGAGGCCGAGTGGGATAGGTCAGTCAGAGGAGATCTGGTGTTGTGTCTCTCGAGAAAAGTAAGAAGGTGAAGCTGAGAGCCCAGGTAGCCCTACACAAATGAGGAAATAGGAGCCCAGGGAAGGAATGTGAGCAAAAGGCAGGAGTGGATGTGTGTCTGTAAGGCATAAGCACCTATAATTTCTGTATGGCTTGGAGTAGGTTTTACTTCACCACTGCCATTTTCCTTACCTGTTAACTGGAGCTAAGAACTGCCCAGAACATCTTGGGAATTCCTGTGAGGATCAAATGTGGTGCTGTGTGGAAACTGTCAGGCATCCTATAAATAAGGCATATGGTGACTATCGGACTGTCTCTGGAGTGTTCAAAGTGACAAAACTGTCACTTTTTTGGATTTTAAAATGTTAGTGGCACATTTTTTTAATGAGCTAAATGAAGGCACAAATGTTATCATACTAATCTTAAAAGCAAAGTATTAAAACTTTTTGGTTGTCTCTAAGGCAACAACACAAGAGTAGAAACTTTCAGAGAATGACCAAGCTAAAAAGTTGGGTATAGATTGAAGCCTACAGGGGTATAAAACCCTAATACTGTTTCACTGAGAATCTGAAACATTGACATCAACTATCCCAGTTTTTATTCGAGGACACATGTAAAACAGATATAGATTCAGAGAACATTCCTAAAACATTCATTTTACATGAATTGAATTTATAGCTTTTATACTATAAGACATTAGATTTGTACCTTCTACAAGAAGTCTGCTGATGTTTGAGAATAAACCAGAAACGTGTCATGTGAAAATTTCATTGCTTTTATCAAAATTCTCTGTAAAGAAAACCAAAGCAAGAATAGGTAAATTGCTTTTTTTTTTTAAATGAAAATTATAGACTGAAGAAAATTGAAGGAAAGTTTCTAAGAAACTATAGATTTAGTTTGATAGGTGAAGGAGCAGTCCTGAATAAACCTTGGCAGGACCTCTCAGGTCATGGTACACTGGAATATGAGGTTTTATCTCCATAATTGTAACAATAGCTAATATTTGTGTACTTACTATGTGCTGGGAACCATTTAAAGTGAATTGTCTTATTTAATCTTCACAAGGATATTATAAAATAGGAACAAACAGTATTTGTTCGTTGTATTTACAGCTGGGAAAATTGAGGCATGGGGTTAAATAACTCAAGGTGACCTTCCTGGACTTCGCCTGCTCTATTTCTCTGTATATGTAGTTTTCTCCTTCCCTGAATCATTTGAAACTAAGTAGCATACATCATGATACTTTACCTGTCAATATTTCTACAAGTACATACTGACAATAAGAATATTATTTTTGTAAGCACAATGTCTTTTTCACAGCTAAGAAAATTAATAAGAGTTATTCCTTAATATCTTCTAAAATTCAGTTTCATATTAATATTTCCAGGAGGGACCAACAACCTTTCCCCCCTTTGTTTTTTTTTTTTTTTTTTAAAGATTTTATTTATTTATTTGACAGAGAGAGACACAGCGAGAGAGGGAACACAAGCAGGGGGAGTGGGAGAGGGAGAAGCAGGCCTCCCGCTGAGCAGAGAGCCTGATGTGGGGCCAGGACGCTGGGATCATGACCTGAGCCGAAGGCAGACGCCTAACAACTGAGCCACCCAGGCGCCCCATCCTTTCCCCCCTTTGAACTAGGATCCAACTAACATTCATGGCTTGGGTTTATTACTTTTAATTTAGAAAAAAACTATCTACATTTTTTCTGAATATCTCATTTAATTCTGACACTAGTCTCCCGAAGAAGGCCCTGGGAGCCCCGTTTTATAGATGAAAAAGCAGGTTCAGAGTGGTTAATACATTTGCCCAAGGTAACAAATCTGGTAAGTGACAGAACCATCTTCTGGGTCTTAATGCCTCCTTTGGCGACCTCATGGGAACTAGACTGCAGGCCCAAGGAAGTGACCACTGACAATGTCAAGGTTTCGAAAATGAATTTGAAAATGTTGCTAAATTAAAACAGACAAAGGTACTAATAAACACACATCCTAACATTAGTTGTTCTTCTTGCAAATGTTTATTTCTAATTGAGATTATAAATGGGCTCAAAATCTAGTTACCAGTTCCTAGCTCTCATTCACTGCATCATTAAGTATAAAGATTAATATGATTAGTATATCATTTCATTGCTAAATAATCCACAATAGAAGTGATTAGATTCAGAAGTAATTTTTCTCAATAGATCCTGCTGTGTCTGAATTTATTTCTTTACATCTACCTTTAAACCATAATTTCCATGCGTGTGTGTGTGTGTGTGTGTGTGTGTGTATATATATATATATATATATATATATATATATATATATATATATATTTGAAATTCAGGTAATAGTCAAAGATTTCATTTGGTATACTAATAAGCCAGTTTTTTATTTTATGGTTTAAAACCTCATAAGACCAATCGAAATTCATGTTCAATAAACATATGTGGGATGAATAAATCAGTTTGGGCGTTAGTATTTTCATTAGTCTTAAGCAATTTTCTAAACTTATCTTTGATTCTTTCTCAAGCCTCCCCACATCTACCACTTTTTCACAGCTGCACCCATGCTTGTGTACTATTTTCCTATACCAGATATAGAATAAAATAAATATATAGGAAGTAAACATGTACTTAGCATAAGGATTAGAATTTTTCCATGCACAAGAACAGAAAGAAAAGAGAGGAAGATTTAAAAGTTCACATTTAGGATCACTTTCATATCTCTTAAACTTTGGACAGGACTGTTATTTTTATATCTATTAAAAGCCAATTCAGTTTCCAACAGAATTTGTGAAAAACCTTCTCATTTATTGTGGGTGGTAGTTTTATTTGTAAGTAATGAAAATGGGGCATATTTTGCTATTTCTCTCTCTTTTTTTTTTGCAAGGAAATGATTGCATTTCTTTACATTATTAGATAAAACCTAAATACATTACACTTTCAACAAACTATCTTATAATTTCAGATTTAAAGGTCATGCATTGTTTTTGAGCGGGCCGACCATTGCTGTAGAGTTGAAGTGTAGGTCAGGTTTCATTTTTAAATGCCTTTGGAGAGATCTTTTCCTGATAATTGGAGAAATGGGCTCTGGGGACCAATTTCACCTTGTGGCTGGGCACCCCAGCTGGGTCCAGAGTTCAGCGGTATCACTTGGGATAACGACCACTGGGAGAGGTCCCCCCCCCCACCCTCATCGGTGCCACGGCAGTGTCAAAATCTGCTCTCTGGTTTTGCATACACTTGTGACCTATAGATAAAGGAGATGTTAAGAGTGAATTTTCTGGCTAAGAAATGCATTATGTCCTATATTATTGAGATAACAGATGAAAAAACAGTGGCTGTGTTTTGGCCTGAATTAGTCGGTGATTTGCATATACACAAAACTGCGGGATTTCTTAAGCATGCAGAGCTGCCCTGTAACGCTTTTTCCTCACAAAATGAAAAAAGTTACTACTTTTAAATGTTGCTTTTGAGTTACAAGCTGTACCTGTAGTTTCATATATATATATTTTTAAACATATTATATTTGGTAGTTGGCTACTTTGGGGATCCTTTTTGCAGTTTCACCGTTGACATGGATGATATTGTCGAACAGCGTTACACACAGGGGCAGGGATTCTGTATTAGGGTCCAGCTGAGATCACTGTCTGTAACTTGGGTCCTTTCTCTCGTCAATTCGCAGATGTAGAACTTTTTCAGTTATCCCAAATAGTATAAAGGGATATAAAACTGTATCTTCAGAAATGAATTTCTTTCTCTGTTACTACCAGTTTTCATTGAAATATCCATGGAATAAAATCTATGCCTGACCTTTTAAAAATGTATGATTACCTGGAATGTTAAAATCTTGCTATTTAAAAATTATTTTATTTTAAAATTAGAAAGCAAAATGAAATGTTATTTAGGTAAACTCAGGAAGTTTTGCTAGTCCATAACTGGTAAAAAGATGAAATCCTACTTCTCATTGCTTGTCCTTGAAGCAAACTTCAACAAACATTTCTGGGGGTGCTTACTGCTGACACCCCAGTAAACTCAGAGACTAGTGATAGCACAGTGAGCATGGTGGGTGCATTAAGAAGTTTAACTCACAGTCCTTGTGCTGCTACTTGGTACTCCATAAAACCTGTTCGAAATTGTAGTGTTACTCCGGGACCCCCCTACAATTTTAGTAATTAGACATCCATTCAGCTTTATTTCCTTTAACTTCCAAAAGCAGTTATTTTCCCTGGAATTAGATAAAATGGTCTATGGAGAAAGTCTCAAGCTCCATTTCTAGTTAGCACACTAACGTCAAATCATTGCTGTAACTGATTGGTGAATCTAGGTGTATGAGAGTACCTCATTCTATTCTTGAAACTTTGCTATAGTTTGAAGTTATATCAACATGTGAAGAAAAAGAAAAAAAGTTACCAGTGATCTGCCTGGGTATTATGAAAGAGGGACTAAAAAGATACTAGAAATAGAAAATTCCAATGAAGAAAGAAAATTCCAAAGACATCTGAAAACTTGCTGAATGTAATTCACTTTTTCAGAGTGATGGCAGTAATGGTATGTATGGTGACATACCGCTTGAACAACACACACTTGCTGAGAGTGTTTATTCTCTATGACAGTCGTCGTCATATCCTGAACCTATAGTCTTTACCTTTTGGAAATAATGAAGAAAAGCAAATACAATTTTCAAAATCCTTCACAGGGACCAAGCAGATCAAAAGTCCTTTAATCATTACAACAGAGAGATAATACTTTCTATTCTTTTAGTTTGTAAAGACTCAAACTAAATGATACAGTTCACGTCTTAGAGGAAGGGCTGTAAAAGGACTTCTTTCAAAATTACTTTTTCCATCAGATATCTGCCACTGTCTTTTTTTTTTAAGATTTTATTTATTTGACAGAGAGAGACACAGCGAGAGAGGGAACACAAGCAGGCGGAGTGGGAGAGGGAGAAGCAGGCTTCCCGCCGAGCAGGGAGCCCAATGCGGGGCTCAATCCCATGAGCTGAAGGCAGACGCTTAACAACTGAGCCACCCAGGCATCCCTCTGTCATTGTCTCCATGCAGTTTTATCTATTCACTTTTACATTTTATCTGTTCACTTTTACATTTTATTAATTAGCTGATAGGAATTGAGCTTGAAAGAAGACTTACTGTTCTACCTCACAGTTTCAGTTTGAAATTTTCATCTGGGTTTGCTTCACGCTTAAATCACTAACACTGCAGTGGATGTGGTGTCACCCTCTTTAGTGGCATGTAAATCACCTTCAGTTCTGGTAAGCTTTGTGTCCCTCTGCTTGTGCCTTGCAGTTTGAAGCTCCATTAGGGCAGGGCCCACGTGTTCTTTATCTCTGTACCATCCAACACTTGGCATAGTGCATGATAAGTAATCCATTCTCATTAAATATTTGTCAATGAATTAATTTGAAAGCACTTTCATGAACCATAAAGCACTTTAGAAATATACGGCATTTTAACCTTTAATTATTCAGTAGAAAGAGACGCAGCTCCTGACTGAGGATTTAAAAATCTAGTTGGTGTTTTATAATCTTAGGACGTACTAATTGCTTGTGCTTTAGAAGATACTTATGGTTTATTTGGGACAAATAAAAATTTTCTCCTGCATCCTGAAAATGGACCTGCAAAACTAAATTGTAGTCTGAAAGATGGCTGAAACAGACTTCGCCCTTGAGAAATCCATGGCTATGACCGTGGTAGCAGTGTGCTAGAGAAGGTTGTCTACAAACTCTGGATGGCTACACATTAGAGGCAACCTCTGACGTTCCTGTGTATTTCTTTATATGCAAATTTAAATTAGCTGCTGTTATTCACTAAGAACAGTTTTCTTCCTTCCTTCCTTGTTTATCATGTCCACTAACTAAGCTGAAAAGGAAATTAGTAATTTTTTTTTTTTGGCTGCACTAGAGTGAAAAGGCTAACAGTGAGCATTTGTGAGACACTGTCATGCACTCTTAGAAATTAATACTATCAAATAATCAATCTTATAACTAGTCAGTGTTCATGACAGAAAAGGGGGGTCTCTGGATAGGATAGTGTGGGAAGTTCTATTTTAAGTGAGGTGAGTAGCTTCTTTGCAACTTGTACATTGGTTAGCTCATATTTAGAAAATTCGAAAAGGGAAATAATGCCTTTCTTTTGTAATGAAAAAGGCAATTTTTAGGTGTTAATGATTTAAAATGAATAGCAGATACACTCTGATCAGAGAAAACGTTGTGTTTTGGTGAGAGAGTATTTCAGGCAATCTATAATTGTGTTTAGTGCTTATGAGGAGGACATGCCTCAACTTTATAAACTTTTCTCCAGGCTAAGACTATTTTGTGCATCTCTCTCTAAAGATTAGTGTGGGTTCTTGTTCTGATGCCAGTGAGCTAGGACTCTCTTTAAAGGTGTCTATGGTTCTAATTCAGAGAGTGACTAGCTGTGTCTTGGTCCTTCTGGGTTCCTTTTGGCTCTAATCAGGAATTTTATGAGTCTCGAGTATCTTTTATTCAGCGTTTATTTTTTGCTTCATAACCTAATGTCTGTTTCTTTGGAGGCACAGCGCATATGATTTAATGGATCTTTTTATATTAATACTGTGGGAATTATGGACTAGCACATCTTACTAAATACTTAATCCTTCAGACTGTGATTCTTATTAAGGAATACTTTTTTTTATATAAGCACAGAGTCTATAAATAGCATTGTATGGGAGGATAACAAAAGACTGGTTGATTTAATTTGGTCAGATGGAAGGGGAGCAGGGGTAAATCTATATTCTGAAAGCTTTATATCATGTATTTATGTCATGTATTTCAGTACAGTATTGAACATGAAGCTATTATTGGCCATTTTATCTTTTTCTCCATTATGTTATATATATATATACATATATATATATGTATATATATGTATATATATATGCACGCCTATAGGATTCACAAATGATGCTGCCAAGTCAGCAGGAGGCAGCATTTCTTCACCTTGCAGCCACACTGTTCACAAAAGGCCCCTTCCCTAATTGTCTCTATCCATTGACCTTCGGGCTATTTTCTAGGACCAGCCAGTCCTCAAATCCCTCATCTCTGAAGCCCTCCCTGACCAACTGTCCCACTGGGCTGTGAATCCTCCCTCCTGTGAACTTCTCTATCACTTTCCACCCTTCTCACGATCCTGAAAGACATTAAGTATTCTTGGGGCAGCATGGAAAATGAACAAACTCTTTATTTCTGATTTTGCTTCCTTGACCTCGGAAATGATATTGTTCTGTTACTCATTCATTCTTTTGCAGATAACCAAGCTGAAAATAGATAGCAACCCTTTTGCCAAAGGATTCCGGGACTCCTCCAGGCTCACTGACATTGAGAGGTAATGAGAATTTTCTGTTTACTTTTTTGTCCAGATAAGATAAAGAGAAGAGTGAGTTTGTAAGAACACACTCCTTTCAACGCCCAAGTGCCATAACCCTACTTAGATAGTCTCCGACCCCCACCAGCCCACCTTCCCTTCCACCTCGAAGCCCTGTAGACATGCAGCTGCTTAAGCACTGACAGCTGCTGCACCTGCATCTGTTCCACGCTCTTTCCGAGGAAGTGGTTTCTTTGGTCAGGACATTGACTCAACTGTAAAAAAAAATACGGTTTCTTCCTTATCAAAGATTCAGTCCTTTTGATGATATTAAGCTGTATCTCTTAGGTGGCAATCTGCAGAGAAATGGAATCTTGATAGCCTTAGCCTTCTGAAGTGGACATTTTTGCTAGCCTGAAGAATATGAGTAGTTTGGAACTCTGAAGCAAGGAGATGTCATTTAATTCAAGGCACATATTTTACGTATGGCATAGACTGCTCATATTTAATAGGAGAGACATCAGGTCTCAGGACCTTTAAGAAGACAAGTGACAATCACGGGCCTGTAACTTACTCCACTTTTTACTTAATTAAAATGGTTTACACAGTGTGAAATCATCTACATGGCGAGTAATGACTACGTTGAGATTCATAGCTTGCCCATAGGAATGTCAAAAAAATGATGTTTTTTTTAAGGAGAAGATTTTTCAACCTGATCATTTGTATCCCTTACATATACTATGGAACGTTCTGTACTTCTTTTTTGTGTGAGAACATTTAAGTTCTACTTTCTTGGCAGATTTCAATTATACAATAGTGTTATTAACTCTAGTCAGTATGTTATACATTAGATCTTTAGACCTTATTCGTCTTCTGTACTTCTTCTTTTATGTGGCCCAGAGTCTTTCTTTGACAGGTGGTGTACCCTAGCCACCAGAACTTCTGGTGTATTTTACTTCCAGGTCTTTGTGTGATTTCCTCCCCACCAACTGCTATACATTTCTGTCACACTCTTTGTTACCTAACACATGGTCACATCTCCTGAGCTCGGCACTTCTCTCCAACCTTCCTGGAAATGCAGATGAAGGGGTCATTGCATATTTTAGCAGTATCTATCTGATCCTTCCTTCAGCCCTCCCAAGTAGCAGAGCACAGCGGGTTTTGATTTGGAGGAAAAGATATAGAGGCTCAGTGAGGAGGCCAGCAGGAGAGGCTGAAAGTGGAGCAGGTGCTGTGGGATTCAAGTAGAAGAGAGAAATTAAGTCACTGGAGAGCTTGACAAGTGGTTGAGGGGGCTGAGATCAGGGAAGGAAACTTGAGCTTGTAGTTGGAAGTCGATTGCAGACTGCAGAGACACACCAGATGGATAGCTCTCCAATGTGGTGGGACATAGGCAAGCAGATAGGCCTTGAGACCCAAGTCAGTGAGAATGTGGCATCAGCAGTGTGGGTGACAAGTAAGTCCATTTACAAAGGCTGCTCTCATTCAGCCATGACCTTTTTCATCTCTTATTTCTGGAGAGCCAGAAGCAGTGACTCCAACTGGATGTATACAGGTGGGATTAGAAGTGAACTTCTTCATTTCAGTCAGGTAGCAGATAAGAATGAAGACAGTGGTTCAGTGGGACGGCAGTGGTGTGTTTTTATAGTGTGTACCTTATCTTCTATCTCAGATTAGGGGGTGAGCATGATATACTGGGAGACAAACTCATGGGTTAGAGTCCCAGCTCTGCCTTGTACTGGCTGAGTGATCCTGGAGAAGTCTCCCAGCCTCTGTTTCCTTATCGAGAAGATGGGAAAAACAACCCTGCTCCTTCAAAGGTTTATTATGAGAACCAAGTAAGGTGACATTTATGAAACACTTTATAAATCTAAAAATGTGAAATAATAATTATTTTTTGCCCCATCTAAGTGTACTTCTAATAGTCTTAATAAACTACTCCTAGAGTAAAAATAGCCCCTTATTTGCACGTGTGCTCACGAGATATGAGTCCCCAGGCTGACTGCCCTTTAGAACAGCAGATTTGATAATGCATGCAGGCACATTTTCCACTTACTGAATAAGCATCCTGATGTGGGGAGCACTCACACGTCCATGAAGCTGAGTAGCTTTCAATGGTCTGAGGGCGAAGAGAGCATCTTCTGTGACCAGCTGAAAGTTTGCAGGATGACCTAACTAGTGTGAAATTGGCGAAGGTTTTGGATTTCATTTCCAGGTATTTAAGTCTGAATTTTCCCTAAACAGCCTTTGGGGATGGGTCAAATCAGATCAATTGATCTTTAGAGACCTAAAGAAATTAAATTAGTCTGGAGTCAGTTACTGCACTAAACCATCTAGTAATTGAATTGCTCCTTGTAACTGATTGAAAACAGCCCTATCTGTAACAATATAGGGGACTTTCCTTATAAGAGATCTGAGACAAAAACACATCTTTTTATGACATGATGACAGAAAGTACACTTTTCTAACCTAATTGAATGTGATGTTATAAATATGTGACCTTAATGATTTCAAGTTTCCTGTTCTAGATTTACAACTTCGGTGTGGGACACCCAAACAAAAATGCTTTTGGGACTGGCTCTGTTACCTCCAGACTCATTGTTTTATTCTTCTACAATTGCACAAGCTTTTGGGATACTGTATAAGGCATTACAGTTTTCCTGCTCTCATTTTAATGGGTTCTGTTCAGACACTTGAATGTCTCCCATGCTCTGTGTGTAGCCTTACTCTTCAGTGACAGCATCTCCTTCATTTGTAAAAGGAAAACCATCTCATTAGCAAAAGTAGAAAGCATTTTCATTAGATGCTTTGCACATATACCTGTAATGGACAGCTTAGAAGCAAACCAAAAGCCCAAAGGAATTTCTTAATATCACCGAATTTTTAATTATTTAGTTCAGAGAAAGAATTATCTGCTGGTCTGTCAGATAATAATAAACAGACTGTCAGTTGGTGTTTTCTTTTTTTGGGGGGGGGAGGGAGGGCACTTTGTACAGTAAGGGAAAGTACAGTGTTACTTTTGAGAAAGGAAAAATAACTAGGAGGGTTTTTTAATGGTTTCTTCAAAATTAAGTTTCTTTTGTTAGGTTTTTTTGTTTGTTTGTTTTCCCAGAGAGAGTTCATGCTCATTGCAGAAAAATCTAACAAGTAAGAAAAAGAGCATAAATAAGTAACAAATCCCATTTACTCAGAGATAACCACTGGCAAAGACTTACATATTCTTCCAGGTACTTTCCTATGCATGTACGAACATTTACTTCTTTAAGGTTTACACACATACTATTTTTAATCATTTCCCCTTAATATCAATAGATATATGACTATAGTATACTTTTTAATGGCTGCCTAATTTTCTACTATGTCCGATCACTTATTTGACCAATCCTATATATTAGTTATTTAGGTTTCCCACTTTTTATTATTACAAACAGTGCTAGGAGGAAAATATATATCTTAACTCATGTTCTTCATTATTACCATAGGATAAATACTAACAAATAAAAATGCTGGGTCTAGGGATATACTTTTTTATTTTTATTTTATTTTATTTTTTTGGTGCAAAATGGTGGTTTCATTAAAGCATGGGGACAGGACCTGGGGGCAGAAAGGGATATACTTTTTTTATTCGTAATGTTGTTTTTATTGTTAAAAATTTGGGAAAGACCTAAATATTCACTAATAGAAAAATGGTTTAATAAATGTGTATGGCCATGCAATGGAATTTTAAAAAATCATGGTAACATACGCAACATAAAGTTTACCATTTTAATCATTTTTAAGTAAACAATTCAGTGGGGTTAAGTATATTCATAGTGCTGTGCAACCATCACCATTTTACATTTCCAGAATGTTTCCATCATCCTAAATAGAAAATTTGTACTCATTAAACAGTAACTCCTTACTCCTCCTCCCCCAGCCCCTGGTAATGTCTCTTCTACTTTCTGTCTCTATGAATTTGTCTAGTTTAGATACTTCATATAAAGGGAAAGATAATACATGTTTTTAAGGTTTTTTCATACAAACTGCCAAGTTTCCCTCAAGAATGATTGTCCATGGCATGGTCAAGAGTACCCATTTCTTGTATTCTTGTCAAACATAATCACCATCTTTTCATCTTTGCCAACTTGATAGGTGAAAATTTGTACTTTTTCTTTTGTAAATTGGCCTGTTTATGTCATTAGCTCTTGTTTTTTTTTCTTTTGGATTGTTTATCTTTTCTTTTATTGATCCATATAAGCTACTTATATATTATATTAGTATTTTTATTGTTTATATATATTGGAACCATTTTGTGAGTTTGAAATTAGCTTTTTATGTATGTTTTTGATAAATAGAATATTTTATCACCAAATCTGTTTTTCTCTTACTTTACGATTTCTATCTTAAGAAGAGGTTCCCTACTCCAAAACTCTATAAATATGAATATAAATATTCAAGTACAGATTTCTGTCACTTTACTACTTTCTAATTATTTATTTATTTATTTATTTATTTAATTTATTTATTTTTTAAAGATTTTATTTATTTGTTCATGAGAGACAGAGAGAGAGAGGGGGGCAGAGGGAGAAGCAGGCTCCCAAGGAGCAGGGAGCCCAATACGGAACTTGAAACCAGGACTCTGGGATCATGACCTGAGCTGAAGGTAGACGTTTAACCATCTGAGCCACTCAGGCACCTTTATTTAAAAACTCATACAGTATTTATTTTGGTATGAGATATAAAATAGACATGTCACTGTATATTTTTTTATTTTACATTTTTTAAATTTTATTATGTTATGTTAATCCCCATACATTACCTCCTTAGTTTTTGATGTAGTGTTCCATGATTCATTGTTTGTGCATAACACCCAGTGCTCCATGCAGAACGTGCCCTCTTTAATACCCATCACCAGACTAACCCATCCCCCCACCCCCCTCCCCTCTAGAACCCTCAGTTTGTTTCTCAGAGTCCACAGTCTCTCATGGTTCGTCTCCCCCTCCAATTTCCCCCCCTTCATTTTTCCTTTCCTACTATCTTCTTTTTTTTAACCTATAATGTATTATTTGTTTCAGAGTGATAGACATTGGGGAGGGTATGTGCTATGGTGAGCGCTGTGATTGTGTAAGACTGTTGAATCACAGACCTGTACCTCTGAAACTGTATATTTTTTATAAGTGGTTCCAATACCATCTACGTACTAGCATATTCCTTTCCTACTTATTTATAATTCCCCCTATCATATACTAAATTTTTGTCTGTGGTAGTTTTGTAGTCTCTTTATTGATCTTCCAGTATTGTATTAATTTTTACAAATTGATAAAATATATAAATATTTGATGATACTTAGATATCTGATATGGCAAACTCCAAACCTTTTTCTTGTTATTTTCAAATTTTCTTGATATTCTTTGACATTTATGCTTCCAGTCTTTGGAATCATTTTGTCAAGTCTTCCCAAAAAAGTCATTGAAATTTGGACTGGGCTTAGGTTCAATTTATACAGTAATTTGGGGGAGAAAATTGGTATCTTTATAGTTTTGGAACTTCCTTCTAGGAATATGTCATGTTTGTCCTTTTATTGCAGTGTCTTCTTATGTTCTTTAGAAGTTTTGATATTTTCTTAGGCTCATAGCTAAGTCTACCAGAGCTACACTGTCCAATTTATTCAATAGCCACTTCCCACAGGTGGCTAGTGAGCACCTGAAATGGGGCTTTTCTGCACTGAGATGTGCTGTAAGTACAAAAAAGCAAACCCCATGATTTTGAAGAATGAAAATATCTCAAGAATAGTTTTAAAATACTGTTAGATGTGAAAATAATATTTTGGACATATGTTGGGTTAAATATGTTAAAATTAATTTCACCTATTTTTTTTTAAAATGTGACATCTAGACTATTTAAAATTACATATATGGCTCACACTACCTTTGTATTGAATAGTACTGTACTAGAGAGTTTTTGGGAGGAGAGAGCTTGCTTTTGAAAGTAGAATTTTTAATTAGAAACCTACCTAGTTTAGTCTGTAAAAAGCTATTGATTTCTATACGTCTTTGGCATACTGCCATTTTACTGAACTTTAAAAAAATAGTTTTAGTAGTTTTTCCTTTTAGTCTCTTGAGTTTTTCAGTTAGATTGCTATATAATTTGCAAAAAATGATAATTTTATCTTTTTATTTCTAATAGCTATGCTTTTAAAAATGTCTTTTCCTTGTTTTATTACACTGACTTAAAATTTTTCAGGACGCTATTGAAATGTAATGATGATAGTTGGCATTTTTCTCTTGTTCTTGACTTACTTAACAATGCCTCTAATGTTTGGTCATCATATATGATTTTCACTGGTTATGGGTTTCAGGAGGATATTCTTTATCATATTGAGGCAATACCCTTCTATGCCTAAAGAGTTTTTTGTTATCCTGAATATTCTCAGTTGAATTTATATTTAATGCTCTTTTAACATCTGAGATGATTTTAATTATTTTTAATTATTTATTAAAATAAGATTATTTTAATTATTTTTCTACTTTAGAATAATAATATTAATTATACTTATAGTGTCTATGTTGAACTATCCATTTATTCCTGGAATAAATCCTGTCTGGATTTTATCTGGTTTTCTTATAATACATTGCTGGATTTAATTTACTTCTATTTTATTTAAGACTTTTTATCAATCTTTGTAACAGATTTGACGTTTCTTCTTTCCTTTTCTGTCAGTTTTTGGTATGAGGTTTCTGCTAGTTTGTTCAAATGAATTGAAATATGTTCCTTCTTTTTATTGTCTGGATCAGTTTAAATAGCAAGGAAGTGATTTTACAGTCTTGCCCATAAATTCATCTGGGTGCAGTACTCTTAATGGGGAAGACTTATTTAACTACTTAAGTTCCATAGTCTTTCAGTAAATATATATTAACTTCTATCCCATTTAATGCTTTTTGTCTTGGATTCTACTTTGCCTAGCCTTATATTGCTATGCATTTTCAATTCTTGATTTGCCTTTTAATTTTTAAAAATCCCTGTCACTACAGCAGTATACCCCTCTTCTCTTGCATCATCAAATATCCTGACATTTCTTTCATGAAGGAAAAAACAACCTTCCCTTGATCCCACTTGTCTCTTCAATTACTATTTCAGTTTTTCTGCTCCGTCTCAAAGTAAAGCTGCTTAAGAGTTGTGTGTATTCTCTTCCCTTTGTCTTTCCTACCCTGCCTTTCAGACTTTCACTCCCTTTGCCACCGTTCCACCCTTGTCCGGGTCACCGGTGACCTCTGCATTTCTAAACCCAACGGTCCGTCTCAGTCCTCGCCCTCCTTGGCCTGTCAGTCAGGTTTGACGCTGCTGTTTATTCTCTCCTAGTTTCTACCTGGCTTCCAAGACCTCTCACTCTTCTGGTTTTTATTCTACTCCATTGGCCGTTCTTTCCTCCCCTACGCTGGTTGGTTCTTTCTCTTGTCCTCCCTCTTTAGACGGTGCTGTGTTCTGGGCCTTGGTCCTGGGACCTCTTTTTCTCAGTCTGCACCTACTTCCCGGGTAATTTGACCCAGTTTCATGCCATTATATGCTGATCACTATCAGATTTACATCTCTGCTTCTGGCCTCAGAGTCAAAGATCTGACTGGCTATTTCATTTACTCTTCCCTCTCCCCTAGGGTACCTCAGATTTCACATATCTGGAACAGGGATGCCCAACCATACTCTTCCACGTCTGCTCTTCCCTCGCTCTTCCCATCTGTGCCGCGGACAGCTGCATCCTTCCCATTGCTCTGGCCAAAAGGCTGGCAGTCATCCTTGGCTCCTCTTTTTCTTTCCTTTTCCACATCCAAACAGTCAGCTAATCCTTCAAACTGTTCAGAGGAATCCAACTACTTCTTATGATCTCCACTGGTACCACCCTTATCTGCAATCCTGTCATCTCTTTCCTAGATTGTTACATTAATTTCCTAATTGATATTTCTACCTCTACTCTTACTGCCCTTAAATCCATTTCTAGGACACCAGTCAGAATGATCTTGTCAAAGAAAGGAAGTTGGACCGCATCACTCTTGCTCAGAGCTCTCAAATGACTTACCTTCTCAATTATGGTAAAATCCCAGTTCCGACATGGCTTGAAAGGACCTGTGGAATCTCACCCCAGCCTTCTCAGGTCTGTCTCTGAACTCTTTTTTTTTTTTTTTTTAAAAGATTTATTTGAGAGAGAGAGAGCACGTGTGAGAGCGCACAAGTGGGAGGAGGGGTAGAGGGAAAGGGAGAAGCAGACTTCCCCCCTGAGCAGGGAGCCAGATGTGGGCCTCCATCCCAGGACCCTGGGATCACGACTTGAGCCAAAGACAGACACTTAACCGACTGAGCCACCCAGGCGCCCTTTGTCTTTTGTTTCCTACTATATCCCTAGATCCTAGAATAGTGGCTGGTAAATAGTAAACACATTATTTGTTGAGTAAATAATGATGTGTATCTACAGAGTATCTTAAAAGCCATAGTTTTTTTTTTTTTTTTAAAGATTTTATTTCTTTATTAGACAGAGAGAGAGAGACAGCGAGAGAGGGAATACAAGCAGGGGGAGTGGGAGAGGGAGAAGCAGGCTTCCCACTGAGCCGGGAGCCTGATGCGGGGCTCGATCCCAGGACCCTGGGATCATGACCTGAGCTGAAGGCAGACGCTTAATGACTGAGCCACCCAGGTGCCCTTAAAACCCATAGTTTTAAAGATACTCTGTAATTACAGAGTATCTGTAGTTTTAAAAATTTTGTGTGACGGTCTTTGTGTTTTAGTAGAGAAGTGTAATCCATCTCCCAGTATTGTAATAACTGAACATTTGGTATTTCTGCTCTCTGTTTAATTCAGCTATTTACTTTACATTTTATTTTCTCTTCTTGTCTTTTGTTATATTTATCAAATTTTTGTCAGGCAGTGGGCTGTATGCTTTACACACTTGACTTTAGTCACTCTTTGAAATAATCCTATAATAAAGAACCATTATTGTCCCTATTTGGTAGAAGAGATAGCAAAGTTTAGAGGGACTGATACTTTATTCACACAATTTGTGTGCGAGCTGAGCCTCACACCCACTTTAGTTTGTCTGAAACCAAAGTCCTTTCTCTAATGTTGTATTTTTTTTTAATAATTATGCTTTCAAACTCTAAAAGACATAATTGTAAAATTGTTATCTCTGTTATTGTCAGAAACTATACACTTTCTTTTCTCGTAAAATAGGAGATATTTAGTATATGATTCTTCTTTCTACTACCCTTCCTTCAACCCTTAATTTTGGTTTAAATAATCTGGGATTTTAAATCCAGATTTTTATTCATGTATCTTCTTTATCTTTTTCAAAATTCTTTTGTAAGGATCACAGTACAAAAACTATAATCTTTTAAATTGAATTCTAGTCATTTCATTGTGTACTGCGCATTTCTCGAGTCTCTCCAATGTTTGGAATTGTGTTCTGACTTTACTCTCAGTTGTTGGTAAATGTTAAGTAATTGGCCAGGGGCTCTTTTTCTTGATGAATTCTTGCTTATCCAAGAGGATCTGCTGCCATTATGGTCACAGTCTTTTTCCCTCAGAACTCTTTCAACTGTCCTTCGCCATCTGGCTTTTAAATACTGTAGAATAGAAGCGGGTGCCACAGCCTTCCCTTTTTTGGAAACTTACCTTTTTTCTGCCTGGATAGAATGCTTTTAGAAAATTTTCTTTGAAATTGAGAAATTGTGCCAGTATCTGTCCAGTTGTAGATTTGTGAAAATTAGTATTGACTCTTTAATTAAATGCTTTAAATTGAAAACTCAAGTTGTTTTTCAGCTCAGGCAAATTTTCTTCTCATTCTTTATCTCTTACTCTTTTTGCTTCTAAGTGGTCTGCTCTAGTCAGACCTTCTAAAACTCCTATTATACATATATGACATCTCCTGAATCTATTCCCTGTTTCTCTTATCTATTTAATAATTTTCATTTCCTTTTTACTCTGGTTTTGGGAGAATTTCTTGTGTAAGACTTCTAACTTGTTGATTTTGTTTTCCTGTGGCATCCAGTGTTCTGGGGACTGAGTTCTTTTAGGATGTGGTGATTATTACTTTGTCATTTCTGAGTATACTTTCCCATCCAGATGGTTTCCTTTTCATGCCCGTTAGTTAGTGCCTGCTTTGTTAATACAGGGTATTAAATCTTGCTGCAAATTTGAAAATATAAATTAGAGACTTAAAATATCTCTCTCTGTTTCTTGAAACAAGTCTGTTTCCAAAGAGAACACTTTTTCTGCTTTTTAAAATTAGTTTTCTTCTGGGGTGCCTGGGTGGCTCAGTCGGTTAAGCGTCTGCCTTTGGCTCAGGTCCTGATCCTGGTGTCCTGGGATCGAGCCCCACGTCCAGCTCCCTGCTCAGCGGAGAGCCTGCTTCTCCCTCTCCCTCTGCCTGCCACTCTGCCTACTTGTGCTCGCTCTCTCTATCTCTCTGTCGAATAAATAAATAAAATCTTAAAAAATAAATAAATAAAATTAGTTTTCTTCTTTTGAATTGCTGAATGTTTTGTTAATGTCCAATTACTTCTCCCCAGGACATCTATAGAATGGGATGTCTTGTTTGCTTAGTGTTCGAAGTTGAGATTAATTTTGAATAACAGCATGTGGATCTTTGTTAAATCTTTCAGGTGCAGACCCAAGAATGGGGTGATAATTTAAATTTATTATAATTTGCCACTGTGGAAATATAATTACTCTGTTCGGGGTCGGGAGTTGTGGCAGGTGGGTGGACATAGCCTTGGAAAGGGAGTTTTCATTGTGCAGTGACCGACCTCATCTCTCAGTCTGCCTCAGCCGCTAGAAATCAGCTACACCACACTTCCTTCCAGCCAGGCAGAGCAGCCTTGCAGCCCTGCTCCAGAGCTAGCCATAGTCCTGGACCCACAGCCTTCAGTATACCATAACCACCCTGTGCTAGCTGAGAGCACTGTGGTGGGATTCCTTAGTCCTCGCCTCCAGCGGCGTGAGAATCTGCTCCCAGTCAGCTGCTCAGAGACCTGCCTTTATTATTAATCTCTGCTGCTCCAGAGTGGGGTTTAGGTAAAGCTCTGACGGAGGCCTTTTCATTTATTCCCTCCGCAGCTAGCTTTCTCCCTTGTACAGTGATGACTGGGCACGCTGCTTGATGCTTCCCTCACTCCTCTCCTGTTTGTGGCTAAAATATCTAAGTGTGCAGTTGGAATTCTACCTGATTTCCTGAGTTTCTCTTGTTTTCTCAGTCATGTCACTGGGACAGAGAATTCAATACATAGGCTTATCTCACCTTATTCATTCAGGATTTGTACTGAAAGTCTCAATAAAATAAGTTTAAAATCCCCTGGCATTGAATAAAACTTTCAAACACATGAAATTTGGACACAAGCCCAGTCGGAATCAGGTCTTTTTGCTCAGAGCTCAAAGCCATCTGTTAATTTAGATGAGGAAGGAAACTCCAGGAAAGTTGCAAATCTCATATTCTGGGAATTGATAGAAGTTTTATGTGCATCACGCCATGGAGCAGCAACTGTTTTGGCAACTTTGCTAAAGAGGTTCATAGTTTATGGATAATTTCTAGATCTTTCATGACGACGTACAGTGTTAAAAAGAAAGTAGTGTTTGGTTCTAACACCTCTTAGCTTGCTTGTGGAGTTTCTGAGACCATAAGGTGTTGGGGAGCAGCACAGGGCCAGTGGGGCCCATCTCTAATCAGGTAAGTAGCTTAGAGCAGGGGGTGGTAAACTGCTGTCTGCCGCCTGTTTGGTACAGTCCATGAGGTAAGAATGGTCTTTTACATTTTTAAATGGTTGACAAAAAATACAAAAGTACGCTTTGTGACATACAAAAATAATATGAAATTAAATTTTATTGTCTATAAATAAAGTTTTATTGGACGACAGGCACGTTTTTTCAGTTCATGTATTGCACGTGGCTGTTTTCCTGCTAGAGTGACAGAGCGGAGTGCGTCTGGAGGAGACCATAAAACATGTGACGCTTTAAACATTTACTGTCTGGCCTTTTTAGAAGAAGTTTGCTGATTCCTGGCTGAGAGCTTGAAGGGGCCGTGGAAATACTTACAGCAAGGAAAACTCCAACCCAGCAATTTTATGTCCACAGGATGATTTTTTTCCCCTTTCTGGGTTAAAATGAAGAAACTCAGAAATTCATTTTGAGCTTGTTGACAAAGCTGGGGAGAAGTGATCTCTGCCAACACCTTATCCTTCCTGTCTTTTCAGTGGTAGTTGAGGCATCCTCATAGGGTCATTTTAGCACCTGTAGTTCAAGCCAAAGAAGGATGACAGAGTAGGGCAACAAAGTAACAATCCAGACATGCATACAACCCAGACTGCAGGTCTCAATTATCTATGTTATTTTTATCCATTTTCTAATCTTGTACCTTAACTGTGATGAGTAATTGGAAAACACGCTGTAATTTTTTTTTTTTTTTTTCCTCTCTGAGCACTAGGAACTTTCAGGGTCTTCATAGAGCAGTATGAAAGGCTTTGGGGAAAGCAGGTGTTAGAAAGACTCCTAAAACATCATCTGGTTTATTGTGAGGGAATTAGAAAATACTTTTTCTAGTATTTTTCAGATTTGCATTTTAAAATGGCAAAGTAACGTACTTGAAATACCTAAGAAGCAGGTACTCAAATTTCAAATAAGTAAAATGTGAGCCACCACCTCTCCACCTAACCTTTCAGTTTGAAGGGGGTGTGCGTGTGCATGCGTACTTTGAAGATAAAAATTGGATTTTTATCCAACAGGAGTTCAAATGAACACTCTCCATTGAAATTCAGGGCGATCGGGCTTTTATGCAACCTCTTAGACCTTACAGCTGTTATCTCTTCTCTCATGCTGAGAATGGCAGCCCTCACTAATACAGGGAATGATAGACCGTTCTGTCATTACTCATTTGCTTTATCTCACAGTGCATAGATCCACAGCAATCTGACGATATGTGAATCACATACTCCCAACAATGTGGCAACTAAAAATAGCTGAAAATCTTTTTGTGGTTCTTTTCGTCCTTAGTGTAGATTCTACGAGGGTGTTCGTTTTTAGCTCATTTAGTTTCTTTTCCTTAGTTCATTACTAAAGTATTCTAAAGTCATTTGGAAGCATTTCTCTATGTAGTTATGTTTATTACCCAATGATACACATTTAGGTTCATTTGTTTTGTTTTTTGTTTTTTTTTACATTAAAAAATGTAATTTTCTTACATGATTGTTTAATAAGTTATTTACGTGGTTTCAAGACAGATGTACAGAACATGCCTTATTCAGAGATGTCAAGATTCTCTCCCAATCCCCTCCACCCTATTTCTTCCTTCTCCTATAAGTAACCATTTGAAAAAAAAGGACTGTTTATCCTTCCAGTATGTTTTTTAACATAAGCAGATACATATTTATATATTCTTTTCCATTTTTTCTTAAATGTTAACACACTCTATACATTTTCTACCTCATTTTTTTTCACATGACAGTGTACAGTAATATTATGTGTTGTACATATATACTACATAAGTATAAAATATATATAGTATATATGTAATGTACATAATATTTTTGAATTCAGTTCCATTTTATTGTTTTTTATATTTAAATAGATGAATAAGTCTTTTATGTAAATAATCTCTTACTATGTGGTCTGTTTTATTAGCAACCTTTTTTTGGCACTATTATTTTTTGGTATCTAGCAAGGCTTGTACTCTTACTCTGTTTTCCTTTACACTAATGTCTTTTAAAAACTCCTAGTCCCCCGTTTCTGATTTTCTGTAAGTCCCCTCCTATGAGCAGAATTGAAATTAACTAGTAACTTTTTTTCTTCCCCCCCACTTTTCCTGTTTTTAAGCATTTGAAGATATAACCCTTTAATCTCAGTTAATACAGATGACCGATAATCTTATTCTGCTTATCTTCCTCCCTCATCCTCCTCCCATTCTTGAGAATTTTACTTGATTTACCTTGTCAGAGTATAGACTCATCACACACGTACTCTCTCTTTTTTTTTTAAGATTTTATTTATTTATTTGACAGAGACAGCAAGAGACAGTGAGAGAGGGAACACAAGCAGGGGGAGTGGGAGAGGGAGCAGACTCTCTGCTGAGCAGGGAGCCCGATGCGGGGCTCGATCCCAGGACCCCAAGATGGTGACCTGAGCCGAAAGCAGACACTTAACCGACTGAACCACCCAGGCGCCCCCACATGTACTTTCTTATCACCATGGTTTAATCTTAGTTCTTCAAGTAAATAGAGATTTAATGGCCACTGATGCATCCTATGTCATTGTCTCCCTAGTCATTTTGGTTTTCTGAAGCTCATTTTCTGCTAGATGCCTCAAGAAAGATTGTGGGGCCGATATTCCTTGCCTTTTGCCTGAACATGACAGCCTGGGCTTTTATTTGCAAAAGTCAGTTTGACTTGATAGGCAATCCTTGTCTCACATTTTCTTTCCTTCCATATCTTAACTATGTTGTTATTGTGTCCTGATGTAAAACGTGGCTGTCACTCTCTGATGGCAATCTAATATTCTTCCCATTTAAGTGATGTAGTCTTTTTTCTGGAGTGACCAAAAGATTTCCTTGTTTTTCCTTTGTTCTTATTGTCCTTGATCAAAGGACCAAGGGCAACGCCTAGTTCCCAGAAGAGGATTACCTGGACTTGTTGTGTCCCTGTTTCCTTCACTCATAGGTGTCGTTAAGGGATGGAAAGAAGGTGGCATCAGTCCTCTAAAACGTTACTCATTTTCTCCCCTTGTACCTCATGCTTCCTTATAATGAGTAGTTGTTGGAGTATAAACTAAGTCTCTCCCTACACTAAATTGTAGTAAGCTTCCCAATAGAATCATTTTTGAATTAGCAAAAGCTCTGCCGATAACTTTAGAGGCAGAGAGGTGGAAATTCATGGGTGCAGTGGAATGTGAGGATTATGTGGATTTTCCTTCTCTACATCATGGGTCCCCTCCAGACACCTGGCACTTGCATCATTTTGATGGACTCTGTGGTAGAGCAGAAAGGATGGCATGCTCAATACTCTCTCCAGATGTCTGACAGTACAGGTATTTCTTTAAAAATTCTCCTTTACCTTTTTTTTTATATTAATATGTTCAATTAGGCAATATATAGTACATCATCAGTTTTTGATGTAGTGTTCAACGATTCATTAGTTGCATATAACACGTAGTGCTCATCACAACACATGCCCTCCATAATACCCATCACCCGGTTGCCCCGTCTTCCCACGCCCCCTCCCTTTCATAACCCACAGTTTGGTTCCTGGAGTCCAGAGTCTCTCATGGTTCGTCTCCCTGTCTGATTTCTTCCCATTCAGTTTTCCCTCCCTTCCCCTGTGGTCCTCCATGCAATTCCTTATGTTCCACATATGAGTGAAACCATATGATAATTGTCTTTCTCTGCTTGACTTATTTCACTTAGCATAATCCCCTCCAGTTCTATCCATGTCGATGCAAATGGTAGGTATTCATCCTTCCTGATGGCTGAGTAATATTCCATTGTATAAATGAACCACATCTTCTTTATCTGTTCGTCTGTTGAAGGACATCTCGTTGGACATAGTAGTTATCTTTTTCTTGAGGTTTGGTCTAGACTGAGACTTCTTTGTGCACTTAGCTCATCTTTCCTCTCCATCTTCACTTTCCCCTTCTCAGGGTATCTGCTGATATGTGGGCTTTCTTCTAAGCATTTGGGCTAGCTTTGGAAAAAAGAAAACTCTGACATTCAGGGCTCCCGAAGTCATGCATTTCGTGAAATAGTTAGTCTAGCCTAATAGTTGTTGCCCAGATAGCCAACAACATAAATTCTCATATCACTCGTACCTCCTATCTTTGGAGATAGGTATAACCAGCAGAATAGATTTAGGCAAAGGAGAGAAGTATGTATATTGGGAGGAGAAGACTATACTAGCTGAAAAAAATAAGTAGATTAAACTTCAGCCCAGTGAATAAATGGTAAATAGTTATGGGTCATAAAGTTTGCTAATTCCCTTAATGTTTCATGATTACAGTGATACTTGAGCATTACAGAGACTCTTACAAAGTAGATTATGCAGTGTCTGTAATGATGTAAAACTGAAATATAATTTCAATGAAGTCTGCTAAAACCAAACCAAACCAAACCAAACCAAACCAAACCAAACCAAACCAAACCAAACCAAACCAAAAACCCTTCCTTGGATATTAAAGGCAGTGACTATTTAAGAGGCAAACTACTTGCAAATACACATACTAAGGGTAGCAAATGGCAAAAGTTAATAACGACAGTCTCTGCCCTTTGGAGCTGCCCCTGCTCCCAGTGACCCACAATATTCCCCTGGGACCCACTTTCTGTGACAGGAGCCACAGAGCAGGCCAGGGCTTCTGCAATAGGGGAGGACAGAAGACCTCTGTATCACCTCTGCTTGGAGGGACATACCCCAGGAATGTGATGTTGCTCAGAATGAAGAGACAGGAATCAAAGTGTTAAAAACAATTTTATCTCTGAGATTATTGAGCAACATATGATACTCCAATCTTGTATAAATGAAGATGACTTTATTTTTAATTATTGGCATATAGTTCTTTCTTAAGTACAGATTAAAGCATGAGAAAAATATTTTAAATTATATTGTTCATACTGAAGTGTGCCTTGACATTTTGCAGTTAAACTTCCAAAAAAACACTGAAGCCAAGCTTTCTAGGAAGTATGTATTTTGAGGCTGGAATGATTTGGGGAGCCATCCAATTTATCTATCATTTATACCATTGAAGCAACGAGGACCCAGAGACTTCAAGTGATTTGCTCAGGTCACAGTTAGTAGATGTGGGGGTTAGAACCCAGGGTTCTTTACAAATAGTACTGGACTTTTTCAAAATAGCTATTTTTAATTTTTCCTTTTTATATATTTAAGGATTCATAAATCATTAGCACCGTATGAATCTTAAAGATTATCTAATCCAGCCCCCCAGCTGCCTACCACACCCTCATTTTATAGAAGAAATCAAAACCCAGATCCAGATAAGGAATCTGATCATACAGCTTCTTAGGAAAGAAACACTTTTTTAAATCATCTCCAAAGAAGAGACTTGGAGTAAGAGCCTGCATGCATAAAAGGAAAGCAATTTTGTTTAGTAACTGGATTAAAGTCTGCTTTTAAATAAAATCTATTAGTTGAATAAAGTAAAATAATCTGTTGACAACAATCTCAAAAAGGAAGGGGTGGCTTTTAACAGAATTAATTTTTTTTTTCAATTTACAGTCACTGCAATATTCCTTTAACTAGCAAGCTGTGTTTCTGCACTAAAAATGTTAACTCATTTACCCACAGTTTATAAGAGGAAGCATTTATTTTACAAAGTAGTGTTAAACAAACCAGTAAGTCAGGTAGTTAGAGTAGCAGAGTTATTCACAATTGGCTTATACTTGTAAATTGTGCTCCTTTTTTTTTTTTTTTTTCCTGCTTGTGTCTTTCTGTGTATGAAGGACATTTGTTCCCTACCTCACAATTTACTAAAGTTTATTTAGAGGCTGAGCGATCTGTACTTTGCTTGAGAGCTTTCTTCTAGTTGCCACAGCTGTAAGACTTAGAAACTAAACATAGTAGCTCCCTCCACCCCCAGTGGTCCAGTTTACTTTCTTAAGTTGCTAATGATAATAGAAAACCAGAAATACATATTACTACTGAAAAGAAGAACCAGTAGGATTAAGTGAAATAAATAAATAATAAACTGAAGTCTAAAAGCTTCTAAAAAAATCATTTTGCTTTTCCAAAATGGATTGTATTATATATTTCAGTTTTAAATTAAAATTAATGATTTATAATACATCTCAAGTTGTATTATCTAAAGTTTTCATTTATTAAGTACTTTGTGGAAGCTACACGTATTGATATATTGTCTTCCAGTAATTTATAACATTATCTGCATAAATCTTTGGGAAAATATTGTGACAAGGAGTTATTTACAAAGGCCCAGGAGGACGATGTAAACCTGAACAAATTGATGAGCAAGAACAACTTTAAATATTTTGTTTCTTATAAATTAGAATTGATTTTAGTGGATTTGACATTTTCTCCCTGAACAGTTTTTTTTCCAGGCCTGGAAAAATTGAAATCCTATTTAATTTTCTCCCTGTCATGCATAGTGTAGGATGGTTTAAATGAAGCATGGCAAGTTATAGTGACTGGAAGTCCTAATTTCATCTAAAATGGTCATGATTCTGTAACCAGCTTTAGGAACACATGATCTTGGTACTCAATGATAACAGCAAGAATTTAATTTTATCTATACACATTTATTGAATGCTTATTATATCCCAGGTACCAATATACGCTCTCCATGTATATTAATTCATTGAATCTTATTACCTTAAGAGCTAGACCATATTAATATTCTCATTTTACAGATGAGAAAACTGAGGCATGGAGAAGTGAAGTAATTTGCCCACAGGCACACAACTCTCAAGTGGCAGAGCTAGGCTTCAAGCTAAGCAGGTGCCAGCAAACACACTCGTAACCATGACACTAGGGCGGTGGTTCTCCAAGTGTGGTCTCTGTGTCAGCAGCATCAGCATGCCCTTGAAACACCCAGGAGGTCATGTTCTCAGGCCATACCTCAGAGCTACTGAATCAGAAACTCAAGGGTGGGGCTCCCCAGTCTATGTTTTGACAAGTCCACCATCAGGTAATTCTGACACATGCTGTCCTCGTCTGTTTGGGCTGCTTTAACAATAATACCACAGACTGAGTAGCTTAAACCATAGTCCTTTAATTGCTCACGGTTCTGGAAGCTGGCAGAGTCCATGTTTGATAAGGGCCTGCTTCCTGGCTCATCTCAGTGTGTCCTCACATGGATGGAAAGAAGAAGGCCAAAGCAAGCTCTCCCTGTCTCCTCTTATAAGTGCACTAATCCCATGTAGTAGCGCTCCACCCGCAAGACCTAATTGTCTACCAAAGGCCCTGCCTCCTGCTTCCGTCACATTGGGAGTTAAGATGTCAACATGTGAATTTGTGGGAGACACAGACATTCAGTCCATAACACACTAAAGCTTGAGAATCACTGCCTAGATTATTATCCTCTCCTTGTTCAAAGGCCAACAGCATAGTGGTAGAGACAGTCATGCCAACACATGATTGTGATCAATCTAGTAAGTACAGTGAAAGAGGAATGTATTAGGTATAGTGGTGGTGCAAAGGAAAAAGTGAGGAGAAAAGGAAGGTTTTGCTTTTTGAATGCTGAGAAATTTGCATTCTGGTTTCAGAGACAGATGACCGGTGATCAGTTCCAATACTGATAGAGTGTGTTGGTTTTGCTTATCTAGAGTTTGAACAGTGACTTCAAACAGGTCTGAACATTTTGGCAGGATCAACATAATCATTGTAGCTACTCTTTATATTGCTCACCTTCTGGCTTTGATAGTATCTCTTACGTGTATATTATTCTTGAAATTGATGGTTATATAGTAGTAAAAGAGATCTTTTAAAAATACCTAAGTATAATGTACTTTTTTTTTGCCTAGAAAAATAATTTAGTATTAGATATTTAGAAAGGCCAATAATGGTACTTCAGTAATGGTACCCATTTTATTTATCTGTTAAATCCAAAGGAAGCCTACTAAAGCTACAGTCTCTTGCTTTGGGGATATTAGAGAACTGAGCATTATAAGACACTGTCATTGCTTGTGATACCTAAATCACTTAACCCATTAGGTGAGTCACCCCTTATTTTTCAGGGTACAATATTTTAGAAGTCCTTGCAATAGGGCTTCTAGGCTAAGCAAATTCTTTGCACTTTTCATTCTGCTAGAAACAGGGATTAGACACAAAGTAAACAATGTGGGCTGTCTACTCTTCGCAACATCTTCAAAGAGATGGCCCTGATATTGCACCACTGTTTTCAATCACTTAAAAGGCAATAATTCAATTATGCCATCCTTTATATAAGAACTGCCATTGCTTTCAGTTCACTTTCAGGCCTGACACAAGTAAATCACTTCGATAAGATCCATTTTTTCTCCCTCTTAGAGACGAGAATAAGTAATGATACCAGTGATCTACCAAGGACAAAATGAATATAACGTACTTCTTACAGAAAAGCAAGATATTTCACAAGGCAGTGATTCATTCTGTTATTTGGGAAATGATTTATCTGGGTGTGTATGTGAAAGATGTTTAAGTGCTTTTATATAAGGGTACTTTTAGAGAAGCAAATACTACATTTTGGTTTTGAATTTAAATGCTTGGATTGAGTAGTTTATGTGCATAGGATTGGAAGAGGAATATACCTCAAAAATAGATCATCCAAAATGGGCTCATTGATGGCCATTCTTTTATAACTGTACAAAGAGAAAATGTTTCCTAGGGTATTTGAAGCAAGTTCCTTTCTCATGTGAAAATAACCATCTAAGTTCATTTTAAATATTAATAGTATGACACATGCTCAGACTAAAAAGGACATCAGATTGGTATGTTACACTTTTCATATTAGTAAAGGTTGCCAAGCTTTCTTGACTTTTTTCTTAAAGACCCGAGTTACCCACAAAGACAGTCACTCTCTTATATTGTAGTGAATTAAGTCCTTGAGGAAGTGACATCTGCTGTTAAGGCTGTGGGGATCCAACATCACCAGAGTGTAGGCATATAAAGGTTAAAAAATAGGGCAGTTGGTAAATTGATTAATTAGCATCCACATCATGCCAAATTATCCGTTCCATTAAGTTTTGCATTTTATATATTTACTGTGCCTCTTAGTATATGATAAACTATTTTCATTTCAACAAGTCTAAATCAAAGGATTCAACAAGTCTGTTCAGGAGATTTTTAAAAATAAGTTACACTTTTAAACAAGTGATATGGATTTGCTTAAGCTTAACATTTTATCTTTTTTTTTTTTTAAAGATTTTATTTATTTGACAGAGAGAGAGACAGCGAGAGAGGGAACACAAGCAGGGGGTGTGGGAGAGGGAGAAGCAGGCTTCCCGCTGAGCAGGGAGCCCAATGTGGGGCTCGATCCCAGGACCCTGGGATCATGACCTGAGCTGAAGGCAGACGCTTAATGACTGAGCCACCCAGGCGCCCCTTAACATTTTATCTTTTATGATAGGTATAATTTTATAGTAGAACTGCAAATAACACTGTAGTCAAGTTCTCTGCTGACTTTAGTATTCTATCACCAAGAGAAAACTTCCTGTTTAGATCTCATTATTCTGTATTAGGATTATTCAGATGGGTAGAATAAATTGGAGACAAATATAATCTAAGAGAATAAAATATTTTTACCTGCTTTAGATATACTTTTATAGGTTACTAAGTACCTCCTATGTGCCAGACTCTGTTTTGGCCAGTTCAAATGCCTTATCATAGTTAATCCTCAGAGTTACAGTTCTTATCACTAGTCCCTGCTTTATTTTTATTTTTCCATAGCACTATTGTCAGTCACATCTAATATGCTTCATATTTTTCTTAATGTCTCTCTCTTTTCCCTCTAGCCTACTCCCCTGTTAGGGATTTTTATGTTTTGTTTATTGCTATATCCACAATTCCTAGAATGGTGCCTTGTTCATAATAAGTACTCAGTAAATATTTTTGGATGAATTAATGGCCCTGTGAGGCTGCTATTACGCTCCTCAATGTATAGATGAAGAGAGATTAAGGAAGTAACAGAACTAGAATGTGAAAATGGTTCTAGATGGTCCACCTACTCATCTATACATTCATCCATTCGGTAAATGACTTTAAAGCCCATGATATTTCCAATATACCACTCTACCTTCAGTGCATTTACTATATAAAAAATTGGCATGATAATGACAATTTTTATCATTATAAGGAATAAGTATTGGTGTTAGTTCAGCTGTTTTTTTTTGTTAATTGGTAGGGTATTACTTTCATGACATTTTTATAGTTTCCATTTAATTTTGAATGAACAATATGTATGTTCAAAATTCAAAGGGTACGGGGAGTATATGGTGAAAAACATCCATCACATACCTCTCCTCTGTTCTTAAATTTGCATTCCCTTTGGAGTCACTTGGGGAGCTTTAACAATTACTGAAGCCTGTGTCTCACCCCCAGAGGTTGTGGTTTACTTGTTCTCTTGATGTGGCCTGGGATTTTTGAATCTTTAGAAGATCTCCAGGAGGGACTTTGCTTCAGGTAAAGGTAAAGTAGCAAGGACTAAGTATACTCTATTGCCTTAAATAATTAAGAAACACACGAAATATACAAAACAATTTTTTTTATTATATTGGACATTAGGCAACAAAAGACAGTAATCCCCAAGGGATGGGAATAAAATGAGGTGAGCCCTATGATGGCATCAGCATAAGTCTGAGAGCATATTTAGGCCATGGCACAAGAGCAGAGAATACAGGCAGAGCATGGCAACTTTCCTGAGTTTAATAATCCGAGCTAAGAGTCTGCTGAGACCAAAAGAGAATCCACAGGATAGACTGTAGGATAGGAGAACTCCAGAGATCTTTAGGGGATCCCTCTTGACTGTTCAGCAGAGATCCGATTAAATCATGCATCCAAGGAAACTACCAGAGGTTGGGGGGAGAACACACCTGAAAAGATTAGAGGAAACAGTCTCTAGTATTTATACAGAAGTGGGAATAGTGCCTGTTCTGACATCTAACAGATGGACTGGAAAACCTTGTGATTTGCAGGGCATTTGATAGAATTCTCAGAAGGTTTTTGCTTCAGTGGTGAGGAAAACTTAATCCTAGACTAAAGAGTGTTCCAATCTTCCCTCAGATATCTTGAAAGCAAGACCCAAAGGATCAAATTATTTCCAAGTAACTTAATTATATCCCAGAACAAAGCTCAAGAATATTTATAGGAATACAAACACATCCAGCACCCAACAAGATAAAATTCACAGTCTGGCATCTAATCAAAAATTAACAAGTACAAAGAGGTAGGAAAATATGACCAATAATGTGATAAATTTATCAACTGAAAATGAAATTGACACAAATATTATAATTACAGGACAAGGACATTAAAAACAATGATTATATCTATGTTATATATTCAAAAAATTAAATAGATGGAAGCTGTCCAAAAGATTCAAATCAAAATTCTAAAGATAAAAACTATAATGTATAAAATGAAAGATACACTGGATGGGGTTAATGGCAGAGTAGACATTGCAGATGAAAAGACTGGTAAACTCGAGACACACAATAGAAACTATCCAAAGTGAAATGCAGAGAACAAAGAAATTTTTAAAAATGAAGCATATTGGTGAGTTAAGAGAAAACTTTAAGCAGTCTAATATATGTGTAATTGGAGTCCCTGAAAGGTAGATGGGAAGTTGGGGGGGTGGGGTGGGAGAAGAATTATATTTAAGTAGTAATATCCAAAATTTTTCCTAATTTAATGTCAACTGAAAACAACACAATCCAAAGAGGCTCAAGAAGCTTGAAGAAATAACACCAGGGCACATCATAATCACATTGCTCAAAAGTATGATGAAGCGAAAATATTGAAAGCAACCAGGGAAGTAAAGACATCACATAAAAGGAACAAAAATAAGGATGCCAGCAGATTTCTTCTCAGAAACAAAGTAAATAGAAAAAAAAAAAAAGTAAATGAGACAGTGGAGCACCATTTTTGAAGTACAGAAAGAAAACATGTCTGTCAACTGGGAATCCTATACTCAGCCAAAATATCTTTAAAAAAATAAAAGTAAAATGAAGACATTTTTCAGATATATGAAAGCTGAAAGAATTCACCATCAACAAACTATACTACAAATATGTTAAAGGAAGTTCTTCAAGTAGAAAGAAGATTCGATGTCAATCTGGATCTACACGAAGGAATGAAGAGCAGTGGGAATGGTAACTACAAGGATAAGTAGATCAAATTTTTTCATATTATTTACATCTTTTAAAAAATAATTGTTTAAACAAAACAGCTACAATGTAATATCGGATTTATGTAAAAGTAAAATGACAAGAATAGCACAAAGGATGGAAGGGAGAAATGGAAATATATTATTGTAAGTCTTAAGTATACTTGAAGTGGTATCTTATCATTTGCCTAGTAAATTGTAGTAAGTTAAAAATATTTGCTGTAATAGTAAATCAACCACTAAAATAACAAGAGTAAGTTAATAGCCAATAAACCAACAAAGATAAAATGAAATAATAAAACAACCTAAAAGAAGGCAAAAAAAAGAAAAAGGCAAATAGCAGATGAGAAGGTAAGAAGCAAATATAGGGATGATAGACTTCAACCTGGCCATATTAATAATCACATTAAATATATATGCACTAAATACCCCAGTTAAAGGGGAGAGATTGTCAGTTTGGATTAAAAAGCACAATTCAAATATGTGCTGCCTTTTAAGAAATGCACTTTATATCTAAAGGCAGCAGGTTCAAAGTAAAGCAATGGAAAAAATATACCATATTTACACTAGTCAAAAGAAAAACTGGAATAGCTATATTAATATCACAGATTTCAGAGCAAAGAACTTACCATGGATAAAGTAGATCATTTCATACTGATGCAGGCATATTGCATTATATTGCACATCACTTTCTTGTGATTTGTAGTTACTGCATTTTTTACAAATTGAAGATTCAAGACTTCAGTGGAGGAAGTAACTGCAGATGTGGCAGAAATTGCAAGAGAACTAGTATTAGAAGTGGAGCCTGAAGATGTGATTGAATTGCTGTGAGCTCATGATAAAACTTGAATGGATGAGGAGGTGCTACTTATGGATGATCAAAGAAAGTGGTTTCTTGAGGTGGAATCTTCTCCTGGTGAAGATGCTGTGAAGATTGTTGAAGTGACAACAAAGGATTTAGAATATTCCATCAACTTACTTGATAAAGCAGCAGTCACGATTTGAGAGTATTGATTCCAATTTTGAAATAAGTTCTACTGTGGGTAAAATGCTATCAAATAGCATCACATGCCCCAGAGAAATCATTTGTGAAAGGAAGAGTCAATCTATGTGGCAGACTTCATTGTTGTCTTATTTTAAGAAATTGTCAGTCATCCCAGCCTTCAGCACCACCACCCTGATCAGTCAGCAGCCATCAACGAGGCAAGACCCTCTACCAGCAAAAAGATTACCACTTGCTGAAAGCTCAGATGGGGTTAGCATTTTTTAATGATGAAGTATTTTTTAATTAAGGTATATACATTGTTTTATTTAGACATAATACTATTGTACACTTAATAAACTACAGTGTAGTGTAGACATAACTTTTATATGAACCAGGAAACCAAAAAATTCATTTGACTTACTTTATGGCACTATTCATGTTACTTTGGTGGCCTGGAACTGAATCCACAATGTCTCTGAGGTATGCCCGTAAAGGGTTTAATTCATCAGGAGAACTTACAGTCCTACATATTTATGTGTCTAATAGACCTTCAAAGTACAGTGCATGAAGCAAAACTGACAGAACTGTAAGGAGAAATAGGAAAATAAACAATTATAGTTGGAGATTTCACTATTCCTCTCTTAAAAACTGATAGAACAAGTAGACAGAAAATGAGTAAAGATATAGAAGATTTAAGCAACTCTGTTAACCAACTTCACCCAATTGACATTTATAAAATGCTCTGTCCTACATCAGCAGAATATACTTTCTTCTCAAGTGCACACAGAACATTTACTAAGATAGACCATACCCTGTGCCAAAAAACAGGTCCCAATAAATTTAAAGGTGTTCAAGTCATACAGAGTATGTTCTCTGACCATAATGGAATTATGTTGGAAAGCAGTAGTAACAGGAAGATAACTGGAAAATTCCCAAACATTTGGAAAATAAATAACATGTCTGAATAACCCAAGGGTCATGGGAGATATCAAAAAGGAAATTAGAAAATATCTTGAACTGAATGAAATTGAAAATATAGCCCATAAAAACTTAAAACTTATAGGATGCTGCTAGAACATAGAGGAAATTTATAGGCTACATTCCCACTTTATTTTTATTTTTTTTAAAGATTTATTTATTTGAGAGAGAGAGTGAGCAGGGGGAGGGGCAGAGGGAGAGGGAGAATCTTAAGCAGACTCCCCACTGAGTGTGGAGCCCAATGCAGGACTTGATCCCCACAACACTGAGATCATGACCTGATCTGAAATCAAGAGTCAGATGCTTAACTGACTGAGCCACCCAGGCACCCCTACATTCCTACTTTAGAAGTGAACAAAGATCTCAAATCAATGACTTCAGCTTCATCTAAAGAACAAACTGAACCCAAAGTGAGTGGAAGAAAGGAAATAATAGACATCAGAATGGAAATAAGTGGAATAGAAAACAGGAAAATAATAGAGAAAATCAGTGGGACCAAAAGCAAAGAAGATTAATAAGATTGACAATCCCCTACCCAAACTGATTGGGAAAAAAGGGGACAAGACACAAATTACCATAGTCAGGAATAAGAGGAGTAATATCACTACAGATTCTACAGATACTGAAAGGAAGGATAATAAAGCAATATTATGAATGCTTAGCTTATAATTTCAACAATTTAGATGAAATGGACAAATTCCTTGAAGACAGACACAAACTACCAAAATCCACTCAAGAAGAAACAATCTGATGATAGGTTTTTTTTTTTAAGATTTTATTTATTTATTTGAGAGAGAGAGAATGAGAGACAGAGAGCATGAGAGGGAAGAGGGTCAGAGGGAGCAGCAGACCTCCTACTGAGCAGGGAGCCCGATGTGGGACTCGATCCCAGGACCCCAGGATCATGACCTGAGCCGAAGGCAGTCGCTTAACCAACTGAGCCACCCAGGCACCCCTGATGATAGTTTTGAATTTGTAACTAAAACCTTTCTGCAAAGAAAACAAGAGATATGAAAGCATATGTCCAATTTAAAAAAAAAGTATACCTGAATATGGGTAGCAGCTTCTGGTGTAACAGAAATTAGAAACAAGGCAAATGTTGATCAACAGGTGAATAGATAAACTATAGTACATATAGTACATACTATCATTTGGACAACAGTGCTACTCAGAGTAAGATTTAACTATTTGATATATGCTCCAACATGATGGATCTCAAAGTAATTATGCTGAGTGGAAAGAAGCCAGATTAAAAAAGAAAACATGAGAGAAAAACATAAGATAGGATTTCATTTTTGTATAATTTAAAAAAATGCAAACTGATCTGTAGGAACAGAAATCATATTAGTGATTTCCTTGGTCAAACTTGTTGGTGTGGGGACCAGGAAGCATGAGGAAACCTTTGTCAGGTATGTTTCTTTTCTCACTTGTGGTGGTGTCACTTGTCACATAAGCCCAAACTGGTCAAATTATACACTTTAAATATGTACTGTTTGTTGTATATTAATTATACCTCAATTTAGTTTTTCTTTGTTAAGAGCCCCAGGCGACTCAAGTGGATTTGGGACAAATTTGAGAGTCAAGACAAAGTTGGGAATCATTGCTCCAGTCCCTTAAATCCCTGGTTCCACCATACAGAGATGACCTATTCTAGGCAGTTTCCTGTTATGAAACTGGAACATTCCAGAAATATGCATATACAAACACATATATTCCTTGTTTTAAATCCACAAATGGTAGCACTTTATACCTATATATATCTTCTGTACTTTTTTCACTTACTATATCTTAGAGTTCTTTCCATATCAGTGAGTATGGAATGGTTTCACTTTTTAATCTAGCTGTATGTTAATCTTTTGGATATGGATCCTGATCATTTTGACTACATGAAGTTGGTACTGTATGCTTATTTTAAAACTCTCTTGGAATGGAGATGTAACTTGAGTTGTTGTTATAATTAATTTTTCTTTTAAGTTTACCCTTAAGTCCTCACTTGCAAGCTACATAATATGACAAAATGCTTTCATTTCTGTGAGTATACAAGTTTTCTAGAAGGCCAGATTCACTATGAGTTAGTATTTTTTTCACCAGTAAAGTCTATATATCTATGTGAAATGTTGACAAGTGTTACATTTTGAAAAGCTATTATGACATTTTGTTTTCCTTGTCCCTTCAATGTGAAATTTGGTGTTTGATTTGTTCTTCAACACACAGTTTTTTAAATTACTTATTTTTTTATCCTTTGGTGGTTAATTCAGTGTTAATCATTAGGCCACAGCTATTCTAGAGATGTATACTGTGTAAACCAACCTGCTATCAACATGTATTTTTGGCAAAGAATTCTTTGGCTAAACTCTTGCTGGCCTTTTTTTTTTTTTTTAAACAGCAGCTGGTCAAATGGGCCAATACCAAAATAGTTTTTTTTTTTTTAAGATTTTTTAAATTTTTTGACAGAGAGAGAGACAGCGAGAGAGGCAACACAAGCAGGGGGAGTGGGAGAGGGAGAAGCAGGCTTCCCGCGGAGCAGGGAGCCTGATAGGGGCTCAATCCCAGGACGCTGGGATCATGACCTGAGCCGAAGGCAGACACTCAGTGATTAAGCCACCCAGACACCCCAGTAATTCTTGTTTTTTAAAGTGAACTGCATTCTTTAGTTGTCAGAGTATGTTTCAACAGGAAGACTACCTTCAAAGTCAAGGAACCAATTTATATGGGGGCCTCAATTTCCTAATGGCCATTTTATGTGTCCTTCACAGGTTTTCTGTAATTTTCAGTCTTAATGCAACAGGAATCTCAAAGTGTACATTATCCAAACTACCCAAATTGTCATATACTCTGTGCACTTACTAGGTTTACTAGTGAACGTTGAGTCTTTTTATGACTAATGATATTCTGAACTTCTGGCCAGCATTTCATCAGCTGTTCAGTAAGTGCAGTTCGTATCAGTCAAGTATTTGTTCTATGTTCATTAGCTGATGAAGTCAGAAGAGTCACTGCAGCTCCTCAGGATTTTCACTCACTCATTTTTCAAATCATTAAATTCTGCATTCCTATAGTCTGGTTTCCCAGCTCCTTGTTCACCTCTTTGTCCTCCATGTTGTAGGATTTCCGGGGATTGTCCCTATCCTATCCAGTTGTGTTTGCTTGTATTTGCATGCCTGAGGTCATGTTTCTGAGGGGTCTATAGTGGCATAAATATACATGTTTTGAATGTCATCTTTCCCTGAAGTGAGGGGTCTTTGGGCTGAGAAAATGGTTTTACTGAGTAGTTATCCTTCAGACCCATCTCCATCTCCAAGTACTTTTTAGTTTATTCAGGATGTGTCCTTCTCTAACCTAGGGAAAGTGTGGAGAGCCTGATCCAGAAGCATTCCTATGCCCGCTCACCCATCCGTACCTATGGAGGAGAAGAGGATGTGCTGGGGGATGAGGTTCAGACAACACAGAATCGAGGTAAGACGGCTTCCGGGCTATGTAACTGCTGGGAGCAAGAGCACCCAGAACGAGAAAGAAAGGTAGGTGATGAAACTTGCAGTCCTCAGGGTGCACTCTGCCCCCAGAGTATTTCAGGAGTCTCTTGAGGAAAGGATAGCCCCTGAGGCTGATTTTCATACAGTTCATTATTTTGCTTCTGAGTCTTAAGTGATTATTCTGCCTGATGGTTTCCTGTGGTTTTCTAGTGAAAGGACATCAAGCCTCTGAGTCAGGGCTCAGGAGTTACTGGTCTGTGATCTACCACCAAAGACCTGTTGGACTCTGGGGGCAGTCCTTTAGTCTTTCTGAACCCTAATTTTATAATCTGAAAATCGGGAACTATATCTCTTCCTCTTATAAGATATTCTAGAAATATCTTATTAGGATCGATGACTAAAATGACTTTACTTTTTAAAAGATTTTATCTGAGAGAGTGCACACGCGCATGAGCGGGGCGTAGGGTGGGGTCGGGGAGGGACAGAGGGAGAGGGAGAAGCAGACTCCCCACTGAGCAGGGAGCCCAACATGGGGCTCAAACCAGGACTCTGTGATCATGACCTGAGCCGAAGGCAGATGCTTAACCTATTTAGCCACCCAGGCGCCCTGGAAAACACTTTTTTAAAAGAAGATTTTCTTAGTGAAGGGCATTACGTACAGGCAGTGGCCCCAGCGGTGACAGTAGGGGGATACTGAAAAATTCCTCTGTCCCAAAGACTCACAAAGGAGCACTTTGCACTTGGGAGTCCAGAGGGTGCCTAAACCTGGGCACAGGGATATTTGTGTGGGGAGAGAGCCCTCTGTCATAATTTTATGTCTCTTATATGGAATAGCATAATCTGTCAAAATATAGGACATCTCTTCAAACTAAATCCAAATGGACTACTAGTAATTAATTATACAGTTGGAAAATTCAGTGTCAACTTTTGTTTAAACTTGTGGATGCTGTGATATAAGAAAAACTTACTCTTGTAATTTGTCAAATATTTAATAAGGAATTATGGAATCTAGAAAAAGAAAAACATGCTTGTGGGTTTTCACAATGCCTTTAAGAACCCAGTAACTTTGTTGAGGCTCATATGTCCAGCCTTCCTTATAAGGATGTTGTAGAGGTCAGGACAGATAACAGCTATTTGGAGCTCCTTTAAAGGGAATCCAGTTATTACTTCCAGGCAGGGTTCTAGTGTTTTGGCCATTCTCTGGGAGCATGTAGGCCATCTAATGAGTTAAGTCTTTTTCTGTTTAGTAAATTCTCTCTTCCATATATGGTAGAAATGATATCTTACCTGGAAAGGTAGCTGTGACTTATGGTTGACATGCTTGTCTTTTTAAATTGCAGATCAATTATATTTTTTAAAAAATCAATCAATCCTTACAGATAATGTAATTCTTGATTCGCACACTGAAACAGAGTTTCTAGTCTAATGAGTTGTTTTTCCTTTCAGGGTCAGCCTTTACAACGTCTGATAATTTGTCTCTCAGCTCCTGGGTTTCATCTTCATCCAGTTTTCCTGGATTTCAGCACCCCCAGTCCCTTACTGCACTTGGCACCAGCACAGCATCCATAGCAACACCCATTCCTCACCCTATACAAGGTTCATTGCCACCATACAGCCGACTTGGGATGCCTCTGACACCATCAGCTATTGCCAGCTCGATGCAGGGGAGTGGCCCGACATTCCCCTCATTCCACATGCCCCGGTACCATCACTACTTTCAGCAGGGGCCCTATGCTGCTATCCAAGGACTGCGCCATTCCTCTGCGGTGATGACACCATTTGTATGACTCTTCTAAACCTTGGAGAATCCAGATCCAGGATGTGCAAATGGGTATGGAAATATGGGACAGAGTTGGGTGGGTGGGATGTGGGGTGTTAGAGCAGGAGCTCTCCAGGAGACATGGGACTTATTAAAGAGGAGAGCTGGACTCACAATAAAACCTACCACTGAGGGAGTGCACCACAGACCGGGAGTCATGTGTAGTTTGGGGACAGCTCTTGGGTTCGAGAGAGAATCAGTATAGACTTAGCCAGCCTAAATCCTGCAACCAATAGTATACTAACTTACCCAGGAAATTTCATAACACAGGTCAGATGAATTTTAAGGTGCATTATACCTAGCAGTTAAAAATGCTGTGTCAATGCAGTAATGTATAAAATCAATGTGTAGAGGTTTTCTTTCTGCTTTCCACAGGTCAAAAGAATCTTCCAAGAGGCAATATATATAACATACCAACCGTAATGCATAATGACTAACTTAAGTCCATTTCTCCCTGTAGAAAATGAGAGCCAATAGAGAAATATTTGTAGTGTTGTAGCTTAAGCATGTTTAGTTTTCCTTTGTATTAGTTTGCTTGGGAAGGGGCCGAGATAATGCTGAAGCATCCTATTTTGTGGATGAATAGGCGGTAATGACTTCACAAAGTTCTTTTTGTCATACTGAAGGGCCAGTACCTGACAAGCTCTTTTTCCCAGTCTTGGCTTCTTTCTTCCTAATTCTCTTTCTTGCAATTACTTGCCATTTATGTAGGAAAAACCTTCTATACACAATTTTGAAGCAAGAGGCTCTATGTGTTACATTGTAAAACTGAGGTTTTATTTTTCTGGGCTGCGTTCTAAGTGCACTACTGACTTACTCATTGAGGAACACTTCTAAAGCCTCTGTGCGATGACACCTGAGACTTTCTCTCAGTCTGCAATAACAGGACGGTTGCCCGGTTCTTAAGGGAATTTCTCTGCCATGGGTACCAAAGGCCCCTTCATTTTTACTTCAGCTTTGGGAGATCTTTTGGATGGTAAAATGGACTGGGCCAAATTCTCATTTTTGGTAAATTTGCTTTGTTATTAGATAGCTGTTAACCACTGATTGACAAGGATTTGTGAATGACCATTCTGTATGCCCATATAGCCACCATTTAAGCTATGCTTACAAGTTGTGTGTCCATATATCTGGTTTGTCCTTCTTTCTTACTGCTCTATTCAGTGACTCCTTTACCATTTTTCTAGTCCATTATATGAAATCGTATGTCAACTCAGTGACCCCCTGACTAAAACACTGGCAGTGCTTGTAAATCAGTGTAAAGCATTTATCCTCTTTATTTTGCATTCTTAATGTCTTCTTAAGCCTTCCTTTAGTGTTTAGTAATTAGTTATATTTTAGCTATCTATAATCATTATATTTGGGGGGCAACATATATCTAAGCATTTACAGTCAGGGGAGCATATTTGGCATTTTGCAACAGTTCGTTTCCCTAACAACAGAAATTGAGTAAAGTTTACAGTCCTTCAACTTTAGATTGCTATGAGATACAACCTGTCTTCTTTACAGTGTTCCCCAAAACTCTATATTAACCTAATTTAGATTTTGTATCTACTTTGTTCTGACTATAAAAGTACTGAATCTGTTAAAAGAGATGGGAAATATCACTGCTGAGAGTAGAGATGGGAGTAAATGCAATATACTTATCACATCAGACTGCATGGAATTCTATTTGGTTGTTCTATTAGGCTTTCCCATACCAAATGCTTCTCTGGGGCATTTCTAGTCTAGGAGACGCGGCATAATGGCAGAGCCTGTCTATGTGATGCCATTGTTGCTGGACTTTGCAATTGTTTTTCTCCACTGTGGCCCACAGTTCACTTATGGAGAAGCATGGGCTGTGCCAACCAAGCATCTCAGATTCCTACGGCAGACACCGCAGGCTAATTTCTAACTTCTTGCATGTTATGCTATAGTATCCACAGGTAGTTTGTTTTCAAACACAGCATAAATAATGCGTTTCTTTAAAAAAGCAGCTGTGACTAATGTTTAAGTATCCATAGAGCTTAGGATAGGGATTTGATACTTAATAGTTGGCCTGTTGCCAGTACTCTTTTTAATACACAGTACTGCTGCTTACAGCAGGAGTAATAAAACTAGATGCTATTTAACATGATGCTACTTGATACTCTGGTAAATTGCTGGTCTACTAAAGTGAATCTGTATCGGAATTTTCTTTTCGATGAGAATGAAAGGATCATTTTAATACTATTTAGACATTTTTCCCAGTTGACGTGTCTTAAAGTAGGTGTTTTATGTTTTTGTTAAATATGGTTTTACACCAGTATTTCCTGACTTCATAATTTGATTTTGTAATTAAGCAGAATAAGGCTAAAAATAAGTAGAGTGCTTCAAGGAAAGCAAAGACTAAGATACCAAAGCATGCTCTTCAGGAATAACACCTGAAATTCTAAATTGGATATATTCTTAAAGTATTTGGCATTATTTTAACCAGAAATAAAAAGCACAGGGTACATGGAGCTTAACTTGATCAAAGTCACCCTAGCCATGAGAACCAAGGGTAGAAATTTACTCCAACCTGGGTCTTTCTGAGCTATTCTGGTTGTTGATTCTTTCTTAACTCTTTGGGCATTTAAGATTTTAAAGTCTAAAGTCTATCCTACCAAAAGTAATTATTAGAACTAGATAGTGGAAAAGCCAATTGAATAATTAAGAGCATGAGTTACAGTGTATTTGGAATAAATTCAGGGTTTCCCCCCACAAGGTATAGTACAGTATCAAAATACATCGCTGATGTGCAGTGCTGCTAAAAAGAGGCCCTTTCAGAACTGCTTTATCTAACCTGAAGGGATTAATTCATATCTTAGTAGGTTCTGCAGACCTGATTTGTTTTTAAAACATTTATCAATAATGCTGAGTAAGTTCAGTTATTTCTTTTGCTTCTTTTTCAAGTCTTCCCCCTCCTCTGTCCACTCTTAGCAATATTATATAGGTAAAGTATATCCATCTTGTGTCTAATATATCACCAATTATTAGGTTACAAGTTCTATATTAATGAATTTAGGTTACACTGCTGGTCCTTTTGAGTTTATAACAAAGGTTTGTTGTTCTTCCTAGTAGATGGGCACAGAATGGGAGGTATTAAAAAGATACTAAGAAAAACCCTGTGTAGAGCTCTACTATAGGAGTTACATTAACTTCTGGGATATTCCAAGATCTTCCCTTCCTCACTCTCATCCACATCTCTGTTACAACACTTCTCCAGCCACAACATCCCCAGCCCCCCATTCAAAAAAAGAAAAAGGATGCCCTCCAAAAGCCCAAGAAAAAAGTATTTTTACTTTTTTTTTTTATGTCAGTCACCATACAGTACTTCATTAGTTTTTGATATAGTGTTCCATGATTCATTGTGTGTAACACCCAGTGCTCCTTGCAATACATGCCCTCCTTAAAAAAGTATTTTTAGAAGAAAGGGATTCCCCATTCCCATACTGCCTATGAATTTTTCAGACAGATGTTAGGATATTTAACCCATTTCTAAATTTCATGGCTTTTCAGGCTGTCTTGCTAATATTTAAGCTGAATTATACTGAGAAAAATGAGCTTCAGATACAATGGATAGAATGACTTTATCACCCCATTAAATATGCAGTCTTGCTTAGCCATGACTCAGCAACTAAAGTTCAAAAAACTCAGTTATGTAATGTGCAGGGTCACATATTATAAGACAAACAATATTTTAATTCAGTCTTCCATTGAGTAAGGAAACTATTTACATTATTAAACATGTATGGAATTGATAATTATTACAAACAAAACAATATTACACCCTAGTCTAGACAAGCAAGCAAGCACTGGACAGAAAAGATTTTCAGCTGGCTCCTTTAGACAGCTTGGTTGGAGGAATGGATTTTACATGTTTTTATATTATTTCAGAATGCAAGCATTTTATGTAAACGAAAGGTTAAAAATTCTTAAACCTTTAGAAAACCATAAAATAATTTCTTCACTAATATTCCATGCCAATTATAAAATATTCTAATATTTATCTTTCTTCAGCATGCTTAAATATGCAAAGTTTCATTTATAAATATTTGATAGGCAAATAATCCATAAGTATTTTTTGGCCCTTCTTTCTCTGTCCCTCCCTCAATTCTAATCCCCTCCCCTGATAATAAGAAAATAAAAACATTGGTAAAATAATACATCTAGACAAAAAATACAATTTGTTGTATTTTACTTCTGATACATTAAAATATGTATTGTTTTTTCCTTATTTTCAGAAACCTAAAAGAACGTCTTTTATTTCCTAAAGGATAAAATTGGATATACCCTCTTTAGTAGACTCTATCACAGTTCTATTGTTTGCTGTGTTCATTTGCTTAATGAATTGCGTGAGAACAGTCACTGTAATGAAGTGTGTGTGTTGGGGGTGGGGGGAAGGGCATGGGAAATGTTTTATGAAAAAGAAGTTATAAGCCTAATACTATGAAGTAACATCTAATGAAGTTCTTTTTAAGTGCAATATATTTATTTCTGCTAGAAATGTATTATCAACATTATGTAATATTTGAAGCATTACATGTTATTTGTAAACAGCTTAAAATTATATATTACCCAAAATTGTACAGTACAAATGTGTGATATTAATTTCTTTCATTAAAAATGGTGTGTTTTGATATATATGCACACATTTACACCTTTCATTATCTTACACACTTGCTTCATGACTTTTGGTACCTGTTTCCTCACTTGGAAAAAAAATGGATTAGGTAAGATTAGGGGTCATAGCTGGCCACTCCCAGACCAGACACAGCCAATGGGATTACTATACAGAGTTTGGGTGTTTTTTTTTTTTTTAAGATTTTATTTATTTATTTGACAGGGAGAAACACAATGAGAGAGGGAACACAAGCAGGGGGGTGTGGGAGAGGGAGAAGCAGGCTTCCAGCTGAGCAGGGAGGCTCGATCCCAGAACCCTGGGATCATGACTTGAGCTGAAGACAGACGCTTAACGACTGAGCCCCCCAGGTGCCCCTGGTTTTTGTTTTTAATTGTATTTGGAAGCCTATAGAGAAGTCATTGCTGTCAAGTCCCCACTGGTTCCCATTTTCCTACACCTAAATCCCCTTCATTCACTTACTCCACCTGATGAATTCTTAGAATCATGGGATTTTGCACCTCTCTGTATGGAAAGATACTGAAGACTCCATAAAGCTTAAAGCTTACCGCTCATTCCAGCCATGAGCTCTTCGATGTGCTGTAATGGTATTACACAAAGTAGGCTGATAAAAAATAAGATTAGCCAACTTCAGTCTTAATCCTTCCACATGACAGTCCTTCAGAATATTTGACGTTATCATACCTTCTGCTTTCAGAAGTCTGCTCTATTATCCTTAATTTTTTGTGCATGCCAAACACCAACCTTTTAAAAAATCTTTTATTTGGAATAATTCCAAGCTGACAGAAAAGTTGTAAGGATAGTATAAAGAACACTGTATACTCTTTACCCAGATTCACCCATTGTGAACTTTTTGCCCCATTTATCATTTGCATTCACACTGAGGTAGTGCATGTACTACCCCCTACACACACGTAATATATACAGATTGTTTTCCTCCATTTGAGAGTAAGCTTCACTTATCATGCCTCACTACCCTAAGTAATTCAAAGTGTACTTCCTAAAACCAAGATGATTCCATTAAATACCCACAGGACAGTCAGCAATTTGGGGACATTTAACAGTGGTAAAATGCTGTGATCTACCATCTGTATTCCAATTTTGTCAAATGACCCAGTGATGTCCTTTGTGGTATATTTCTTCCTTCAGTCTGGATCCAGTGCAGGAGCACATCTTGCATGTAGTTATCACGCTTCTTCAGTCCTTTAAACTGGTACAGTGCCTCGGCCTTTATGTCTCTTTCATGGCAAAATAATTCCTATTTTTCAATGTTTTATAATTTATTACCATTCTTAGTTATCCTAGTGCTCAAATCACCCCAGTATGGTCATCAGGAGCCCCTCAGGTTGGCTCCTGTGTCCTTTTGACATGCCCTAATTGACTTTTTTTTTTTTTTTTTGCACTCAGTTTCTGGCATAATACATTGTTTGAGGCTCATCTTGTACCCTTTCTGGAACCAGCCATTTCTCTAAGGAATCCAGATTCCTTTTAGTTGAGGAACTATATTAGAAACCAAAATCTGGGTGCCAGATGTGCTCACTGGGGTATGTTTGTGTCTAGGCCCTCTCAGACAAGAGAACTGGGAATATATATGTATATAAGCACACACATCTCTGTGTGTGTGTGTGTGTGTGTGTGTGTGTGTGTGTGTGTGTGTACAGGATGTATAAGACATCATGAGTTTATGCTGCTATCTCCAATTCCAGCGCACTCCCATAGGGGACTTCTTTGCCTTGCTTTGCCCCATTCCATATCTGTATGTGTCTTCTTCCACAGTGAGACTGGCTCCTGGCTCCCAACCTCAACATATTTACTCAATTCTACCATATGCCCCAAATAATTTCATATTGCTTCACTCATAAAACTGCAATAAACAAACCTTCTAAAAAGAGTTCAGATTTTGTTTGCAGTTGTTCCCTGCCGCCCCACCCCCGACTAAGGGAATACAGTCAAGTCACATGTTTAGCAGTTACTTAGTGTCTTTTTTATCCTACTGTATGGTTATGTCACTCATTCACAATACAACTGGGTTCATTTGTTCAGTTTCTTACAGTTTTTTTTAATTATTTATTTATTTATTTATTTAGTAAGCTCTACACCCAACATGGGGCTTGAACTCATGATCCCAAGATCAAGAGTCACATGCAATCAAGCCAGCCAGTTGCTTATAATTTTAAGGATTTTTTTCCTTTTCATTCTTACTGATTTTTAAATATGGAACATTAACATGCTTCCAACAAAAAACTCATAGGACTAATAAATTATATCAAGGTTGTGGGATGCAAGGTTAATATAAATAAATAAATATATTAATATAAATAAGTAAATTGCTTTCCCATATATCAGCAATGAACAATTAAAAATTTGAAATTAAAAACATAACACCATTTATATCAGCACCCCAAAAGGGAAAAGAAAATACTGAGGTATAATATGTATAAGATCTATATGAGGAAAACTATAAAACTCTGATGAAAGAAATCAAAGATCTAAATAAATGGAGAGATAGTCCATGTTTGCAGATAGGTAGACTCAATATTGTCAAGATGTCAGTTCTTTCCCACTTGGATCTATAGATTCAACATAATCCAATCAAAATCCCAGCAACTTTTGTAGCTATCAACAAACTGACTCTATATGGAAAGGCAAGAGACCCAGAATAGCCAACAAAATACTGAAGAAGAACAAAGTTGGAGATTGAAAATACCTGACTTAAGAACTTGCTCTAAGCTAAAGTAATAAAGATAGTATGGTATTGGTGAAATAACAGACAAGTAGATTAACAAACAATAGAGAGTCCAGAAAATAATCCTTGTGCCTTGATATTGGGAAAATGGTGCACTGCTTTGGAAAACAGTTCATCAACAGGTTAAACATAGAGTTAACATATGGCCCAGGAATTCCACTCGTAGTCTACACCTAGGAGAAATGAAAACATATGTCCACACAAAAACTTGTACATGAATATTCATGGCAGCATTTTTCATAATAGCCAAAAAGTGGAAACAACTCAAACATTCATCAACTGGTGAATGGATAAACTTTGGCATATCTATACAATGGAATATTTAGGTATAGAAAGAAATGAAGTACAGATAGATACTACAACATGGATGAACCTTGAAAACCAGGTAAAAGAAGCCAGACACAACCACGTATTGTGTGATTCCATTTGTATGACATAGCTAGCATCGGCATAGTCATAGTGACAGAAGGCAGATTAGTAGTTACCAGTGGCTGGGAAGGCAGGAGGAATGAGAATTACTGCCAGTGGGTGTAGGGGTCTCTTTTGGGGGGAGTGAAAAGATGGAACTAGTACTGATGATTACACAACCTTGTGAATATACTCAAGTCACTGAACTCTACAATTTAAAAGAATGTCTCCTATGGTATGTGAATTACAGATCACCGTTATTTTTAAACATAAGAGAAAAAGCCATGCAGCAAATCTTTTATTTCCATTTTTAGCGCCCAACTTGTCAACTTTGAGGACTTCCAGGGGAGTAAATCTTACATACTTGTGAGTTAAGAGTGGGCATTCTAGAATCTTCTCCCTGCCTCATTTTTTTTAATCTGTAAAAGAAAGATAATACTGCCAATTTGATAACACTGTATGGCCTTAAGCCCTCCATTTATATTAATTTATTTTTATCCCCTCCTGGTTTTTTTCCTAGAAAGAATTGTAGCTAGTTCTTTGAACTCCCTAGGTGGGAAAAAGATGATATAAATCATTCCCTCTCTACCCTGAGCCTTGATATGGCATTAATTGCTACCTTTTCTAGAACATTTGCTATAACTATGCACTTTATATACCTTATCTTATTTAATCTATGCAACAGCTCTCTGAGGTAGGAACTAGTATTATTTCCATTTGAGGTATGAAAAAGCTAAGGTGTAGAGAAAATTAGTGCTCAGAACCTACATCAGTGAGATAGCCAGGATTCAAATCCTGTCTGTACTCATAACTGAGATACTGTGCTAACCCCTCAAATATTTCTAAATTTTAAGAAATTTTTTGAAAGTCTACATTGCCTTTACTGAACCCATATAAACAACCTTAATCAAGAAACATAAAAGCTGCATAACCCTAACAAATTTTCTCTTAGATTACATAATTGTCACTGGTAAATGTCTCAAGAAGAGTTTTAGATTATGGCAAAGAACAGAAGGGAAATTATCTTTTGCGGATAGGTCAATATCCGTGGGGAAGCAGGACTCTGCTGCCCAAAGCAAGAGTCTGGTGGTCTTGATGTAAACACTTATTACTCATTTGGGGATACTTTTCCTTCTCCCTTATACTCCAGTTCCAACTTCGTTCTGCTAGAGCAAAGAAATAATTAGAAAATAGGAACAATGAAGCCCACTATACTAAAAGACTGGACAGCAAGTGGAATCAGGGAGGAATCAGAACAGAGACCAGGGATGAAGTGGAGGCCAGGTTGGGGCTGGGATGAACAGGTTCAAGAGCGATAGGCTTAGCTCATCTGGATTGACAGTAAAGTGTAGCACCTGGAGTACAAGATGGAGATAAACTGTGGGGTAGACTGCTGAGAGGAAGACCCTCAGGGTGGAATCCAAACGCAGCTGGATGCACACGAGGAGAGAAGGGAAGCAGTGCTAAGAAGAGAGCTGGGTACAGGGCACTGTATGACCCAAGAGCCATATTTTTCTTGCTACTTAAGTATATGCACAAATACTAATCAGAATCAGATAAAAGACTTGAATCAGGCCATATAGTCCAAAGTCTTTATATTCCATAGTCAGGGAAATAAAAGCTAGAGAAGTAAATTGCCCAAAACATACTGGGCCCAGTACAGTGATATTTCTAGACTACTATGTCATAATCAAAGTTAAATCAATCTAGGATATTATGGGATACAAAACAGCACACAGATGCCTTATATATCTTTGCTGTTTTGCTATGTTTTACATTTAATCTGCCCACACATATTCTACAATTCACTCTTTAATATAGTCTAAGACTTCTGTTCATTAATATTGAATGTAGTAATTCTTGTAATTGTTACTTTGGTGGTAAATAAAACTAATCTTGGTATTTTTGGGTTTGTACATGGAACTATCATCATTCATTTCATGGAAAAATAGATTTTGGGGAGGGTGGTATATATATTATATATATGTGTGTGTGTATATATGTACATATATATATATACACGTATGTGGTTGTGTATATATTGCTTAAGTCACTTAATGATTACTGAATACCTTTCTTCTCAAATCAGTGTGTACATACTATGCAATTAGGCAGTCTCCCCATGTGGTATGGGGGTGGGTGAAGGAATTTTCCCAATTAACTCGTGGATTACCCCCTTCCTTTGAATGAATTATGCCTATATAAATCTATCAAGGGCAAAGTGATCTCATTTCATCTAGTATAGGCTTGGTAACAACTGACCAGAGTATGGATGGTGGAAGGAGCTCCAGTTTTTAAAAGGAGAATAAGCCCCTTGTGGACACAGAAAGTAGACTAGAACTCCTAGACATTCCAACTTATCGTAGGTACCTTTCTCATGTGGATGAAAAGGCAGCCGCATGCAAAGCACTACATATGAAGTGTTGACGTTCAAGCTGTATGCTTCACCGCACCTGGTGACTTTCCATTTTCTCCTATGAAGAAGCACCTGCATCCAGCTAGAATTAAAGCAGGATCTATAAAGTAAACCAATAGTAGCAAACATACTATTTAAAAGTGAATCAATCCAAGGTGTGTAATGGTTTGACTGAAGTAGTTGTTTTATAAAATACACATGTGCAAAAACATTTCTTTTAGTGGAGACAACCTGCGAAAAGACCTTTTAACATATAAAACAAACCAATTAGAAAACACATAGTCACCAAGAAGCACATACCCATAGTTTATCCTGTTTTTTGGAGACAAAAACAGAGATACATGATTAAATAAAAAAGTTTTTTCATCTTTGCAAATTTATAGAAAGTCCTACAAAAATATAAAAAAAGAGTCCCATTTGGTTCACTCTTTTAAAACTTAACTGAAATGATGAAATCACTAAATAAAATGGCTCTAAAAGAATCTTGGATATGCAGTTCAATTACAGTTGACATAATTATGAGATCCTAAAAACTCTGCTACCATCTTTGGAACTATCTAATGGTGATAGGCTAGATACACACTTTGACACCAATTCCAACTCCTTGTACTGTCGAAGGGAAAAAAAAGTAATGTATAAGAATCTGTGAAACAACACAGATAAAAACCCATCTTTCATGCAGAAAAGTATCAATTAAAGTGAAATTAGTATGTTATCAAATTATAGAGGAAAATATAACCTTTTCAAAATGATGGTTCACTGAACTACCTCTCTTTTCTGATCCATATAACCAAGGTACATATAGATGTAACTTAGCTATCCACTTCAATTTATATCTATTTGCGTAAAGTTAAAATATTTAAATTTGATAAAAAAATTACTTGAATCCATTTAAGCAGTCATTATTATTTCAAAAACCAAATGTTGGCCATAAGTATCTTTAATAATTTGATATACGAAATATGTAACATAATTATTTTTATGTGGGATTAAATTTGGAGTTCCCCTACATTTCATATTTGGTAAACTGATTTATTACAAGGACAGTGATTTTTTTTTTAAACTACCTAAAAAAATTTTTTTAAATTTCTGATTTACAAGTCATTATTGCCATCTGCTGGTTATTTTGTTTCACTGCATTTTTGGGTAAAAATTACCAACTGCTTTCCTAAGAGACAAAGAGGAAACAGATGAGTTTTAGATACAGACGGAATTAGAAATCTCTATGGAAGAGAAACAATTTGCTAAATCACGAGGCATATTCACTTTAAATAGGATATAATATGCAAAAATATATTGTATTATACCAAATTATAATGTATTATTTTACTTGTCAGTTCATCATAGAATAAATATCAGGCATACTGGTTTAAGTTATTGTCATTAATAAGCATGTAGCTAAAATACAACTCAAATAACTGTCTGTTCAAAATAACTAAGTAGGGGTGCCTTGGTGGCTTAGTCAGTTAAACGTCTGTCTTCAGCTCAGGTCATGATCCCAAGGTCCTGGGCTACAGTCCTGCATTGGGATCCCTGCTCTGCAGGGAGTCTGCTTCTCCTTCTGCCTCTGCCTCTGCCTCCCTCTCTATCTCTCTCCGTCTCTCATGAGTAAATAAATAAAATCTTAAAAAAAAACCCAAAATAACTAAGTAAAATAAGTGACTGCTGTTGGAAGTTATAGAAAGATGAAAATGTGCCATGATTCTATTCAGCCATGTTTTCCTTCACATATACAAATCTATTCCTTTTTCTTTTTAAGAGAAACTAGTTTTATTTTATTTATTTACTTAAATTTTATTTTATTATGTTATGTTAATCACCATACATTACATCATTAGTTTTTGATGTAGTGTTCCATGATTATGGACTCTGAGAAACAAACTGAGGGTTCTAGAGGGTAGGGGGTGGGGAGATGGGTTAGCCTGGTGATGGGTTTTAAAGGGGGCATGTATTGAATGGAGGCACTGGGGGTTCTTAGTAAGAAAATGCATAATTATTTATGCAACTGTCTCTCAGTTTTTTTAAGTTAACTAATGAATCTAGCACTCACATTACTGTCTAATAATAGAACTATACAGAAATATAATTTAATGAAAAAGAATCCAGGTTAGCAAAATATTGTAATACTGACCAGTATACTTTTAATATGGTCAATCTAGAGCAAGATATAGGAACATTTTTTTAAATTAAGCATGTATTTTTTTTTAGGTGCTTTAGCATTTTTTCAGATGAGAAATTTTAGAGTGGCTAAGTTACTAGCTCAAGATCACACCATAGTAATCATCCACATATGAGTCCACTATGTAAAAGATTTAAAATGGAACCTGGCATATAGTTAATTATGTGTTGCTATATGCCTGAATCATATATATCCTGCTTCTTATACCTTAAACCCTATATCATGAGTATTTTTCCATATTATTAAATATTCAAATGACTTTAGTCAATTTAGGGATGCTTCATTGCATGAGTGTTCTATAATGTATTATTTGATGTGGAGGTTATTTCTAATTTTCACCAATAGAAATAATAATACATTGAACATTCTTATAAAAATTATATTTTAAATAGAAAAAATGACCAGATTAGTACTTTCAAGGGCTAAACCAAGGGTAAGAATGTTTTATTCTGTTAGTACATTGAGTGATCCAAGAGGCGACTGGAACTTCCAGAAAACAAATAAACAAACTGACCAAAAAGTGTTAACATAGGAAATAGGCAAAATAAACTGAAGGGTAGGAAACCAAAATCAGAAAGTTCAGTTCAGAACTGTACAGGAAAATGGCACTGAAAATGACATCTGGTCAACATTCCAGTAGCAGCCACTCCTTCCTTCCCACCCCTCATGAAAAAAACATAAAGTGTATAAAATCACTTGAATAATCTATTAACAAGGACCCTTAGAGTATCTTAAAAATATTCAACAACATACAGCTTAAAAGAAACACACCTATTAAAATCACAGAGAGTTGAGGGATAAACAGATTCATTGGGCAATTTCTAATTTTTTTTTTAAAAAAAGCACACATAGCCATATTAATCTCAGGTAGAGTAGGGTGTAGAATTCAGCCAACTTGAAATGTCTATGGGAAAACAGAAATTTCGCAAATAGACCACAGAAAAGGTAGACAATGTAAATAGACCAATAATCATGAAGGAAACTGAAAGATTAAAGAAAAAAAGGCTCCCAAACTAGATGTTCTAATGCAAAAAGGTGCAAATCTACCCAGTTCATTTTATGAATCTAATATAACTCTAATAAAAAATAATCATAGCCTTTCACTTACTGTTCTCAAAAATATTAAAATACATAAAAATAAGGTATTTTGAGTTTGCATATTTATTCAGTAACATATTTTTATCAACCACCCATAAATACCTTTCATTTTAAACTCAGTATTGGACAATTTTTAGCTGTCAAAACTTGGACAAATTACTATAGCCTTGATCCTCAATTTTCTAATTTGAACAAAGTGATTTTATGAATTAAATGAGAAAATATTTTAAGCACCAAACAGTGCCAGCACTGTAGAAATTCTCCCTGAAAAAAACTTAGGAAACAAATTAATAACAGTACTTACTGAATTTAAATAAGTGACAAGATGAATACTATGGTCAATAATTGCTTCAGACCTTTAGAGAAGGGGGAATTAATGTGGGCTGGGGCCTGGAAGGTGAAAGAACTCAGATGCTCAGGGAGAAATGGATAAAAGAGCTAGGGGACTAGGGAATAGCTTCCTGGTATGAGTAAAGGGATAGTTATGGAGTCTCATGCTTTGCACCTCACTCAAGATTACTGGAAGATCTGTGTCCAGAGAAGTGGAAAAGGCTGATTGGGGCAGATTATTGAAGGCACTGATGAGCAAGCCAAGGAGTTTACATTTCATTTGTGGGTTATGGGAACCATGAACATTTTTGAGGGATAGTGTATCAGGAAAATTAATCTGACCGTAATGAGCCATAGATTATCACATGGGGGAGGTGGGGATGAGGGAGTTCAAAACAGATGGGAAGTGAAGCGGTGTGGACTCCAGCGGTGCCAGAGGACATGGAAAACGTCAAGAACTCCGTCCAGTTTTGCTAGCTGCTGTGGCATGTTTGGCTATGTAGCCAATGTGAGGCCGGGTAGGTCTGGTTTAGGGAGGTGAGAGCACTGAGCACAATGATTCTATGCCCAAGGAATTCTATCTTAGCAACACTGTTGGAACACATACTTTCACTTGTGAAAATTAATAAAGAGAAACCTCATTTCAAATGGAGGCTATAGGCCAGAAGGGGGAGCTCCCTCACTGAGGTGAATTACAGACCACAACCGAAGACTGAACTGGAAAGGATCCTCCATGACAAGCCCTAACAGGAAGGGATATACATTTTATCTCCCACAAGAATTTTGCTAAGCCAGCAACTCCGCCAATGAGAAACCCTCATCACCCTGCACTCTGAATGTTTTCCAATGTATTTTTGTTCAAAATAACCCCTCCCAACTGTCTCCTTCTCATAAGTTCCTCTCCTTTGCTGTACTTGCCTATCGTTTTGCCCATAGCTTGCAAGTCCTGAATTGCATTTCTCTGCTATTCCTTAATAAACACATTTTTGCCTGATAAAATAACTTTCAATTTCAAGTGCCACATACTTCAAGAATGGATTTATAAATGCCGCCCTCCAAGGGGAAAGGCGGTATCAACTCTAGTGCCAACCCGAAGCCTTGAGGTTAGACTCACCTGGCTCAGCCTTCTCTGCCACATGTTGCCTATGGCCTTGGGCCAATCCCTCTATGTAGGAGACACTTAATGTCCATTGCAAGGTGTTCATAGGAGGGGAGAGAGATGTTCCCAAAGTGGGAGGCGCACCTCTTTCTTCCCTCGCTCTCTTTCTATGGTTCTTTCTTTCAACTAGGATTTCTTTCCCTTTTAATTACTTCCAGACGTGCAACCTTTTGGTAAAAATAACAAAGCTATGCCTGAACTCGAAAAAAAGAAGTAAATCAGAGAGAGCTCCTGCTTCCCCGCCAGCCAGACCGTGGAGCCCCACCCGGGAACAGGTCGGCTGGCCCGCGAGGGTGTGCGCAGGGATTTACGTGGGGCAGTGCGCCGGCGCCGCGCGGGGGACGACACGCCTGGGGGATGCACGTGACGCAGAGCGCTGGGGCCGTGCGCGTGGGCTGCGCGCCGAGGCGGTGCGCGGTGCGCGTGGAGGACGCACGAGCAGAGCAGGGAGGCCTGGATCTCACGCCCCGCCCTCCAGGTTTCCCGGTCGTCCTGACAACCAGGCGGCCCGCAACGGCGGCGGGGACGAGTCGTTGAGGCTGTGAGTCGAGTTAGGCCCCTGCGGACCTCGCCCGACTGGGCTGGGCCCTCGCCAGAGAGAGACCCACCTCCCTCCGAACAGGGACTATGAGAAAATGGTCGGGCAGACGAGGAGTAAGCTCAAAGAAGCGGCTTCAGAGCCGGTGCACTCCTCCCGCTCCATGCCGTCCAGGCGGCGGCGCCGGGCCACCGGAGCCGGGCAGCCGGAGATGGAGGAGTCGCAGGCGGAGATGGAAAAGCCACAGTCCCCTTTTCCCATAGGCGGGGGGAACCTGCCGGGGGGCGCCCGGGACTACTCGCCGCGTAGGACCCGAAATCTGAACGCGCAGAACTGCATGCAAATGGAGGTGGTCGCGAAGACCCTTCTCGGCCGCTTCCAGTTCCTCAGCTGTTTGCTGGAGCAGCTCCGGGACAAGGTGCAGCAGTTGCGGAGACGTCAGGTCAACAGCAGGACCTCTTTGGGCATAGGTGAGCAGAGGAGGCCGGGAGAAACCGTGGCAGGGCCGGAGGATGCCCTCTGACCCTCGGGTTTCAAGTGGTTTGGGTGAGTCCTAAAGATCAGCCTAACAAACAAGCTGGGCAGTCCTAATGACAAGGTCCAAGGTCGGGAAAATCGCCGACAAGAATTCCAGCTCCCTTTGTTCTTGTTTTAAAACATTTTCCAGGGTTTGGGGGCATAGTGATCACCCCTGTGTCACCAACAAAATGTCATTTTGGTCAGGGCAGCCATTTATCGCAGGTTGTAAATATGATAGGCTAGGCTAGTTCTTGGGGGCAGACATGTTCCTCTTGCACCTTAAAGCAAAATAAAGTGTTGGTTTAATTAGTTGAGAATCTTTAATAGTGGAAATAAGGTCAAATTAGACAATATATTGCCTCATGTCAGTACTCATTTACTTTCATTTTGCTGTGGAACTTCACTGCCTAGATTTGGGGAATTTTCTTCTAACTTAAGCACTTGAAAGATTTTTCTTTATTTACATTCTTCGTTTTCTGTTGCTTAAGAGTTAATTTAAATGTTGTTGTTTCATTAGAATAAAATTTGAGCCTAGCCCTTGGTCAGACTTGCTACTGATACACGTTGAAACGTAAAGAAATGTCTGCTAATGTAAGTTGTGATTTCTTTTCATCCTAAGTTGACTGCTGATGTTAAAGAACAATGAGTCTCCACATTTGGGGTGTTACAAGTACTAGAGGAATAATAGATGGGAATTCACACTTACATTTTATCAGATGTCTAATTTCGGCAACAGAAAACATCCCACATCCAGAATCAAAATGGTCTTGGATACTGGAGCCGTCTTGCCATCCCAAACACAAGCGCCTGAGCACCCATGTCTGGCACACCGAAGGCACTCAGTGAGTTCTGGGTGAAATAATGACTGAGTATATTAAGTGCTGAGGAGAGTTCAAGAAGAGCAAACTAATACTTTAGGATTGGAGGTGGGATATGAGATCAGAGAAGACTTTTAGGAAAAGGTGGGATTGGAATTGTGATATTAAGGCTAACATTTGGATGTGTAAGGCAGAAAACAAGTATTAGAGGCCAGTAAAATGGCATAATTGAAGTCAAAGAAGTGAGAAAACATAAAGGTAAAGTAAGGTGGAAAGGAAGGACACAAAAGGAAGAGGAAGTGGAAAGTCAAGTTCAGAAGGTTGGCTGGGACTGGCAGTGGAGAATCTAATTCAAAACTTGGTTTAAAGAATTTGAATTTCATTCTGTAGAAGGCACTGATTGATTCTTTAAGAAAAAAAATTTTTTAAAGGAGATGAAATACACATCATATAAAATTAACCATTTTAAAGTGAATAATTCTGTGGCATTTAGTACATTCACAATGTTAGCATTGAATAATTTTTAAATAGAGTGACATCATTAGTCTAACAGTGGTTTGCAAAATAGACTGGGGCTGGATGGAAAAAAGAAGCAGAAAAAAATAATTGAATACTGGAATCCAGGCAATAGTGGTTTTAGAGAGGGTGGCAACAACAGGAATGGAGAAGAGAGGACAGAGGTGAGCGTCAATGGAAGCATTTTGTGAGGGCTGGGTATGTGGTGCGGTGGAAGGACAGGGACAGAGAAAGTTTAGCAATGAGGACTGTAGATCTGGGAATTGTCCATGTAGAAGTGAATTGAAACTTTAAGATTAAGATTCCCAGTGAGAGAAAAGTGGGCAAAGCAGAGATATTTGGGAAAACCTCTTATACTTAGTTTTAAGAGGTGAAAGGAAAAGGAAAAGTCAGAAAAGCATATAAAAACAGAGTGGTCAGAAGCATGGAAGAACTGGAAGAGTTGGTAATAAAAGATGAAGAAATCCAAGAATCTGGTCAGATGCTACAGAGAGGTTTGAAAAACATAAGAGTTTAAAGAGGCCATTGATGTTGCTAACTAAAATGTCATTGGTCATTTTTTTTAAAAAAGTTATAAGAACTTAGAAGAAAGAAGCTGGCTAAGAATCTTGTCAGCAAATGGGGTTATGGGTTGGGTGGGGGAGAGAATATGTCATAGTTTGCAGGGCTTTTAGATCAACGGAAGTGTTTTGAGGCCTAGGAGAATTGAAGGCTGTAGAGAAAGGTCTTGGGGAGAGGGTGAGATTCAGGTTCCAAGAGAGGAAATAGTTGATGGAGCGAAGTCTTGGAATTTTGAGAAGGGTGGAATTAGAGGCACAAATTTGAGAAGCTAACTGGAAAAGAGAAGAGATACTTCCTTTGCTGAGATGGTAGGGAATAGAAAAATGAGGATTAATATGTAGAGAAATGTTAAAGTAGATATAAGAGAAGTTGGGAGTGCTTGCATCAGATGATCTCTGTTTCAGTGAACTATGAGGCTAGGTCACTTTCAGAGGTAAGATTGACAGGATATAGGGGTCATGAAACATGCTTTTTATCTCATCTTTGGAAGAGGCTTTGTGCATTTAGAATATTGGAATCATTACACTTTACCATTTTTTCAGGTGTGGAATGTGGGGTTGGGGAGGGAATGAAAGACACGAATATTTTGAGGATTTTGGGAAGGCTAGATGGGTTTAGTAGGGTATTTGATCTTTTCCCTTTCCTTAAACATCATTTTTAAGAGTTTTTTTTTTCTAGTACATGTAATTGTTAGAGACTAAGAAAGAATAGAAATATCGTTGAAATAGGATGGCGTATGTATCTTAAAGTTAATGAAGCCTGACAAGTTGAGAAAGAAGATACAGGTTTAATTTCAGAGGGGTTCAGAGTATATCACGTATTAGAAAGAGCTAACGTAGGTAGTGAGTATGTACTTTTTCTCCCATCCAAGTACTAACCAGGTCCGACCCCGCTTAGCTTCCAAGATCAGACGAGATTGAGCGCGTTCAGGGTGGTATGGCCGTAGATGAGTATGTACTTTTTCTATAAAGAGCCAGGTAGTAAATATTTTAGGCTTCACAGGTCACATATGGTCTCCATTGCTTATTCTTCTTCTTTCATATTTGTGTACCCTTTAAAAATGTGATAAGCATTTTTAGCTTGTGGACCGTACAGAATCAGATCATGGGCTGTAGTTTGCTGATCATGGTATAAAACAAGCAGTTCTTCTGAGAAGTACTGAAGAGTGGTAGGAATAAGCCCAGGATGGTTAGGAATGTGGAGAACAAGAGCTGGAGAAGCATGATTGGGAATTTTTTTTCAAAATTATAATTTGCTATTATTATTAATATATTGATTTACATTTATTTTGTTAGTCAAGGTAATTTCTTGAATTTTTAAGAGGCTAAAGTTGGTGGTTTGTTAAAATGACTTGCCGAGTATATCTGGGACAACCATAAGAAATATAATTTATTTATTTTATATTATAAAATTATATTTATAAAATAGTACTATTATAAAATAGGAGGGGAGGCAGGAGTTTAGGAATAGGGTATTCACTCCTCTGTAATAGTGACAAAAATACTTAGAAAATTGTCAGAATCAACTTTTCAAAACTTTATAAATTAACCAAAGGTTCACAACATCCTAAAGAGCATGTATTCAAAAACACTACTGCAGTTGTGTAAGACCAGTAGGGTTTGTGGCTTTTTAATTTGGCCTCATCCTGTGCCCCCTTCCCAGTTTTATGGTATCCTTGAAAACAAGCAGCATCCCAGCCACCAGCAGGGTCAGACAGTGTTTGCAGCTCCTCAGAAAGACCCATACGCACAGTAGTGTTCCTGTTTTACCTATCTCCACACCCTCTGATAAAGCCTCATGCATAGGGTGCAGACTGGGCGACTGTAGATGAATCTCCCAGGCCAGTAGTCTGGGGGCAATCAAAACTCCATAAATAGGGGTTTTCAGATGTGCTGCTGAGGAATCGACTTCCTGCATTTAACAATTTCTGACGAGCACAGGGAAGGTGGTTTAGAGTGGACCAGCTTGTAGGCTAGAGTCACTTCTGAAAGGATTGAGCTGAGCACAGTGTATATATGTGCTTGTTTTAAAAAATGTATGTAAAGAAATAGAGAATAAGAGGGAGAAGAGAGAATAAAGTGAAAATCCCCCCAAAGGTCAAAATCATTAATAATTTCATCACTTTTTTTGCAAGTTATGTAAATGAAACGTACACTTCCAAGTTTCCCTTTGCTCCTTGAATCCCGCCAGAGGTAAACACTATTCACAATTTGTTTTATGTCAGTTTGTAAATTTTTCCTATTTTATATAGAGAGAATTAGCTAGCCATCTTCCTTGTGTGTGCTCTTTCTTTAGGCATATAAGGGAATGCATTTGAAATAGTTGTTTTAAAGGTATATTATAATAAAGCAGCTTTTAATGACTTTTTGTTTTTGTTTTTCCAGCTGCATTTGTGGGAGTTTTGCACTGGTAAGATTTGTTTCGGTTTTAAATAAAAACATTTGGATTAAAAATTGACATTGCTGTTTGCATACAATAAAACAATAGCCACTTGCTATGTGTATAGAATGTGTTTGTGCACATTCTGTGTACATGTAATTTTTAAAAAAAACATGTGAAGCAGAATTTACAAAATGGATGTGTTAGAGGAATAGTATTTAGGAATTAAAATATTTTTGTGTTACCAAAGAATTCACTGCTTTATTTCTTTAATCTTTAGCTTTTCTAGTGTACTTTGCATATTTATTTCATCTTTAACTCTTATTTTATAGTAATTGTGGGTTCTTAGTGACATAAACTTAGAAATAAAGTTTTAATAACACCTGTCAATTAGAAATCAGGTAGAAATGAAAATAAAGCCTCAGCTGTAGGAATACAGATTAAATGAGCCTTTCAGCATGTGTGTACGTGTACTTTACACAAGTCATCTATTTGTAAAAATTAAAAGTAAAACAATATTTTTCCTCTGATGTATTTTCATTTCTACCTGAACTCAGGAATTTTTACTTTTGGGAAGAGTGGGATCAGATCCTTCTGGGACAGTGCTGCTCTGGCCATTTAGTCTCCGCTGCAGGGAGATTTTGACTTTAGAACTATGGCTATACTGGGAAGAAACATTTCCTATAGCTGTTGTTATCCAGACATATATCTCACATGTGAATCAAGGTGAGTGGAAGACAGGGTTGATACTTGGAATTTGGCTTTCTATTTATTTGGAAAGCATCTACGTGTAAATGAAGAGTAGCATAATTGCTGACTAATTTTACTTATCACTTATGTTCCCATTTTCACTGCCCAGAGCTGTTTTCTTGAGTTGCACTAATCAAATATCTTAAAGTACAGTTCTGTGTTCTTTGGTACTTGCAAGTTGATCCCTTACATGGTGTTCTATTTTTAAACTGCTTTAATCTAAAGTAATTTTATTTAAAATTATATTCCAAATGCTTTTCGACAGTCACAGAGGCATTTCTCAAAACTGTTACAATAGAATCACTTGTGAAACTTAAAAACTTGGTTTTTTAAGTTTTCTCTAAACTTTGATTTAGAGGCATGGAGTGGAAGGGGCAGAGATACCACAGGAGTTTTAGTAAACAATTATGATTAAGATCCAAGGAGTTAAGGAATTTCAGCTGTGTGCTACACTAAATCATGAATGCCTAAAAATATGCAAATTACTAAGCAAATTATAAAATTATCTCATTTATTCTTTTTCCTTTTATGATTTTTGTACTTTAATACTTAGTTAACTATTTTAGTACTGGTTTTGAAATGTTCTTATTCTTAGAATATGGTGCTTCATTTTTTTTCTAGGATACATTTAGTAACACTTTTTGAAAATGATCGTCATTTTTCCCACCTATCATCTTTAGAACGGGAGATGACTTTTCGAACTGAAATGGTTAGTTTCTTATAATAAATTAATTTGTAGTTTAAGAATAATAAGACTATAAGGTAGACATTTATTAGGAACTGAAATGAATTTTTGTTGAACTGCACTGTTTCTCAAGCTATAACCTAGGTTTATTATGTAAATAGAAAAGGTTTTAGGATTCTTTTACTTACCTCAGTACTCTACTTTTCTAATGCAGACTTCTTTTAAATATAAAAAAGATCAATTAGAATAGCTAGGGAAGAAGGAGAGAAAAGACAACATTTAAGAAGTGGTATAGGGGTACTGAATGTTATCAGAAATTGCTTGTCCTCACCACCATTCATCTCCAGAACTTTTTTATTTTCCCAAACAGAAACTATATCCATTAAACACCAACTCCCCCATGCCCCTGTCCCCAGCCCCTTGTAACCTCTGTTGTACTTTCTATCTCTGCAGATTTGTCTAATGGAGGTACCTCACCCACTGCTTTTTAAATCTCACCCTAATATCCCATTTAATCCTTTGAAAAAATGGGTACATTAACATTTGCATGGCATTTAAGTTTTTAGTATTTTATAGGTATTATTTCCGAAGAGAGGATATAAGATATTCTTAAGTATGGGCGCCTGGGTGGCTCAGTTGGTTAAGCGACTGCCTTCGGCTCAGGTCATGATCCTGGAGTCCCGGGATCGAGTCCCACATGGGGCTCCCTCCTCAGCAGGGAGTCTGCTTCTCCCTCTGACCCTCCTCCCTCTCATGTGCTCTCTCTCTCTCATTCTCTCTCTCAAATAAATAAATAAAGTCTTTAAAAAAAAAAGCTATTCTTAAGTAAATCGTGTAGCTGTGGCAGAGTCTGGGCTTTGATGACAAATAATTGGACTCAGATCGCAGGTCTGTGCTTCCTTGTGTGAGGGCTAGTCAGTTAACCTCTCTGATTCTCAGTAATCTCATCTGTTGTCTGGAAATAGTTCTAGCTTTACAGGATTTTATTGACTATGAAGGGAGATAATGAAGCACATTAACACAGTACCTGGCACAAAAAAGAGTAGATGTTATTAATAAAAGTGTATTTGTGTATTTCCTATTTCTCTAAATGTAGACTTCTACATATTAAATATCCTTTCGCTGTAGTATTGTCTTGTCCTTCTAAGCCGAAAGGAACAATCCTTATGTGCACTCATATTTACGAATCAAAAATATGAGGAAAAGCTCTTTCAGACATCAGCTAAAACAGAACTTCAGCTTAGTAGCCACTGGCATTGCTTCATCTGTTAAAACCAAGTCCTTGTAGAGGCATGAATGAGTGTAGAGCTAGAGATTGTTTCTAATGTTTTTGGGAGCATGTATTACAAACAGTGTGGCCCTTTATTTGCTTTTAGATTTTAGGAAGAAAAGCAGGAACTTGATGAAGAAAGTAATATGAAACCACATGCTTTTGTTAATCTCTGAATTTGAACTAAACAGCACTTTTGCTGGCCTAATAAAGTCATTATTTCCTGTGCTGGACTAATACACTAAGTTAATCCCTTTTTCAGGACTGCATAGGCATGCAAGGCATGAAGAACAGTAGTCAATTGATATTTATTTTGACATAACATTTGACATGTGCAGAGCTGTTAGATGGAGCTAGGAAGTAGGTTGCAAGCATTAAGTTCTGTCTTATTTTTGCTTATGATCATTGCATGTTATTTCTTAAGAGGTGGAAAAAAAGTAATTATCTATATACAAAGTTGCACAAGGACATGAAGGCATCTTTATTTATGCCAGAATTCAACAGATCTCAACTCTAGGCATCTCGTAATGTGGCAAAATCAGGCAAAATCAGGCGTGCTGGAATTAAAAATGTATTGTATTCATGTTTTAAGCCATGGTCAGAAAAACTCCTTAAAGGATTTAAGCACCCCTCCCACTCTTTTTCAAACATACAGAAAATATGAAAGTATAGCACAGTGATAACCTGAAAAGGCATGCCTTTTTTTGAGCCCAAGAATGCAATAGCAAGGAGAAATTAGGAAGTCTTATTATTGACCTTTTCCTTTTATTTGGAAGAAATTGTTCTAAAAATGTTCATATTTAATTACATCAACAATTTGTGCATTTTTAAGGGACTTTATTATTCCTACTTCAAGACCATTATTGAAGCACCTTCATTTTTGGAAGGACTGTGGATGATAATGAATGACAGGCTCACTGAATATCCCCTTGTAATTAATACAGTGAAACGCTTCCACCTTTATCCAGAGGTGAGTACCACTTGGGGAAAAATATTTCTAGAATGATCTGTTTGTGTCAGATAAAAATAGTAAGTACAATGATGTTACAAAAAGGAGGGAACCTTTAAGGTTTATTGATTGTATGTGTCCTTATAGTTGAGCAGAGTATCAAAAATTCCTCTCCTAAATTTTAAAGACCCCAGAAACTATGCTTACATAAAGTCAAAGAAACAAATCTTAGTGTGGAAGTAATGACCAGCATAATTAGAGGAGCCAAATGGGAACGAGCAAAATGTGTTCTAAATGGAGGTGGTCTGTTGGCTTTGGAGACCCTATGAATGGGCATACTGGTCTCATGAAGGAGCACTGAAAGTTATGAGCAGACCAGTGACCTTGGAGTTACATTAATAGAGCAAGATTTATTTAGTCACATAGTTAGAGGTCTATGAATATCTTCCATAGCTTAGCCTAAAAGAGTATGGATTTTATGGTAGTCTGCAGATTCTAGAAATTGGAACAATGACAAAAAATTAGTAAGTTCAGTTTTTGAACTGTTAAGATAAATGCTAATTTGATGTCATTGTATGCACTACTTTTAAGTTATCACAGAATCCAGCACATTTGTTAAAGATTAGTGCTTCTTAGACTTTTCTTATTTTATAGCTTTAAAAATTACTATATTTTTGATTTTGAAATGTTGAAAATTAGAAACTTTGAGAAAATAAGCAAAGGTGTGATCAACCACCTAGAATAAATAAATGCTACTCTATTCTAATTTTTGCTTCAGGTATCTTAAAGCATTGTAAATACAGTCAGTCATCTTTGTTTTGCTTCCCAGTTGAGTTTGCTCCTTTCCCATTCCCGCAAGTATCATCATCATGAATGTAATGTGTTTTCATTGTTCCTTATTTTTAAGGGTTGTTTTATGTGTTTTTGTAAATCTACATAAATGCTCTTATACTGAACAAAACACTCCATGACTTTTTCCTCAATGTTATATTTTTGAATGCTGTGTATATGTATATTTTTTCTTTAATTTTAACCATTTTATGAATTCCAAGATTATACATTTCCCTCCTCGTGGATATCGTTTCCAGGCTTTAAATATAAATAGTTCCAAAACATATGTTCTAGTACGTGTTTTCTAATTGTGTATATGTGCAAGATTTGTTGTAGGATATTCTAAAAGTAGAATTGTTGTGTTATAGAGTATATATTTTGCTGACTTTATCAGATAGTGCTAAATTGCTCTCTGAAGCAAATGTAGCCATTCACACTGCTGTGTAGGAGTATTTACTTTTCCTCATATCCTTATTAGTTTTCAGTTTATCAAAATTTCTGGTTTTGCTCTTCTAATGGGTGTGATATACTGTTTATTTTAATTTGTACTTCCCTTATTATTTGTGGAGCTAAGAATATTTTCATGTTTAATAGTCATTTGGATTTTTCTTCTATCAATAACCTGTATAAATCTTTATCACCACTTGGTAGTTGTTTTCTTACTGATTTGTTGGCAAAATTTATGTATTTTGTAGAGTAATCCTTAGTAATATGTGCTGAACATATCTTGTCTCTGGCTACTTTTTGTTTATTTAATTTTTGTTGAGGTATAACTTACATGCAATAAAATCCACCTGTTTTGAATGTACAGTTCGAGTTATACATTTGACACATGTGTAAAACTGTGTGCCACAATTGAGTTATACAACATTTTCATAATTCTAAGAAGTTTCCACGTGCTCCTTTGTGATAACTAGCCTGTCCCCTATTGAGTTGTCTCATCACAGGAGTGGTGAGATGGGACATCATTGCTCTGTTCCTGATCTTAGTGGGAAAGCTTCAAGTTTCTCATCATTAAGTGTGATTTTAGCCATGGGCTTTTGGTAGATATTCTTTATCAAGTTAAGGACGTTCCCTCTATTCATGGTTTACTGAGAGTTTTTTTAAGATCTTGAATAGGTGTTAAATTTTGTCAGTTGCTTTTTCTGGGTCTGTTGATCTTGTAGTTTTTTTTCTTTAGCCTGTTGATATGATGGATTATATTAATTGATTTTCAAATTTTGAACCAGCTTTACATACCTGCAGTAAATCCCACTTGGTCAGGTTGTATAATTTTTATACACTGTTGGATTTGATTTGCTAATTTTTTTTTTGAAGATCTGTGTTCATGAAAGGTATTGTGTGTAGTTTTCTTATAATACCTTTTTCTGGTTTGGTGTTAGCATAATGCCTCAACAAATGAGTTCGTAAGTGTTCCCTCTGCTGTATCTTTTGGCAGAGATTCTAGAGAACTGGTATATTTTCTTTGGTATAATTCACTGGTGACCCCATCTGGGCCTTGTGCTTTCTGATTTGGAAGATTATTAATTATCAATTAAATTTAATAGAGATAGTCCTATTCAGATTGTCTGTTTCTTTTTATGTGAGTTTTGGCAAGAGTGTGTCCTTCAAGGAATTGGTTCATCAAATTGTGAAATTTATGGGCAAAGGGTTTTTTATTATTCCTTTATTATCTGCTTAATGTCCATGGGATCTGTAGTGACATCCTCTTCTTTCATTTCAGATATTTGTAATTCATGTCCTCTCTTTTCCTCAGGCTGGCTAGAGATATATCAATTTTATTGATGCTCTCTTGTTAGATGCATGCATGCACATTAAGGATTATGTCGTGTAGAATGGACTCCTTTATTATTATGTAATACCACTCTCTACCCCTGATAACTTTTCTTATTGTAAAGTCTGCTCTGTTTGGAATTAGTATAGCTGCTCCCACTTTCTTTTAATTAGTTTTAGTGTAGACTATCTTACTCCATTCATTTACTTTTAATGTATAGGCGTATTCATTTTTAAGGTTGGTTTCTCTTAGATAACATGTGGTTGGGTCTTCTTTTCTGATCCACGTTGACAATTTCTATCTGTTGATTGGTACACTTATATCATTAACATTCAAAGTAATAATTGATAAAGTTGGATTGATATCTACTATATTTGTTACTATTTTCTATTTGTTGCCTTTGTTTTTTTTTAGTGTTTTTACTTCCATTCTTTCTATGCCTTTTGTGGTTTTAATTGAGCTTTTATATTACTGCATTTTCTCTCCTTTTTTAGGATATCAGTTATAATTCTTTTTTTTACACTTTTTGGTTGCCCTAGAGTTTATAATATACATTTATGACTAATCCAAGACCTCTTTCAAATAATATTAAGCCACTTCCTGGGTAGTGTCAGTACCTTATAATAACAAAATAATTGTAATTCCTCCCTCCCAACCCCTGAATCCTTTCTGTCATTCATGTCACCTATACACAAATATATACACATTCATAATTATACATAGTTGAATACATTGTTGCTATTACTATTTTGAACAAAGCTTATATGTTAGATCAGTTAAGAATAAGAAAAAGGAAAGTTTCTATTTTATCTTCACTTTTCTTTTTTTGATGCTCTTTTTTCTTTATGTAAATGCAAATTTCTGATCTCTATTTTTTTTGTCCCCTCTAAAGAACTTTTATACAAAGTCCCCCAATTTTTGTTTGAGAAAGTCTTTATTTCTCCTTCACTGTTAAAGGATAATTTCACATGATACAGAATTCTAAGTTCGTTTTTTCTCTCAGCACTTTAAATATAGCAGCCCAGTTTCTTCTTGTTTGAATGGTTTCTGAGGAAAAGTCAGATGTAATTCTTATCTTTACTCCCATATAAGTAATGTGTCTTTTTTTTTCTAGCTTTTTTCAGAATTTTTTCTTTATCTTTGATTTTCTGTAGTTGGAATACAACATTCCTTGGTGTCATTTTTTGGCATTTATCATGGTTGGTGTTCTCTGAGCTTCCTGGTTTGTGGTTTGGTATCTGACATCAATTTGAAGGACTCCTGAGTCATTTCAAATATTTCTTCTGTTCCTTTCTCCCTCCTCCTTCTGGTATTCCCATTATGTGTATAGTACACCTTTTATTGTCCCACGGTTCTTGAATATTCCAGGGTTTTTTTGTTGTTACTGTTTGTTTTTAAAGATTTTATTTATTTGAGAAAGAGCACGTGTGTGAGCATGAGTTGGGGGAGAGGCAGAGGGAGGGGGCTAAGCAGACTCCCCGCTGAGCAGGGAGCCAGAACCTGGGCTTGATCCTAGGACCCTGGGATCATGACCTGAGCTGAAGGCAGAGGCTTAACCGACTGAGCCACCCAAGCACCCTGTGTTGTTGTTTTTTTGTTTTGTCTTTTTTATTTTGGCTTTTCAGTTTTAGAGGTTTCTATTGAAATATACTCAGGCTCAGGGACTTTTCTTCAGCTATGTGCAGTCTACTAAAAAGTCAATCAAAGGCATTCTTGATTTCTGTTACAGTGTTTTTGATCTCTAGCAATTCTTTTTGGTACTTTTTAAGAATTTCTTTCTTTCTGCTTACATTACCTATCTGTTCTTACATGCTATTTACTTTATCCATTATAATTTTTTTTTAATTTTTTATTTTAATCACCATATATTACATCATTTGTTTTGGTGTAGTGTTCCATGATTCATTGTTTGTTCATAACACCCAGTGCTCCACGCAGAATGTGCCCTCTTTAATACCCATCACCAGGCTAACCCATTCCCCTACCCTCCTCCCCTCTAAAACCCTCAGTTTGTTTTTCAGAGTCCATCATCTCTCCTGGTTCGTCTCCCCCTCTGACTTACTCCCCTTCATTCTTCCTCTCCTGCTATCTATTATAATTTTTAACATATTAATCATAGTTGTTCTAAATTCCCAATTTGATAATTCCAACATCCCTGCCATGTCTGGTTTCTGATGCTTGTTCTATTTCTTCAGCTGTGTTTTTGGCTTTTAGTATGCCTTGTAATCGTTTCTTAATAGCTGGACCTGATGTCCTGAGTAATAAGAACTGCCGTATATAGGTTTTTAGTAGTGTGGTGTAAGTATTCTATAATCCTCTCACTAGGTGTCAGTCTTTTATGAACCTGTGCCTCTGGGCTGTGAACTTCACAAGTTCTTCTCAGGTTTTTTCTCCTGCTTAGGTGCAACAGGATGGCTAGAAGGGGCTGGAATTGGGTATTTCCCTGCTTCCCTCTCTGTTAGGTTCTGATAAAACCTTAGTAGATTAGGCTCTAGTAAAATAATTTCTCCTGAGGCAGGCTTTGTTAAGAAGAAGAGAGTGCTCTGGTGTATTTCAAAATGGTCTTTTTTCTACTACCCCTTGCCAAAAGCAGGAGATTTTTCTCTGATATTCGCTGTAAGAGCCTGGTGAGCTCCTAGAAGTAAAACTCATAAATGTGCTGGCATTTCCCCTATTGCTGGGTCTCCCTGGAATTTTCACTCTCAGACTTGTCTACCTTATGCCTCCAGCAATTTATCAATTATAGTTTAATTTTTTCCTACTCTCCAACTGCTTCCCGTGGGGGTTTTTGCTCATGGGTTTCTGTTCCACTAAGTTGTGATTCTCTCAATTTGCCTGTCAGTCTCCAATATGGGGAATAGGAGTTTGCCCTGTGACCTCACTATATTATGTATATTACCTATGCATAACTTACTACAGTCTACTTCTGCTATCATTTTACTAGTTCAAATGAGATGCTTACCTCTCTTTACATCTCTTTACCCTTCTCCCTTCATAACATCATCATCTTAAATATTTCTTCTACATCCATTTAAAACCACATCAGACAGTACTATGATGTTTCTTTTAGCCTTCAAACTTATTTTTTTAAAAAACTCGAGAAGTGAAGTTTATTTTATCCATTTTTAAAATTTCTTCCTTATGTTCTAAGATGCCTTCTTTTATAATTTCATTTCTGTTTAGAGAATTTTCTTTAGCCATTCTTTTAGGGTAAGTCTCCTAACAACATACTTTACTAGTTTTGTTTCATCCTTCATGTAAAACTCCCTTTAATTCTTGAAGACTATTTTTTTTTTTTTTCTGGATATAGGATTCTAGGTTGACAGTTTTTTTCTTTCAGCATTTGATAATTATGCTACTTTATTCTGGCCTTTCATGGTTTCTGATGAGAAATCTATTGTCAATTGAATTGTTTTTCTCCTTTAGATAAGATTTTTTTTCCTTCCTTGTTGCTATCTATCTGTCTATTATTTTTTTAGTTTTCACAAGTGTTCAGAGGTATGTTTAAAAGTTTTCAAAAGTGTAATGTGTCTTGGTGTGGATTTCTTTGGTTTTATCCTATTTTTGTTTTGCTCAGCTTTGGTTTCTTCTCTCTTTTCTCTTTCCAAGACTTCAGTGATAACAAATGTTTGATCTTTTCTTATAGTCCCAGAGGTCCCTAGGGAACCTTATTATTATTATTTTTTCCAAATCTGTTTTTTCTCTGTTGCCCAGATTGAGCAATTTCTATTGCTTTGTCTGTGAGTTCATGGATTATTTTCCTCTATCCCTTCATTCAGCTGTTAAGCCCATCCATTGAGTTTTAGTTTTGGTTATTGTATTTTTCAGTTCTGAAATTTTTGTTTGTTTCTTTCATATCTTCTATTTCTTTCCTGAGCCTTTCTGGGTTTTTGTTTCCAGCACATTCATAATTTCTCATTGGAGCAATTATTCTAATATTTTTGTCATCTCATTTTTGGAATCTCTTTTTTTTCCATTCAGTTTGAGATCCTTATGGTTCTTGATATGATGAGTGAGTTTCATTATATTGGACATCAATGTCCATTCGTTGATGGACATTTGAACATTATTTTATGAAACTGGATCTTATTTAAACCTTAGTTTTACCTGGCTTTCTTTGGCATCACTCCAGCAAAGGAAGGAGGATGTCTGCCATCTTGTTATTGCCAGTTGGGTATTGAAGTCCAGTTTTCTCTCCTGGCCTCTGTTGACCCCAGGGTAGAGGTATTCCTCATTACGTTTCAGTGGGATCAGAGTTCTGACCAACTCCGATCTCTGCAGACACCATGGTGTGGATAGCCTTGTTACCCCTGGGTGATAATGAAAGCCCTGACTCCTCACTAAGCCTCCTCTGACATTACCACACTGGGAAGGGAAAAGGATGACTTATTGCTGGTTGGGGTAGAAGTCCAGGCTCCTTACATGGTCTATACTGACACCATGGGGATAGAGAGCATCCTACTTGGCTTTGTCTTAACAACATCTTAGTGGGTGAGTTGAGATGAATTGTTAAAAGTTTAGAGAAGGTTGAAGTCTAGTTCCCAATTTGACCTTTATTGGTGGGACCATATGGGTTTTTGTTGTTGTTGTTGTTGTTTTCTGTGGTATTTGGGTGAGGGGAGAGATTATTGTTTATAAAATTTTTATGTATTCCTAGGCTGCCACTTTCCTGGTCCTTTAGCTAGAGAGAGCAGGCTTTTGTCAGTCTTTTTTTGTGTCTGAACCCATTGGTGTTTCTGGTTGTCAGGCTCTTTAACTACAAATCTGAGAAAATGAGGCAAAAGGAAAGTCCAGGAAACTCATCACCATGTTGTTCCTTGGGTCCTAAGATCCCTAGGTAGTTTGCCTTCTCTCTACCTTTCAGGGTCTTCTTATGTTTAATTTATATAATTCCCAGAAGAAATAGCAGAAAGTATGTCTACTCCATCTTCTCCAAAGCAGAAATTCGTATTATTTAACTATTTATATGTTGTTTTTCATTTTTGTTCTGTTCAAGTTATTTTCTAATTTCCCATTGATTTTTCTCTTTGATCTGTTGGATATTTGGTATTATGTTGTTTAATTTCCAAGTACTTGGGGGCTTCCCAGATTTCTTTTTTCCTTTTTTTTAGAGAGGGGGAAAAAAGAGGTGGGGGAGGGGTAAGGGGAGAGGGAGAGAGAAAATCTTAAGCAGCCTCCATGCCCAGTGTGGAACCTGACATGAGGCTCGATCTCACGACCTTGAGATCATGACCTGAGCCAAAATCAAAAGTCAGACACTTAAGCGACTAAGCCACCCAGGTGCCCCCCCTTTTTATAAAATTTCTGTAAGTATTTTTCAATGTAATTTTCAGTAGTAACAATTGTATAGTATAGACCTAAGTTCTAAGATGAAAGAAGCTGTTTTCTGCACCAGCTTTCTTTATATCCCAGCTTACCTTGAGACACTCTTCTGTTCTTATTTCCTCTGATGATTATCTGTATGACTCTAGTATAAGTGCAAAAATTTAAAAGACAACTGATTTCTCGAATCTTCAATTTTAGTTAATGTTGACTTATTCTGTGTGTATAAGATGAGGATTTAGCTTATTACACTAGTTTTAGGGTTATTTTTAGAACTTTAGTAAAATCGCTATTTCTTGTTGCGTTAATTTCTAACAGTATGTTCTCTTAAGACAGCTAATTTTTTCTTTTTACTTATTCAAAGATAGTGAATAATTAGCAGTTTTCAGTCTCCTTGATGTTATGAAAAAGTAATCATGATAACTTAAATAGTATCATAAAGGATGAGGCAACAAGGAATCATTCAGTCTTATTTCACATTGTGTAGATACAATATGGAGAAGATCTAGATATGCTTGCAACCTTATACGGTACTTCAATGTTGAAATGAATGTCCATACTTTTTGTGTTCATAAGGAGATTAATTTCTCACCCAAAGCTAAAAGTGTTAAGTTTGGAATAATGTATTTTGAAAAGGCAAAGCATTTAATGCTTAACTATATGCCAGCACGTAAGCTCTAATCCCCCATCACTCCTGCAAGATGGTTATTATTAACATCATTTTAGAGATGAAGTGGCCAACATTCAGAGGTTGAAGGATTTACTTCAGGATATCAAACCATAACTTGCAGAGTCAGAATTTGTGTTCAATTCTGACTTTAAAGCAGTGTTTTCTTATTCTATCAAGCTGTGTCTCAGAAAGGAATATAATTCTAGATTTAGCACATACATTTAATGTGGTAAGTTTTCGTACATGGACGATAAATACACAAGAATATATACTACAATTTTTTTGTATAAGGTCAGGTTTATAAGAGTAAGTGATAAAATAATAAATTTATACTTTTTGTATATGGAAAGATGTTTATGATGTTTGGTGATGTGTATTATCTTAGCATCTTACATAATATTATAGGATACTGGATCTAGCTAAGTGTTTTTATATACCAAGGGGGAGACTGGAAGGATGATCACCAAAATATTAAAAAATAGTTAGCTCTGGGTGGTTTTCACTTTCACTTTGAACTCTTTATTTTTTTATTCTTTTCCCAATGATGTTGTGTTATTTTTCCCAAATCTATAAATTATTTAAAAAAAAAAAAACTCCCAGGCATGAGCATTTTGTTTGTAGTTTTCTATGGTTGTTCTTTTCCCTTGTCTTTAAACTTCACAAAGTGGTTTGCAGAATGGGAAGAATTGGTTAATTAAACCTGCTTGGTCAAAGTTTTAATGGGCACAGGAGCTATTACTCCATATGCAGTTGGTTTTATATTTTTTAGACTGTGAAGCAAATAAATTCAATAAATGAAATGTTATGAAATATTCCTGTAAATCATTGTATTTTCCTATTAATCACCATCATAATTTAATTATGCTATTTACTTATTTTACAGCTACTGTTATTTATGTAGAATCGATCAAAGAATACTACAGAGATGGTGATCATAACAAATTTTTGCAGATGTGCACTAATCAGTAATATACAAATTTAGTTTATTGTATGTGTATATATATAACTTTAAAATGACTGTTTTCCAAGTGAAATGATTTAAATAAATTTGTCAAAGTTTATAATGTCAAAGGAAACCATCATAAAATAGTATTTTGGAAAAATTATTATTATGAAGATAGGATCTTTTCTTCCATCATCTCTTTTTGTTTTTGTCTTTGTAGGTGATTATAGCCTTCTGTTATCGCACATTTGTGGGAATAATGAATTTATTTGGACTAGAAGCTAAGACCTGCTGGAATGTCACCAGAGTAGAACCTTTAAATGAAGTTCAAAGTTGTGAAGGCATGTTTCTTTCTAAAATGTTGCTGTGTTGTCATTAATTGTATATATGTGCATATATGATATTCATTAAGCTGTCCCTGAGTGATAGGTTAGTATTTACTGTTGGGATCAAGATGACCCAGGTAGTCACGGACCTCACCCTCGCAGAGTTTACACATAAGAACGGCATTAGTAGTTACAGTCGCGATCGGTATTACAAATAAGAAAGTGAGGTTGCTAAGGTTAGGAGTAAGAGAGAAGTGTTTCAAGAATAGGAACCAGAATATTCAGAAGTCCCAAGGCGAGAGAAAACTGAAAGAATGCTAGACTTCTGGGTGCAGAGAGAGAAAGAGAGAAAAATGGTGTGAAATGATGCTGGGAATGTAAGCAAGGGTCAGAAAACAAAAGACCACTTGCTGGCTAAGGATTTTATACTTTACTCATTGAATAATTTTAGCAAGTTAACATTTTAAAAACATTATTTTGCCAGTTATATGGAAAAGATATTAGTAAAGGACAAAAGTGGGTTTAGTGTTGCCAGAGAGGAGACTGTTATTCTCTCAGCAGCTGACTGCAGGACAGATAACTGGAAAATGCAGATACTTGGGAGATTTTGGAAGCAGAAGTGACAAGATTTGGTAATGGATTGATGGGAGGGGGAAAGAGAGTGAAGTCATGTAACACCGGTTTCTGGCTTAAGTGATTGAGTTTCTCCGAATGGTAAAAACATTTTAAGAGTAGCAGGTTTGAATTGCTACAATAGTTTAAAGTACCTGGGAGACCGCAAAGTGGAGGTGTCAAGTGGCTACCTGCCTGGACATATATAGGAAGAAGAAAGTTCTGGTCTAATATAAACTTGGAGTCATCTGTATACAGATGATCATTGGAGCCTTGGAAGTATAAGAATTTCCTTAAGGATTCCTGTATGAGACCTAGCAATTTTGGGGTGGAGTCTTCTGGGTTTTCCACATAAAGGATCATGTCATCTGCGAAGAGAGAAAGTTTTACTTCTTCTTTGCCAATTTGGATGCCCTTTATTTCTTCTGTTGTCTGATTGCTAAGGCTAGGACTTTTCTAGTACTATTTTGAACAGCAGTGGTGAGAGTGGACATCCCTATTGTGTTCCTGACCTTAGAGGAAAAGCTCTGTTTTTCCCCATTGAGAATGATATTCTCTGTGGGAAGCTTTTCATATATGGCTTTAATGATATTGAGGTATGTTCCCTCTATCCCTACACTGTGGAGAGTGGCTAAAATTAACAAGTCAGGAAACAACAGATGTTGGTGAGGATGTGGAGAAAGGGGAACCCTCTTATGCTGCTGGTGAGAATGCAAGCTGGTACAGCCACTCTGGAAGACAGTATGGATGGTCCTCAAGAAGTTAAAAGTAGAGCTACCCTACAACCCAGCAATTGCACTACTAGGTATTTATCCAAAGGATACAAACATTGTGATCCAAAGGGGCACCTGCACCCCAATGTTTATAGTGGCAATGTCCACAATAGCCAAACTATGGAAAGAGCCCGGATGTCCATAAACAGATGAATGGATAAAGAAGATCTGATACACACACACACACACACACACACACACACACACACACACACACACACAATGGAATATTACCCAGCTACCAAAAAGGATGAAATCTTACCATTTACATCAACATGGATGAAACTGGAGGGTATTATGCTGAGCGAAATAAGTCAATCAGAGAAAGACAATTATCATATGGTTTCTCTCATATGTAGAATTTAAGATAAAAACAGAGGATCAGAGGGGAAGGGAGGGAAAAATAAAATAAGACAAAATCAGAGAAGGAGACAAAACAACCATAAGAGACTCATAACCATAGGAAACTGAGGGTTGCTGGAGGGGAGGTGGGAGGGATGGGGTACCTGGGTGATGGACATTAACGAGGGCACATGATGTAATAAACACTGGGTGTTATATGCAACTGATGAATTACTGAACTCTACATCTGAAACCAATGATACACTATGTGTTAACTAATTGAATTTATAAAATAAGTGAAAATATTAAAAAGAGAATTTCCTTAAGGAAAATATGCAGATTGAGAAAAGAAGAGGGCCTATGACAGAACCTAAGGTGATCCAACAGTGAAGAGGTGTGGTGTGTAATAGAGGAGGTTATTACAACAGCCTGAAAAGGAATGGTCAGAGAAGTAGAAGGAATCAGAAAAGCCAGCCTTCAGATCTTGGCTCCATCAGTTACACCTAAATACCTTTTGGCAAACTATTTAAGTTTTCTGTGTTCTGTTATCTCAGTCAGTAGTAAGAGTATTTTCTTGCTAACTAATCTCATAGATCCGTTCTGGGAATTCTGTGTGATGATTGTATAGCACCTAATAGGCTATATGTGTGCTTACACACACACACACACACACACACATTGTTTATATGTGGGATATATTAAGAATTAAGATTTTGTCTATACATAGTAATGGATCAAGTAAGTAGGTCATCTCATATGGACTAAAGGTGCTGCTTGAGTTCAGGGGCCATATCTTACTCATCCTAGAGCCTAGCAAAGGAAAAAATAATGCAGTGGGTTTTCTCCTGTAATGCATGCGGTGACTCTCCACAGACAGTTGTAGATAATGAACAAGAGCAGCATCATCTAAACAAAGTGAAGCACCAGCTAATCATTACAGTATAATAATACCTCAAGTAAAGGAAAGTACTTCTGTAACTATTAAATAGAGCAGCAATCTGAACAGTGAATGTTTTCAGCAAGTTCATGAACACTTGATTATAAGGCACTGAGATAATTATGCCCAATTGCTTTATAGTCATTTATTCATTAAATACTGAATAATCTGTGTCTTTTTAAAGGATTGGGAGACCCTGCTTGCTTTTATGTTGCTGTGATTTTTATTTTAAATGGAGTAATGATGGGATTGTTCTTCATATATGGTGCATACCTGAGGTAAGATTACTGTATTAAAAGATCTTTCAGTGGGCTTATAAGGACTGGCTGACATTTTCTGATTAAAAGGATGATTATGAGATGAATTGATTAATACAGAATTTTATAAATTTATTTTTTTCAGAAACGTAGCTAATATTGCACAACCAGAAACTGGAGCTGTCACTAAAATATCTTAAAGGCCAAAAAAATAAAAAATAAATAAAATATCTTAAAGGCCTCTCTTTTATCCTTGTGGGGATTTTTTTTAAACTAATTAAGATTCCTTGAAGTTTTTAACGAGAATACTTCTAGACAATATGTAAAATTACTATAACAGGAATCTTTGGTTGGCATTAGTGGCAGATTATTTCTAATCTTCGTGTCTGTAAATGTGAAATTAAGAAAGCAGTAAAAGAAAACGTGTATCACTGTAGCAGACACATTTGATAGCCTATCTTTCTTGTTAATAGTACCACAATTTGGTTTGGGGTAGCAGTGTGTCCAGTCTCAGGTGATAGGTTGAAGTTAATTACGACAATTATGTATTTTGCTTCCCACTCTCCATTGCTTCTTGGGATATCCATATGAGGTAGTTTTTTCAGTGAAAAATATGGTGAAATCAGTCTTGTTTACACCTAGGAAAGCAATTGTCTTTCTCATAAAAGGATAGATTTCAGCTGTCCCTTCCCTGTCTCCTGCTTTTAAACTTAAGTGTGATACCTGGAGCTGCTGCGGTCATCTTGTGACCCTGAGGGAAAGGCCATAAACATAGCATAAGTCTGCCCTAACGACCTTGTGCTGCTGAACCAATGCCAACACTTACCTTTCATTTTCTTGTTGAATGACATAATAAACATCCACGTTATTTAAGTCACTTCTGTTAGGTTTTGTTTCTTACAGCAGAATATATTCCTAACTGATCATCAGCTTTCTTTATAATGTTATTCTTGAACTGCACAACATTTAAAATTAAAAATCTAGATCTAATCTTTCGGTAAGTATTGAGTTCATATTGGGTTTTCATAGGGTTTATGTCTATGTAGAGATTAACATATATATACACTTCTTGTTTTAGGAAATTTTCAGCTTAAAAATACTAGCATAGTACCAATAAAAAATTGTGACATTTGCAACATTGTACCAGGTATCCTATCCAGCACAGTAAGTCAAGAAAAAGTAGTAGTAAGTATAAAGATTGGAAAACTTGGAAAAAAGAAACAAGTGTCTGTCCTTAAAAGCAGATCACAAGATTTTATGTAGAAAATCCAAAAGAATCTATGGATAAAGTATTAATAAGAAAATTTATGTTACTGAATACAAAAATTAATATGCAGACATTGTAAATCTATACTTTGTTTTTTTAAGTGAAATTTTAAAAGGATGCCATTTAGAAAAGCATTGAAAGCATGAAATTTTTGATAACTATCTGACAAGAAATATATATGACCTCTTTGGGAAAATTGTAGAACTTTTTTAGAGACTTTTGGGAAATCTAAATAAATGGATATCTAAATAAATATAAATAAATCATGGATTAGAAGACAAAATTAAAAAGTTGAGAGTTATTCCAATTGATTTATAGATTCAATACATTGCCAATTTTGTTTGCCTTGGTAAACTGATTTTAAAATTGTTCAGAAATGCAAAGGGCCTAAAATAGTGGAGACATTCTTGAGCAAGATAGGAGGACTTGCTTTAGTAATCATTTCTGTGTTATAAAGCCGATATAAATAAGGCAATGTGATTGTGGCATAGGGATAGGCAAGTAGATCTGTGAAATAAAGCAGGTCTCAAAAACACTTGTCCCATTTAAAGACACTTGATGTATGATAGAGTGGATCTTGTACATCAGTAGGTAAGGACCATTTTCTCAATAAATGGTGCTGGAATAATTGAAAGATCATAAGGAACAAAGAGAAGTTGGAACTATATGAAAATTAAATTCAAGTTAGATTACAAAATATGAGACAAAGTTATAAAATGCTTAAAATGTGATATAGAAGAATATCAGTAACTTGGGATAAGAAAAGATTTATTTTAAACTTAAGAAAAGTTTTGCCATGAAGAAGAAAACTAATAAATTTGATGGGAAGAATTTAAGTTCCTCAAGATATTATACAATAAAATGATAAGCCACAGACTGGGAAAAGATATTGCAAAGCATATACCCAACATAGTATCCAGACATTACAATCATTAATTTGGTGATTTAATTTACTGAATGCTTACTGTGACCAGAAGCAGTACTCTAGGTGCCAGGAATACAATCTCTGTCCTCATGGAATGTATATTCTAGAGGGTAGGCAAAGACTAAGAAGATAGACAGCCCAATAGAAAACTGCACAAAATATTCATGATCAAACATATACCAGAAGAATTCCAAATTACCCCCAATAAACATATGTAAAGTTGACCACCATCATTAGTTATCAGAAAAATACAAATTTAAACCATGACATACTATTTCATATCTACTAGATTGGCAAAAGAAACTTTTAACCATGGCAGATGGACATATAAATTAGTAAAACTATTTTGGAAAAACTGTGCATAATTTAGTAGAGTTGAAGGTGTAGATGTCTTCTAACTCCACAATTCCTATTTAAAGTATATACATACAGGGAACAAACTTGGTGGTTGCCACTGGGGAAGGGGGGTGGGGATACAGGCATCCAGTTATGGAATGAATAAGTCACAGGGTGGAAAGGTACAGCATAGGGAATATAGTCAATGGCATTGTAATAGCGTTGTGTGGTGACAGGTGGTAGCTACACTTGTGAGTATAGATGTTGAATCATTACGTCGTATACCTGAAGCTAATGTAACATTGTGTGCCAATTATACTAATATATATAAAAATATGTATGTATACATATGCCTAAGAAATTTTGTACATGTACATCAGGAAGTATGTACAAGAATATAACAGTATTGTTTGTAATAGCTGCAAACTGAAAACAACTCAAATATCTAACAACAGAGAAATGTACACATTACAGTTCATTAATACAGTGGAATACTATACACTATTGAGAATGAATGAGCTATAGCCACACACATCAGCATGGACAAATCCTACAAATATAGTGTTGAATGAATGAAGGTAAGCACAAACTTAAAAGATGCAGCTTCCATTTGTGTAAAGTTTAAGAACAGATTAAATCATACTGTCAATATGTGTATAGATGTGGTTATGTTAATAATCACAGAAATCAGGATAGTGGCTGTCTGAAGGAGTATCAAGTGGGGACTCAGAGTGTGATGATCAGTTTTCTATTCCAATGATATTATGCTTTTAGTTACAAGTATGTTCACATTATAATTGTTCAAGGAACTAGAAAATTTTATGTACTTTATTTATGCCTTATAGGAAAATATAAACTCATCAGTATTTTGAGGGAAAAGAATTACTTTTAGATTATGTTGGCAGGCTTTAAAATGTTCTATTTTTGAAATTAGCTCCTATTCTTTTTTAATATGGAAAATGTTACACAAGACTAAATTTTTTTTAAATCTGTATTTTTCATTGGGAGAGCTCCTCAGGAGGGGATGGTCTTCTCTAAACTGGTTACACAGTTCTGTAATATCAAATACATTATTAGGCTCCAGTCTTTGAGAAGGATATGTAGATATAAAAAATGTTGGCTATAAAAGTGTTGCCAAGAGATTGGAAGTGATGGCATATGAGAAACAAAAGAAATAGGAATTGGGGGTAGATTTTTTATTTCTTACCTTGGCCACTCTCCCCTGTTGGTGCTAACTTGGAAGGAAGAATAGAAATTTTCCATTTCTCTTCTTTTGGTGGTTAACGATAAAATGGTAACATGCATATCTGACTTTATCAAGTCCAAAATTAATTGAGATCTTTCCCCTTCTGATCAATACAAAGAATTTTGGGACACTTTGCTTCAAAACAGCCCCTCACATCTTATAATTATTATCATAGTTTAGTGCCTCTATTACCCCTCCACAGCAGGCAGTTATTGCTGTTTATATTGTCAAATCTTGCTTAGATTTATATCCACATGATCCTACGTTCTGTAGGCTGCATTTGTTCTGCTTCTCACACCTTCCTCCTCGCAATTTCTTTCTTTTCAAAGACATCCTTTGAATTTTCTTTAGTGAAAATCTGTTAATGGTAAATCACTTCCCATTAGCTTTGCTTGTTCTGAGCTCATTCCTTCTGTTCTTCCATCATTCATGTGATATTTATTGTCTTCCAAGTGTGAAGCTGTGGATACAGTGATGACAACTTACAAAGAAAAGTCAACTTTAAGAAATGGTTCTTAATCTTTGATGATCACTAGCCATTCAGGATCTGAGTTTTGTATTCTGCATGGTGGTTTCTTTGGGACTGAACCAAAGAATGTTTGCAGTAATTTAGACAGTTCAAAGTCACTGCTAAGTGAAACTGCTGGCCTCTTGTGTTTGTGTCTCAGTCACTGAAATCCAATTTCAAAAAAAAAACTGGCCTCCAGAAAATTCAGAGAATGCAATATGGACTTTGAAGTCCTGGCCTGCCTGTTAAAAATTTTTACGTTCACATCTTATATGTTTTATTTAGAAAATATTTTAAATACAACAAATTATGAAATTCAGATTACTTTGTGTGTATACTTCGTATACTTGTACATTCAAGATTAAAACATTACATGCATACTTTTGAAATTTTTGCATTATTTTGTATGGGGTTTAGTACTATAGCATTTTAAATATGACTTCAAATTCTAAGATAATTTTGTAAAAAACTCACTATATTTTTTATGAATTATTAATGTATACTCTTTTTTTTAAACAGTGGGACTCAACTTGGAGGTCTCATTACAGTATTATGCTACTTTTTCAACCATGGAGAGGTTTGTTTTCTAGAAAATAATTTTTAAGATAGAAGGGGCTGTATAGGAACAAGGAAATATATTCATCAAAACAATATATAATTTGCATGTTATTTAGGGCTTTGCAATATTTTATCATGTTAATATTCATATTTTAATCATGTCTATCCACATTTTACATAATTAGAATTTATGATGTGAAATATCTTGCCTGGTTTTTAGTGTACCTATATTTTGTAGAAAATCCAAATACTCTATTTTGTTGAAAAAGGAAATACTGTACTTATTGAGTTCAGGCACTTTATATAAACATTATCTCATTTACTCCCATAACACTTTTATGGAAGGTGGTTATTATCCTCACAGTAGAAGATATGAAATTGAAATTTATAGTTGTTATGTTACTTATACAAGATTCCACATTCAATAACTGGTGAAACTGAGCTTCCCATTTTCCATCTGTCTGGCTCCAAAACCTTGCTTCCTTCTATTACATCATGCTGCCTTTTCAATTACACAAAAAGCTGAATTCAAATTAGAAATTTACTAACTCAGTCCGATGGGATATAGTCCACCTACAAAGAGCTCATAGAAACTTACTTAGAATATGTTAGATTCATTCAACAATATACTGAGTATGTAACCTGTGCCAGTTTCTGTTCGACAGTGTGTTAGATTCATTCAACAGTATACTGAGTATGTAACCTGTGCCAGATTCTGTTCGATGCTGAGAGGTAGCATTGGAAAGTGAGAGAATATGACTGCTAGCTTTTGGAAACTATATAATATGTTGTGGCATGGGTTACATAGGGTTGGTTGAAGTTTTTATCCATTACGACTAGAAAAGGTAAATAATTGATGAATTTTAGAAAATCAGACAAAGGAATCATAAAAATTATACATAAATATATAAACTTAAACAAATGCATTCATTTACCAGTGTGTTCATGTAAAGACAAAACCTTTTCTTTGATTATGCCAGATGAATTGACTTTCTTATATATACCATAATCCATCTTTTAAAGTTTAGTTTTGGTCTCTTGGAAGAGGAGTAATAAGAGTTTATAAGAGTTTCAATTCTTTCTAGAATTTTAGAGTTCTTGATATAAAACTTTTATAATATTCTCACTCATGTCTTAAAAATAATTAGTTTTAAAGTCTATACAAAATGTCAGTACTTTCATTTATGTATCACATTAGTGATTTCCAAATACTTCCAGGTGTTTTTAGAAACTTAACAGTTAACTCTTTTGAAGGTGTATTTCACAAATTCAGAGACAATTTTAATTACTTGTAGTGTGTGCTTATACTCATTAAACTTGTTATGTTTAAACTCTCTTGGTGTTTGTGAATGCCCTAGGTGACACTTGGTTAGATTTTTTTCTGGGCATACATACATGCCAAAGCCCTGGGATGCCAGGGTCCTCACTGCAGAGCTAGAATGTGGATCTGGTTTTTCAGTTCCAAAATCCTCACCACTCCTATACCTACCATCTTGTTTGCCCTTTAGGTTTCTTATGTTTGGCATTTTTAGGTTTTACTTGCTTCTGGACTTGCTGGTTAATGGCTCTCTACCTAATGCCCGTATGCCCATTAAGAGAGCTCCAGAAACTGAGAAGCTATCCCAGGCATTCATAAATTAATGAGTCTAGTATTAAAATTATTAAAACCAACCTACTCATGATTTTTAGATTAATATTTATTGCGATGGAACATAAAGTGAAGTATTTTATTGATTTCAGGCTACCCGTGTAATGTGGACACCACCTCTCCGGGAAAGTTTTTCATATCCATTTCTTGTACTTCAGATGTGCATTTTAACTTTGATTCTCAGGTAATTTTTATTTATAAAATAAATCTAAATAAATTTTAACTTTCTTAAAATATACTTCAACATATTAAGTTATAATTATCAAATTTTGTTTTCCCTTTATTTTTAGTTACTTTAAAAATAGAGTATCCAGTTGAGAAAATAATCTAAAATTACTATGTAAAAAGTTGCTTTCTACTTAAGAGTCTAGACTACAGGTTTTAGGTAATCTAAATTCCTAGAAAGATGGTTTATTTTCCAATTTTTGGAAGTATTTTTATTCTAACTAGTCAGGGGTTTCATGGAATGAAATGTGTTAACCACAACATTTAGGACTGTAGCCTTGAGTACATATGCTATATACTCTGTAGCTTAGCCAGAAGTCACTTTTGTTTGGTAAATATAAGATAACAGAACATAATATATTTTGTGATAATATTACTATACAACATAAACATTTAAAATTTTGCTTTTGAAAATTTATATACCATAGTATAAGGATTTATCAAAATCTAATACAACTTTTATTATTTACACAAAATGTTTACAATTCTTTTTTCATATTCTAAAAGATACTAAAACCACCTGTGGTAAAAGGTGTTGGTTACTGATACATCTTTTAATTGTAGACTGGGCAGTTTAAACTTCAACATACAGTAGTTTATAACTGCATTCTAGAATTCTTTAGTCATTGTTTTAATTTTTTTCTTTAAAGTGTTCTCATAGTCGTTAATATTGCACCAACACTTATACTTTTCTTCATTGCTTTTTGAAACCTAAAAGCAGTGGTATGTAAAACTGCTATGGCTCATATAGGCTACATATTTTGAGATATTGAAGGGTCAGTTCACACTATTTTCTGACCATATTGCTGGAGTATTAAATTTCTAATATGCTTAGTGAAAGGAAAATAAACTTTTATGTTTAAAGTATTGTATTTACTGATAAATGAGATACAATATTTAAAGCTCTAATTAAGATTGTTTTATGCTAAGCATTTTTATAACCCAGGTATTTTCAGTTCTTTTTAATGGGCTTTTAAATTTAACTATATTTTGTTGCCTTACATCAAAGGTAAGGGGTCATTCGATTTCATCATTTTTCAGTTAGCTTTTCTGTTTAGTGTTGGCTACTTTTATGGTAAAACTTACTGGTATCAATTCTCTCTATTAAGGACCTCGATCAGTAATAGAAGGCATTTTATTGCACTCTGTCTTTCCAATGTTGCTTTTATGCTTCCCTGGCAGTTTGCTCAGTTTATACTTTTTACACAGGTAAGATGATTTTAAACTAATTTAAGTTCAATGCAAGATGTACTTGGTTGTTTTTATAGAAGTTTTATAATGTCATTATGTTTCTGACCTAATAGATTTTCAAAAATGTGGAATAATTATAAAGTTTACATATGTGTATGATTTTTAAAAAATTATGTAAATCTACATTCAGTTAATGGACTGGTTTAGTTAGGCAGATCTTAATGATCAACATGCAAAAGACTTTTTCCTATTTAATTTTTTTATTATTTTTTAAATTTTATTATGTTAATCACCATACATTACATCATTAGTTTTGATGTAGTGTTCCATGATTCATTGTTGGCGTATAACACCCAGTGCTCCATTCAATACGTGCTCTCTTTAATACCCATCACCAGGCTAACCCATCCCCCCACCCCCTCCCCTCTAGAACCCTCAGTTTGTTTTTCAGAGTCCATAGTCTCTCATGGATCGTCTCCCCCTCCAATTTCCCCCCCTTCATGTTTCCCTTCCTACTATCTTCTTTTTTTTAACATAAATTGTATTATTTGTTTCAGAAGTACAGGTCTGCGATTCAACAGTCTTACACAATTCACAGCACTCACCATAGAACATACCCTCCCCAATGTCTATCACCCAGCTACCCCATGCCTCCCACCCCCCCACCACTCCAGCAACCCTCAGTTTGTTTCCTGAGATTAAGAATTGTTCATATCAGTGAGATCATATGATACATATCTTTCTCTGATTGACTTATTTCGCTCAGCATAATACCCTCCAGGTCCATCCACATTGTTGCAAATGGCAAGATTTCATTCCTTTTGATGGCTGCATAATATTCCATTATATATATATATGTATATACACACACACACACACACACACACATATACACACACACACCACTTCTTTATCCATTCATCTGTCGTTGGACATCTAGGCTCTTTCCATAGTTTGGCTACTATGGACATTGCTGCTATAAACATGGGGTGCACATACCCCTTCGGATCCCTACATTTCTATCTTTGGGGTAAATACCCAGTAGTGAAATTGCTGGGTTGTACAGTACCTCTATTTTCAACTTTTTGAGGAACCGCCGTACTGTTTTCCAGAGTGGCTACACCAGCTTGCATTCCCACCAACAGTGTAGGAGGGCTCCCCTTTCTCTGCATCCCCGCCAACATCTGCATTTCCTGACTGGTTAATTTTAGCCATTCTGACTTATGAGAGGTGGTATCCCATTGAGGTTTTGATTTGGATTTCCCTGATGCCGAGTGATGTTAAACACTTTTTCACGTGTCTGTTGGCCATTTGGATGTCTTCTTTGGAAAAATATCTGTTCATGTCTTCTGCCCATTTCTTGATTGGATCATTTGTTCTTTGGGTGTTGAGTTTGATAAGTTCTTTATAGATTTTGGATACTAGCCCTTTATCTGATATGTCATTTGCAAATATCTTCTCTCGTTCTGTCGGTTGTCTTTTGGTTTTGTGGACTGTTTCTTTTGCTGTGCAAAAGCTTTTTATCTTGATGAAGTCCCAATAGTTCATTTTTTCCCTTGCTTCCTTTGCCTTTGGCGATGTGTTTACGAAGAAGTTGCTGCAGCTGAGGTCGAAGAGGTTGCTGCCTGTGTTCTCCTTTAGGATTTTGATGGACTCCTGTCTCACATTGAGGTCTTTCAACCATTTTGAGTCTATTTTTGTGTGTGGTGTAAGGAAATGGTCCAGTTTCATTCTTCTGCATGTGGCTGTCCAATTTACCCAACACCATTTGTTGAACAGACTGTCTTTTTTCCATTGGACAGTCTTTCCTGCTTTGTTGAAGATTAGTTGACCATAGAGTCGAGGGTCCATTTCTGGGCTCTCAATTCTGTTCCATTGATCTATGTGTCTGTTTTTGTGCCAATCATACTGTCTTGATGATGACAGCTTTGTAATAGAGCTTGAAGTCTGGAATTGTGATGCCACCAGCTTTGCTTTGCTTTTTCAACCTTCCTCTGGCTATTTGGGGTCTTTACTGGTTCCGTACAAATTTTAGGATTATTTGTTCCATTTCTTTGAAAAAAGTGGATGGTATTTTGATAGGGATTGCATTAAATGTGTAGATTGCTCTAGGTAGCATTGACATCTTCACAATATTTGTTCTTCCAGTCCATGAGCATGGAACATTTTTTCATTTCTTTGTGTCTTCCTCAATTTCTTTCACGAGTATTTTATAGTTTTCTGAGTACAGATTCTTTGCCTCTTTGCTTAGATTTATTCCTAGGTATCTTATGGTTTTGGGTGCAATTGTAAATAGGATCGACTCCTTAATTTCTCTTTCTTCTGTCTTGTTGTTGGTGTATAGGAATGCCACTTGATTTCTGTGCCTTGATTTTATATCCTGCCACTTGACTGAATTCCTGTATGACTTCTAGCAGTTTTGGGGTGGAGTCTTTTGGGTTTTCCACATACAGTATCATCTCATCTGCAAAGAGTGAGAGTTTGACTTCTTCTTTGCCGATTTGGATGCCTTTGATTTCTTTTTGTTGTCTGATTGCTGTGGCTAGGACTTCTAGTACTATGTTGAATAGCAGTGGTGATAGTGGACATCCCTGCCATGTTCCTGACCTTAGGGGGAAAGCTCTCAGTTTTTCCCTATTGAGAATGGTATTTGCTGTGGGTTTTTCATAGATGACTTTTATGATATTGAGATATGTACCCTCTATCTCTATAATCTGAAGATTTTGGTCAAGAAAGGATGCTGTACTTTGTCAAATGCTTTTTCTGCATCTATTGAGAGGATCATATGGTTCTTGTTCTTTCTTCTATTAATGTATTATATCACATTGATTGATTTGCTGATGTTGAACCAAGCTTGCAGCCCAGGAATAAATCCCACTTTGGTGGTGGTGCATAATCCTTTTAATGTACTGTTGGATCCTCTTGGCTAGTATTTTGGTGAGAATTTTTGCATTCATGTTCATCAAGGATATTGGTCTGTAATTCTCCTTTTTGATGGGGTATTTGGGCTTGGGATCAAGGTAATGGTGGCCTCATAAAACAAGTTTAGAAGTTTTCCTTCCATTACTATTTTTTGGAGCAGTTTCAGAAGAATGGGTATTAATTCTTTAAATGTTTGGTAGAATTCCCCTGGGAAGCCATCTGGCCCTGGGCTCTTGTTTCTTGGGAGATTTTTGATTAGTGCTTCAATTTCCTTAGTGGTTATAGGTCTGTTCAGGTTTTCTATTTCTTCCTGGTTCAGTTTTGGTAGTTGATACATCTCTAGGAATGCATCCATTTCTTCCAGATTATCTAATTTGCTGGCCTAGAGTTGCTTATAATATGTTCTTATAATTATTTGTATTTCTTTGGTGTTGGTTGTGATCTCTCCTCTTTCATTCATGATTTTATTTATTTGGGTCATTTCTCTTTTCTTTTTGATAAGTCTGGCCAGGGATTTATCAATCTTGTTCATTCTTTCAAAGAACCAGCTCCTAGTTTCGTTGATCTGTTCTACTGTTCTCTTGGTTTCTAGTTCATTGATTTCTGCTCTGATCTTTATTATTTCTCTTCTCCTGTTGGGTTTTAGGCTTTATTTGCTGTTCTTTCTCCAGCTCCTTTAGGTGTAGGGTTAGGTTGTGTATTTGAGACCTTTCTTGTTTCTTGAGAAAGGCTTGTATTGCTATATACTTTCCTCTTAGGACTGCCTTTGCTGCATCCCAAAGATTTTGAACAGCTGTGTGTTCATTTTCATGTTTCCATGAATTTTTTAAATTCTCCTTTAATTTCCTGGTTGAACCAGTCATTCTTTAGTCGGATGCTTTTTAGCCTCCATGTATTTGAGTTCTTTCTGACTTTCCTCTTGTGATTGAGTTCTAGTTTCAAAGCATTGTGGTCCGAAAATACGCAGGGAATGATCCCAATCTTTTGGCACTGGTTGAGACCTGATTTGTGACCTAGGATGTGATCAGTTCTGGAGAATGTTCAATGGGCACTAGAGAAGAATGTGTATTCTGTTGCTTTGGGATGGAATGTTCTGAATATGTCTGTAAAGTCCATTTGGTCCTGTGTGTCATTTAAAGTCTTTATTTCCTTGTTGATCTTTTGCTTAGATGATCTGTCCATTTCAGTCAGGGGGGTGATAAAGTCCCCTACTATTATTGTATTGCTGTCGATGTGTTTCTTTGCTTTTGTTATTAATTGGCTTATATAATTGGCTGCCCCCATGTGTAGGGGCATAGATATTTACAATTGTTAGATCTTCTTGTTAGATAGACCCTTTAAATAGGATATAGTGTCCTTCCTCATCTGTTACTATAGTCTTTGGTTTAAAATCTAATTTGTCTGATATAAGGATTGCCACCCCAGCTTTTTTTTGGTGTCCATTAGCATGGTAAATCGTTTTCCACTCCCTCACTTTCAATCTGGAGGTGTCTTTGGGTATAAAATGAGTCTCTTGCAGACAAAATATCAATGGGTCTTGTTTTTTAATCCAATCTGATAGCCTGTGTCTTTTGATGGCGGTGTTTAGCCCATTTACATTCAGGGTAACTATTGAAAGGTATGAATTTAGTGCCATTGTATTGCCTGTAAGCTGACTGTTACTGTATATTGTCTGTGTTCCTTTCTGGTCTCTTTACTTTAAGGCTCTCTCTTTGCTTAGAGGACCCCTTTCAATATTTCTTGTAGGGCTGGTTTCATGTTTGCAAATTCCTTTAGTTTTTGTTTGTCCTGGAAGCTTTTTATCTCTCCTTCTATTTTCAATGACAGCCTAGCTGGATATAGTATTCTTGGCTGCATATTTTTCTCATTTAGTGCTCTGAATATATAATGCCAGTCCTTTCTGGCCTGTCAGGTCTCTGTGGATAGGTGCATTGCCAATCTAATGTTTCTACCATTGTAGGTTACAGATCTCTCATCCCGAGCCGCTTTCAGGATTTTCTCTTTGTCGCTGAGACTCATAAGTTTTACTCTTAGATATCAGGGTGTTGATCTATTTTTATTGATTTTGAGAGGGGTTCTCTGTGCCTCCTGGATTTTGATGTCTGTTTCCTTCCCCAAATTAGGGAAGTTCTCTGCTATAATTTGCTCCAATATACCTACTGCCCCTCTCTCTCTTTCTTCTTCTTCTGGGATCCCAATTATTCTAATATTGTTTTGTCTTACCCTATCACTTATCTCTTGAATTCTGCCCTCGTGATCCGGTAGTTGTTTATCTCTCTTTTTCTCAGCTTCTTTATTTTCCATTATTTGATCTTCTATATCAGTAATTCTCTCTTCTGCCTCATTTATCCTAGCAGTTAGAACCCCCATTTTTTGATTGCACCTCATTAATAGCCTTTTGATTTCGACTTGGTTAGATTTTAGTTCTTTTATTTCTCCAGAGAGGGTTTCTCTAATATCTTGCATGCTTATTTCAAGCCCAGCTAGTATCTTTAAAATCGTCATTCTGAGCTCTAGTTCTGACATCTTACTAATGGCCGTATTGATTAGGTCCCTGGCAGTCGGTACTGCCTCTTGTTCTTTTTTATTTCAGGTGATTTTTTTCCATCTTGTCATTTTGTCCACAGGATAATAGATGAATGAGAGAACAAAATGCCAACATTTGGCATTTTGGTAACAACATCTCCAGAAAATATACACTAAACAAATCAGAAGAGACCTGAAACTGGGGGAAAAGAAAGGAAAAGAAAGAAAAATGAAAAAAAAAAAAGAAAAAGAAAAGAATATGATCAGGCTGGTGCACAGATGAGTGCTACACACTAGATTTTGGGTGTATTTTGATCTGTTAGAAGAAAGTGCCTCCCAATATTTTAAAGAAAGAAAAACTTATATATGTACAAAAATAAGGGTAAATATGAATGGATGGAATATGACTGTAAAGATGAAAAGTATAAAAGATTTTATTTTATTTTTTTTAAAGATTTTATTGATTTATTTGACAGAGAGATAGAGAGAGCACCGATAGGCAGAGTGGCAGGCAGAGGGAGAAGCAGGCTCTCCACTGAGCAGGGAGCCTGATGCGGGGCTCTGAGCCGAAGGCAGACACTTAACTGACTGAGCCACTCAGGCGCCCCATAAAATATTTTATAAAATGAATTGATAAGAAGTTGGTTGAAAAAAGAAAGAAGAGGATTTAAAAAAAGAAAGGAGAGAATGTGATCAGGCAGGAGACTAGAACAAAGCCATATAGTAGAGATTTAGGGTATATTTCGGTCTGTTAGAAGAAACTGTATCCCAAAATTTTAAAGAGAGAACAACTTATATATATATATACCAAAAGTAAGGTTAACTACTATGAAGGGATAGAATATGACTCTTCCAGAAAGTGGTCACTTTTCTGTTCAGAGAGTTGCTGCTATTCTTTTCTTTGATCTCCTGTTGAGTTCATAGGTGTTCAGAATGGTTTGATCCCTGGTGCTGAATTCCTGGGACCAGACGAAATTTAGGTCTCTTGCTCCTCCCCCTCCTATTACTTTAATTCACAGTTTTTCTTGTTTATATTTGAGATGATCTCTATAAATTTGCCTGTAGATTTTCCTTTTATCTTAGGAATCATTTTGGTTACCAAGTTACACAACATGGTAAGGGCCAATCCTACTCTTCATGGTAAAAGGGCTATCTGCTTCTAATCTAGCTGTTGGCTCTTTTGTCCGAAGGGCAGAATCTTACTGGACACCATTTCTCAGAGTTTCAATCATGACATTATTTGAGTGAATTTGGGGCCATATCCTGTTTCCCCAAACAACTAAGTAACTAATGGCAAGAGACTGAGCTGGGAAATTAGTTGAAGGTTAATTTTGTTGAAATTTCATGATAAGCCAAATTTTACATTAGAACTCCTTTCCACCTAACTAACCATCACTCATAATAATAATGTTCTCTATTGGCAGTGAGAAATTGTGCCAAGAAGGCTTCTGCTGCTAGTTATTTACAAAAATTAAATTATAACCTCAACTTAATTCGTGCTGCATGTTTAAAGTATTCTCTTTGCTTTACTTCCTTATAGTTGGCCCTTCCGGGTTGTAACACAGGAAGTCTGTGGTTTCCATTATTTGCACATGCCAACATAGATTTCTAATGTGCATCACTTCCTTGAAAGCACATTTATTAATCCATTGGTGCTGATGAATCTCTTTAAGTACCTGTTTGGGTAATTTTGATGTTGCTTTAATGATTTTCTCTCCATTCAAAAGATGTGTTAAGCTTTTAGTTTTCTTTTTTGTCTTTTTTTTTCATTATTGAGATATAATTGACAAGTAACATTTTGTAAGTTTAAGGTATATAATATGTTCTTTGATACATTATTATATTTCAATATGATTACCACCTTAGTGTTAAACATATCTATTAGGTCACATAATATTTCTTTGTTGTGGTGAGAGCATTTAAAATTTAGTCTCTAAGCAACTTTGAAGTATATAATATAGCATTGAATATTATCACTATGCTGTGTGTTAGATCTCTAGAACTTATCCATCTTCTAGTTGCAAATTGGACCCTCTGTCCAATGTCTCTCTTATTCCCCCATTCCTCAGCTCCTCATAACCACAATTCTACTCTTCGTTTCTACAAGTACGGCTTTTTTAGATTCCATATGTAAGTGATACCATAGTATTTGTCTTTCTCTGTCTGACTTACCTCACTTAGCATAATGCCTTCAAGGCCCATCTATGTTAAATTCTATGTATAAGTAACAAGAAGTCAAAAGTTTACAGAAGAGTTTTATGTTCAATTTCAATTTTTATGTTTTCAGTGCACAATGCAGTCATCTCTGATTTCAGGAACAAAATTGGTCCAAAGCCTGATCTGATTCAAAATTCTTTTTTGTTTCCTGGAAAAAAAATTTCACCCACCCTCAGACCTACTCACCTTGAGGCTAGTATCTGCAGGATCATGATGAAACCTTTATCTGGAGGGAAGAAGAAAAGAGTTTCACAGCATAATGTTGACTCTGTTGCTTGTATTTAAATGAGCGGGTTCTCTTTTCAACCAGCAAGTCAAATAACATTTCAGCATCTGAGCAGAATTTTCACCCATGAAGTGTTTCTCTTAGCCAAAGCTTATTTGTAATACTTAAGAAAGGTGGTCTAGACTTGGATATCCTAACAATATTGGTCTATGAGAGGAAAGAAAAGTAAACTTAACATATGCTAGACTTCAGTATTAGAGTTTATTTCATTTAATCCTCAAGGAGTCCAGTCAGATGGATATTACAGATAAAGACACAAAGGCTCAAAGATTAAATTAAAATCAAGTCTGTCCAATTGCAAAGCTCCAGCATTTTCCAGTTTATTTTTGTTGCATCTCTAAGGCCTTTGAACTCTTCTCTATTGAAGGTTATACACTTGGCTATATTATCTTACTTCCTTGCTAAAATGCCTTCAGCTTTCATGCAGCATTAATAAAATAAATATGCACTTGAAGGATATTTCTGTACCTTTTGTGAAACTATCATTAATTGAGTGTACTCTGTTATCTAATTGCTTTCCTATATAAATACCTATATGACACATTTTTCATAATTAGCATCAAGATTAATTTTCCTCTCCAAGTGAATTTATGAACTTCCTTCTGACAACTGTAACTATTCTATTAAATGAGGGGGATTCAACAGGAGACAGCAGAAAGCAACTGCATTTTTATCCTCCTAATCCCTCTTAAAACCTGTGTTCTAGACCCCCCAAATTTAGATGAAATCTCAGGAGGTTCCATACATATTCTTTTCCTTTTCATTTTGAAGAAGTTTTATTTCAGTAAAAAAAATTTCTTTGAGATCTTTAAAATTTTGCGTCTTCTGACCATTAAAATGATATATATCCTTGTATTTAGTTCTTGTTTGATTTCCTTCAATGTTACATAGATGTTTCATTAAATTTGTTCTCAGATGTTTCATTAGATTGTTTCCTTATATAGGAAAGCAATTAGATAACAGAGTATACTCAATTTTCTATTTTTGATGCATTTTAAAAGATTGGGTATTTTGTATTTGTTAGGTATATAGTCCTACATGTGTTAATTAGGCGAAGTCTGTTAATTGTGCTGTTCAAATTTTTTAGATATCTATTTTTGTTTATTTCAGTTACTAGAGGAGGAATGTCTTAAAATCTTCCACTTCAACAGTTGATTTGTTGATGTCTACTTTTAGTTCTGCAAATTCTTTCTTTAAATATTTTGATGCAATATTATGATGTGCACAATTGTTAAACATTCTTTTTATTATTATGTAATGTTCTTTAAAAAATGCATCTGTGTGTTTGTGTGTGTGTGTTTGTGTTTGTGGTAAGAACACTTAACATGAGACATCTCCTCCTCACAAACTTGTTAAGTACAGATAGAGTACAGTATTGTTATCTACAAGCACAGTGTTGTGCAGCTGACCTCTAGAGTGCATAAATGAAATTGTATATGCATTGATTAACAACTTCCCATTTCCTCCTCTCCACCCAGCCCCTGGCTATCGCTATTCTATTCTTTGCTTCTATGAGTTTGACTATTCTAGATATCTCATAAAGTGGAATCATGTGGTATTTGCCCTATGACTAGCTTATTTCACTTAGCATAATGCCTCATTCATATTGTTCCATATTGTAGGATTTCCCTCTTTTTTAAGGCTAATGATATGCCATTGTATGTGTATGACACATTTTTTAATCCATTTATTCATTGATTGTGATTTAGGTTATTTCCACACCTTGGATACATGAATAGTGCTACAGTGAACATAAGATGCTAATATCTCTTCAAGATTCTATTTTCAATTCTTAAATACCTAGAAATGTGCTGGATTATAGGATAGTTCTATTTTCAATTTTTTTTTAGAAAAATTTTTTAAAAGATTATTTATTTGGGAGAGAGAGAGAAAGAGATCACGAGCAGGGGGGAAGGGTAGAGGGAGAAGCAGACTCCCCGCTGAGCAGGGAGTCTGATGCAGGACTCTATCCCAGGACCATGGATCATGACTTGAGCCAAAGGAAGATGCTTCACCAAACTCACCCAGGTGCCCTGTTTTCAATTTTTTTGAGGAACCTTCATACTGTTTTCCATAGTGGCTGCACAATTTTACATATGCATCAAGTGTGTGAAAGAGTTCCCTTTCTTCCACATCTTCATTAATGCCTGATGCCTGTTTTTTGATAATAGTCCTCCTAATGGGTGTGAGATAACATTATCATTGTGGTTTTTGATTTGTATTTCACTGATAATTAGTGACATTGAGCATATCTATTAGCTATTTGCATATCTTTATTGGATAAATACATGTTCAAGTCCTTTGCCCATTTTTTAATAAAGTTGTCTTTTCCCAGAGTATTATGAATTCTTTATATATAGTTTGGATATTAACCTCTTATACCTCTTATCAGATATATGGTCTACAAATATTTTCTCCTATTCTATACATTGCCTTTTTACTCTGTTGATTGTTTCCTTTGCTGTGCAGAAGCTTTTTAATTTGATGCAATCTTATTTGTCTATGTATCTGATAAGGGATAATATCATCAAGAAGGTAAGAGATAATGAGTGTTGGAGAGGATGTAATGGGAAGGGAGTGAACACTTCTGCTCTGTTGGTGTGAATTTAAATTGCGCAGCCACTATGGAAAAGAGTATGGAGGCTCCTTATAAAATTAAAAATAGAACTATCATGTGATCTAGCAATTCCATTTCTAGGTATATATCCAAAAGAAATGAAAACAGAATATCAAAGAGATATTTGCACTTCCATGTTTATTACAGCATTACTCACCATAGCCAAGATATGGAAACAACTAAGTGTCAACAAATGAGTGCATAAAGATGGGATATATATATATATCTCTCACATACACATAAACACAATTGAATATTCTGCTATAAGAAAGAAGGAAATCCTGCCATTTGTTACAACATAGATGGACGTTGAGGGCCTTGTGCTAAGTGAAATAAGTCAGGCAGAAAAAGATAAATACTGTATCATGTCACTTATATGTGGAAACTTAAAAAGCCAAACTAGCAGAAACAGACTTGAATGATGGTTACCAGGGTGTGGGGGTGGGAAATAGGGAGCTATTGGTCAAAGAGTACACACTTGGAATTAGAAGATGAATGGGGGTGCCTGGGTAGCTCCATTGGTTAAGTGTCTTACTCTTGATCGGCTCAGGTCTTGATCTCACGGTCCTGAGTTCAAGCCCTGCTTTGAGCTCGACGCTGGGTGTGGAGCTTATTTAAAAAAGAAAAGAAAAAAGAAGATGAATAAGTTTTGGGGATCTAATGCACAGTGAAGTGATTATAGTTAACAATACTGTTTTATGTACTTGAAAGTTGCTAGGGGAGTAGATCTTAAATGTTCTTAGTGCTAAAATTAAATGGGAATTTTGTGAAATAATGGTTTTAGCTAACACTGTAGTGGTAATCACATTGTAATATATGTGTATCCAAACAACAGGTGTATACCTTCAACTCATACAATGTTACAAGTCAATTATATCTTAATAAATCTGGAAAAAAAGCAACAGGGGAGTCCTTGGTAGAGATTCTAACTATAATAAAAAGGGTAAAGTTTTAAGTCCAGTTAGGTTCTCATTATCCATTACCTGGAATATTACCTGGAACCACTTTAAACCTGTCTTATCTACTTTTGGGGGAGATGGTGGGTAGTGGGGAATTTATGCTGAGAGAACAAGAAATGACAGAGGGTTTGAGAGTAAGATTTTAGCCCCAAACTCCCAAATTCTGGGTAGTTGATCTATAGAACTTGTAATAATTTATGCATTCTCTGACTCTGAGATTTGATGGTAGCTTTTGCTGTGCTGAACTTGCTTTATGAGGCACTTGATAATGTGTTGAAGAGCGGTTTGCTGAGCTATTTGTCCTTGCCTATTTTTCCCTACCACCAGCAAGTCAGTTCTGTTGGGGTGGAGATAGCATTGGTACTCTAGTGTCCATTGAAGGGATTTGAATTTATAGCATTGTTTTTAAGAAAACTGTTTTAAGCTCCAAGTAACTAAGGTATAAGCAAAGCTCTGGGAAACTATAGTCAGGTAAATTGGTTATTACTTGAAAGTATTACCATGTTTAGCTGTTTAAAACAAACATCTGTTGGGGATTCTTGAGTGAATTATCCATTGTTTTTGTGCTTACAAATTTTTTAAATTGTACAGTGAACTACTAACCTCATTACTACTGAATGTTAAATTGTATGGGACTTTTCTCTCCAAAGGCCCAAACTAAAGAATTCCTGGGCCCAGTCATAATAATGACTGTGAATGCAGTCCTCTAAAATAAAAGAAATGGTAATACTGTAATTTGCAGTAGAGCTCTGTAATCTTTAATTTAATAAAACATAACCCAAATAAAATATTGGCTAGTTGGAATCATAGAGCATATTGCCTTTTTACCCTGGCTTCTTTCATTTAGCAATATGCATTTAAGGTTTCCCCATGTCTTTTCATGACTGGATAGCTCATTTTTTTATACTGCTGAATAATATTTCATTGTACGGATATAACACAGTTTGTTTATCCATTCACCTCTTGAAGGACATCATGGTGGCTTCCAGTCTTTGGTGATTCTGTAAACATTTGTTTGCAGGTTTTGCATGCACATAAGATTTTAACTCAATTGGGTAAATACCTAGGAGTATGATAGGTGGATTGTAGTGTAAGGCTGTGTTTAATTTTGTAAGAAATTGCCAATTTTATCAGGTTTTTGGATATCAGCCATTCTAATAGGTATGTAGAAGTATGTCCTTGTTGCTTTAATTTACAGTTGCCTAATGGAATATTACATTTACCATCTTTGCATGTAGTTATTTGCTATCTATATATTCTTTGTGTAAGGTATTTGTTCAGATCTTTTGCCCATTTTTTAAATTGGGTTGTTTTCTTATTTCTGAGTTTTAAGAGTTCTTAGTATATTTTGCATACCAGACCTTTATCAGATACGAGTTTTGCAAAAATTTTCTCAGTCTTTTAATTTTCTTAATAGTGTCTTTTGCAGAACTGAGGTTTTTGATTTTAAGAATGTTCAATTTATTAGTTTTTTTCATGGGTCATGCTTCTGATTTTCTATCTAAAAACTCATTATCAAATAAGGTCATCTAGGTTTTCTCCTTACATTTTAGAAGTTTTAGAATAAGTCTGCATTTTAAATTTAGGTCTAAGATTCATTTTTATTTAATTTTTCTTGGCAAGGTATAAGGTCTAGGTCTAGGTTCATCTTTTGTGGATGGATGTCCAAGTCTTCCAGCCCATTTCTTGAGAAGACTATCATTTCTCCATTGAATTACCTTTGCTCCTTTGTCAAAAGTTTAGTTGCTTGTAATTGTGTGGCTTTGTTTCCGGGCTTTCTGTTTTATTGCAGTGTTTAATTTGTCTATTATTTTTCCAATACTATGCTGTCTTGATTACTGCTGCTTTTTGGTAAGTCTTAAAGTCAGCTAGTGTCTAGCTTTTTTAGAGTTTTCTTTTTGTCTTTGGTTTCAAGCAGTTTTTACTATGATATGCCTAAGTGTGGTCAAGTTTTTGTTTGTTTTAATTTATCCCTTGTTGGGGATTTGTAATATTTTATGAATCAATGTTTTATTTCTTCTGTAAATGTTGGGAACTTCTCAGATATAATCTCTTTAAATATAGCTTTTATTTCATTCCTTCATCCCTTTCTGACATATACAGTATAATATATTAGACCTTTACACTGTATGTTCTGTATCTGTTATGTTCTTTCACATATTTTTCATCTCTTTAACATTTTATAGTTTTTTCTAAATGTTTTCTTCTGACCTATCTTCCAATTTATCATTTCTTTGGTTGGTTGTATTTAACTTGCTTTTAAATCCATCTTTGACTTCTCAATAGTGATTATTGTAATATTTAGTTATACATTTCACTTTCTATTACGGCTTCCAATACTCTTCTGGAATTTTCAGTATTATATGTTATTTCCTTGCACATATCAAAAGGAAAGTCTATGTCTGATGTGCCAAACATGTTTTTCAGTAGTTTGCAAGCAAAGATTGGTTTTTACATTCTTAAAGTGTTTAAAAAAATAGAAGAAGAATATACAACAGAGATTGTATGTGGCCCACAGAGCATAACACATTTACTATCTTTTTACTTAAAAAATCTACTGACCCATGAAGTAGATTCTATATGGATCTGTTTCTATTGTCATAGTGATAATGTCTTATCTCCTGTATCTGGTTAGTTTTGATGTGGTGTTGGATATTGTACATGAACAATTACAGAGTTAATTTGGGACTGTGTTGATATTAACTTCTTCCAGAGAAGATTAAAAGTTGCTTCTGGTAGGCAAATAAAGATACTAACAATCTTGAATCACCCACATTCAGCAAGAGAATGAGCTAATGCAGAGGTGGTCTTTAGTCTCTCTGAGGGCTGCTTAATTTCTGGTTCTCTCATATTATAGCCCAAACCAAAGCTTGGGGACTTAGCAGAGATCACATTCTTGGTGTGCCCTGAGTAAGGAGTCCATCGAAATCTCTCAACTACCTCTATTAGAATCTGCTTCTATTGGAATTGGCAGATGCTTCTGGCATAAAAGCAACTTAAATGTCACGCTCATCACTGTAGATTTTCATCTCTTCTCTGGTTTTAACTTCCTAATTCTTTTTTGCTTTGTTAGTAATCTGTGGCTTTCATACAGGCTTTGAAATATTTTTTCTGGCTATTCTAGTTCTTAATGATAAGGTTGGTTCAAATTATTTTGATTGTTATTATTGGAAATAAATTCCACTCTTATATTTACTTATGAATAGTGAAGTGTTTGCTTTTGACTTTTTTTCATGTTTGCTTTTTTAATATTTTTATTTCAGATAGCTTCATTATTTCCCATGTATGTTGTGGGGTACATTGAGCCAAACAAATTTCAGAAGATCATTTATATGAACATGGTAACATTTTTAATATTCATAAGTTAAATATTAAAACAAGATTTCACGATTTAGAAAACAGAACTGACTCTTTTTTGGGGTACCTACTTGCAAGTAGTATTTAATTAATATATATGATGTTGATATTATCCAGAAGGAAAGATTACATTATTATATATCTATATCTGTAATATTCAGATCTATAATAGATGTTTTATGTTCTGTGAAACTTTTAAAAATTTTATGTTTTATTTATTGTCACTACTTTTGAAATTGCTTTTTCTCCCCAAGACCTGAGACTTTTAGCACTTTGCATTAATGTGACACTGTAAATTTTGTGCTTTTGAATTTTTTAAATCTTGGTTTCCAAACACATACATAGACTTTAGATAAGAAAACAAAGCTTCGTTAGTGATGGAACTCTTCAAGTAGTCCAACAAAATAAGATTAGAAAATTAATACTTATGACTAAGTCTTTCTTATTATTACTGAATCAATAGAAACAATAGTGCTTTTTTTCTGTTTTCTTTATATCAAGTATCAGAGAAATAAGATTAAATTCTGCTGTATATAAGTTATGGTGTTGAAAAACTTCGAACTTAACTGTGTATTGAAATTCTATTATCATTTGGCCAGGATCTATTTATTAATCTTATTTATGCATATGAAGTTTATATTAGAAATGACTATGCCTGTAGACAAAGTATGCATTATGCTATATATCTAATAACAGTAAAACGTGTTTCCTTTCTTCACTTTGCAGGTTTCAGTTCTCCTTTGTTTTGTGTTGATGTTTGGAAATCCAATGTATTTATCTTCTTATTATTCTTCATCTTTGTTAATGACTTTGGTAAGTGTTTGCTAAGCTCATGAAGATTTTTTTTTTACCTGTCAAATAGTAGGTTTACCCATGTAATATAAGTTTAGGAGAATAAATGGTGCCCTTCCCTGATAATTGCTCATGTGAAAAACTTTCCCCAAATAATGCTTTTTTTTCTCTCTCATTCTTGAAAAATGAATACAATACAAAGTTTATCTCTTTAAAGTAATGTCCAGGTAAATATTTTAAAAAACAATCATAAGGTAATAAGACTTACTTTAAAACTATGCCATAATTAATAATAAAAATTATTTATTTCCTTCTACATCACTTCAGTACACTAAATAGTTATTGCAATGACATTACCATTTTCCAAAACATTTTTGGAATGTCTCTGAAATGCTTTCACAGACTGTGGCACATTTTTTGAATATCCTCATTGGTGGCAAATCTTCATCTTTCAAGGGTGGATTTAATTTTTGGAAATGACCAAAGACTTGTGAACAAGGTGGGTGATTAGATCTTGGGTGATCTAGATCTTGATCAAAATACGGTATGACAATAATTAGATTGATTTTCTTGACCATAACTAAATTATCTCTCAAGGCAGTTTGGAAAGAGGAGTTTCAAACTGTTCTGAGCAATGGCAACATGATTAGAGAATAATGTATAGTCTCCTCATGTGACTTTCATGGGATAACACTCATTTGGATATGTATTTGGAATGGTGGCTCAGTAAAATTGTTTTATTACTTTATAGTCACACTTCTAATATTCACAAGCCAGAACATGGAGTGTTTTCCTCCACTGGAATGTTTCTGGGATATTCTCTTTCCACAATGATCAGAGATGATATGAACCACAGTAATACCAAAATATGGCACTTTTTCATGTATGGTACATTGATCGACTCTTAAAATTATCCCTATATTTTAACATTTTTCTCCCCAAACTTTTCTCTTTGGCCTCATAGTAAGTAATCCCTCCTTTTTCTTTTTCCCCCAAAACATTTTCAGCATTTTATCAGACTTTGTTAGCAAAGTAGAGGACTTGCAATCATCTACCTCTTTTTATGAAAACATTTTATTTTGAAATATAGCACACATATAGAACACTGCACAAAACAAATGTTTTGTATACTTAGTACCCTATTACTAGTAAGTACTGATAAATGAACTGTTATTTGACATACATTCTTAAACTACCATCAAGTCAAAATGAGAACTTTTCTAACCATTCTAGAAGCCCTCTATGTGCCCTGCCGTAATTATAAATCCCCTGCACTGGCATAAAGCAGAAATAACTATCTGGACTATGGTAATTTCTCCTAGCTTTCCTTTATAGTTTCATCACTTAAGTTTCTATTTTTATCTACAGATTTCCCATATATCTTCCTGGTGTTATTTCCAAGAAATTTATTTTTTAAGAATTCAGGTCATTGAACATGTGAGGGTTCTGTGTTCTAGATTTTGCTCTTTGAATCCTCATGGTGTAGCTTTATGTCTTCCTTTGCATTCTTTATTTATAATACAATTGATCTTTGAACAGTACAGGGAGGGGGTTAGGGACATTACACTCCCATGCTGTTGAAAATCCACTTATAATTTTTGATTGCCCTAAAACTTCTGATAACTAACATTGACAGAAGCCTTGTTGATAACACAAAAATTGACTAACAGTGTATTTTGCATATTATATGTATTATGTACTGTATTCTTAAAGTAACCACTAGAGGAAAGAGAATGTTATTAAGGAATTCATAAGGAAGAGAAAATACATTTCCAGTACTGTATTTATCAAAAAAAAAGTCCATGTATAAGTTGATCTATGCAGTTCAAACCCATGTTGTTCAAGGGTCAACTGTGTATTAATAATTGGACCTAAAACTTATACAGGTTTGATCCCTTTGGCAAGTCTATAGTATTGTTCTTTCATCAGGAGGCACATAATATCTGGTGCCTCTCTTTTTATGATGGCAGCCATCAGTGCTTAGTGCCAGATCCATTCATTAAATAGGAATTACAAAATGGTGATATATCAATCCTTCACTTACAATTCATATAGGAAAATAAAGTACATGTCTAAATAAAGAAGTTGGGAGGAGGTAGAAAAATATTTGAAGAAATGATGGCCAAAAATTTTCCAAATTTGATGAAAATTATTAACCAAGATATGAAGACTTTTATTGAATTCCAGTACAAGAAACTAAGAGAAAGCTATAATAAGGCACATTATGATCAAATTGCTCAAAATTAGTGATAAAGAGAAAATCCTAAGAACAACCAGAGAAATAAGACATATTAAATATCGAACAGAGGGTAAGGTAAGGATTTTTCATAAGAAAAAATGCAAGCAATAATACAGTCAAACAACATCTTTATAAAATAGGGGCGCCTGGGTGGCTCAGTCATTAAGCGTCTGCCTTCAGCTCAGGTCATGATCCCAGGGTCCTGGGATCGAGCCCCACATCGGGCTCCCTGCTCAGTGGGAAGCTGCTTCTCCCTCTCCCACTCCCCCTACTTGTGTTCCCTCTCTCACTGTGTCTCTCTCTGTCAAATAAATAAATGAATCTTTTAAAAAAGAAAAAATATGGTGTATCTACAGTTCTATACCCAGCAAACATATCTTTCAAAAATGAAGGCAAAATTAAGACTTTATGACCAGCACATTTTCATTAAAATAAATGTTAAAGGAGGTCCTTCAGATGGAAGGAATAAAATATTAGATGTCATTCTGGTTCTACACAAGTGAAGGGCACTGAAAATGAAAGATAAAGGTAAATATGTAAGGTTTTCCTGCCATTTTTAACAACATGGATGGCCCTTGAGGGCATCATGCTATGTAAAATAAGAAAGACAAATACTATCTTTCCATTTGTGTCTTTAGTTTCTTTCAGCAGTGTTTGGTAGTTCATTGTATTACGTCTTTCACCTCTTCAGCTAAATTTATTCTTAATACTTTATTCTTTTTGAGGCTATTCTAAATGGGAGTGTTTTCTTAATTTCCTTTTCAGAGTGTTAGTGTGTAGAAATGCAGCATATTTTTGTATGTTGATTTTGTATCCTGTTACTTTACAGAATTTTTAAATTCTGTGTGTGTGTAATCTTTAGTGTTTTTACATAGAAGATCACATTATCTGCAAACAAATAATTTCACATCTTTCTTTACATTTTTTATGCCTTTTATTTATTTTTCTTGCTTAATTGCTGTAGCTAGGACTTCTAGTGCTATATGAATAGAAATCATGAAAGTTGGCATCCTTGCCTTGTCCCTCATCTTAGAGTAAAGACTTACACTTTTTCACCATTTAGTATGATGTTAACTGTGGGATTTTCAAATATTACCCTTAATATGTTAAGGTAATTTCCCTCTATTCCTACTTTGTTGAGAGTTTTTATCATGATAGGATGTTGAATTTTATCAAATGCTTTCCTGCATCTATTGAGATGATCTTGTGATTTTCAATTCCTCATTCTGTTAATGTAGCATGTTACATTAATTGATTTGCATATGTTGAACCATCCTAGTTGTGAGATAAATCTCACTTAATCATGGTGTATGATCCTTTTAATGTGTGCTGTTAAATCTGGTTTGCTTGTATTTTGTTAAGAATTTTTACATTTATGTTCATCAGGGCTATAGTCTATAGGTTAGTTTTCTTGTAGTATCCTTCTCTGGCTTTGGTATCAGGGTCATGCTGGCCTCATGAAATATGTTTGGAAATGTTCTCTCCTCCTAAGTTTTTTGGAACACTTTGAGAAGGGGCGACATTAATTTTTCTTTAAATGTCTGGTAGAGTTCACCAGCAAAGCCATCTGGTCCTGGTCTTCTCTTTGTTGGGAGTTTTTTTGATGATTTGTTCAATCTCCTTACTAGTTATAGGTATGGTCAGAGTATCTGTTTCTTTATGATTCTGTCTTGGTAGGTTGTATGCTTCTCGGAGTCTGTCTTCTATGTAATCCAGTTTTTAGCATCTAGTTATTCGTAATAGTCTTTTATAATCTATTTTGTTTGGGTTTAGTTGTTTCAGATGGGAGAGTATGTGTGGTTCCTGTTATATTAACTTGACCAGAAGCAGAAATTCCATTCTGATTGATTTTAATAATTTATTTTTGAGGTGAAATATTATGTTTCTAAGAATAAGAAATATACAAAAAGTTATATTTAGAAAATGTTACTCTCTCCCATTTCTTCTTACTCCATTCTCTCTATCCTTCTTTTTACCTTGCTACATTTCTTGTAAGATATCTCATTGGTTTTCTGGTTTGCCCATTTAGTTGTTTTTTTTTTTTTGCACTAATAAGTATTGCATATTTTTAAAATTATATCTCCTCTTATTTACATGAAAGGTAGCATACTATAGGTAGTTTTCTGCACTTTGGTTTTTCTTTTTTTTTTTTTAAGATTTTATTTATTTATTTATTTGACAGAGAGAGAGAGAGCACAAGCAGGTGGAGTGGCAGGTAGAGGGAGAAGGAGAAACAGGCTCCCCGCTGAGCAAGGAGCCCAATGTGGGGCTCGATCCCAGCATCCTGGGATCATGACCTGAGCCGAAGGCAGTTGCTTAACCAACTGAGCCACCCAGGTGGCCCTGCACTTTGGTTTATCAGCCTATTGTAGATACCTTGTAACAACCTATCCTGGATATCATTCCATATAATTTCATAGAGATCTTCTTCATTCTTTTTATAGTTTCATAACACTGCACTGTGCATTTTCCATAGGTAATTCAACTACTGTCCAATGTCTGGGCATCTAGGTTGTTTCTATATTTTGTATTTACAGTGTTGCTGTGTATAATCTGGTACATTTATATTTTCCTGTTGCTGGAATTTCAGGAATCCTGGCTCACCTTGCACTAACTAATGTTGCAAAATTCCACTCAAAATCTAAGTAATACACAGACCTAAGATTTCAGTTTCTCATAGGAAGCTTTTTTTTTTTTTTTACCCCAAACTTGAGAACAAACAAATACCTTACCACCTTCTAGTAATGGTAGGAGGAGTATTCCTAGTAATTGAGTGTCTGTCAGTTCAGGCTGCTATAGTAAAAATACTATAGACTGGATAGCTTACACAGAAATTTATTTTTCACAATTCTAGAGGCTGGGAAGTCCATGATCAGGGTGCCAGCCAATTTGGTTCTTGGTGAGGGCTCTTTTCTTGATTTGCAGACAGTTACCTTCACTATATCCTTACATAGTGAAGAGAGAGACAGCTCTCCCATATCTCTTCTTATAACAGCACAAGTCCCATTGATGAGGGCTCCACCCTCATGGTTTAATTACCTCCCAAAGGTTTCACCTTCCCCTATGTCACATTGAGGATTAGAGTTTCAACACATATGTTTGGTGGGGAACATAAACATTTAGTTGATAGCACTGAAGGGTATGGTTTTGGAGGACCCCAGCTTTATGCCTATCTCAAGTCCACTTTCTTACCTTCCATAGTCCCAAGCCCTTTTCTACTTTTGATGCAAGCCCATAGTTAAAACTTTATTCTGTAGTTCTCCCTTAAGACTGCCCTAGATTCTCTCCTAATTGTTTCAGTTTTTTAAAGTCATCTGCTTTTCTCTGGCACCTGGAAAATTCATTTTCTTTCTTATAAGTTCACTTAGACATATTTTAAACATTTTTAAATATTTTATTTAGGGATTCAGAGAGGAAGGGTTTTCATGTTAATTTAGACCACTGATTTTGCTGGGTGACTTACATATACCCTTGCATGCACACACCTCCCACATACCATCCACACCCTCAGAGGAGTGGCCTGCACTAGACATCCCAAGTAACTCAGTGAGGAATTAACTTGATTCTAGAAGCAACTTTTTGGCACACAAAGCATTTAGCTCTCACTACAAGGAAATTTGCCAGGTCCAAATTTTGAAAAATCAACAATTAAGAAGGAAAATGGGTGGTTACAGCCAAGATGGAAGTGGGTGACAGTGTAATTTTTGAAGTGTATCATTCATATAAAATGTCAATTTTATTTAATTGTTTCATTTTATATCATGTGCATTTTAGGTGATAATTCTAAAGAGAAATAAAATTCAAAGATTGGGAGTGTCTGAACTCAACTTTTGGGTAAGTTTCAACATTTTTAACCATTTCTTCAAACTCTTTATTTCTATAAACTGAATACAGACAATATACTTTAAAAATTGAATGACTTATGGTCAATGAATCTTATCAATACCTACTCACATAGGGTGAGAAATAGCCCTTAGCAACATCTACAAGTCATTACCAAGAAATGAGTTCATTTATTTCAGCACTCTGCTCACAACTCTCTTTACTTCTCATCTTGCTGTACCCTTACTGCCTTGCTTTCTAAATTTTGAGTTTCTCTCTTTGGATTTACTAACCTTCTCCTCAAAATAACTCAGTCTGTAGTCCTGACCCCACTTTCCCTTTTTCTTTTCTCTACATCTGTCATCTATCTGTTCTTATGCTTCCCACTTTAGACTATTATTTTTGTCTCTGTACCATTTCCCTGTGGTTTCCCAGCCCCTTATTTCATCTCAGCCACTACGTAATCTATTTGACGTCTTCCCAAATATGCAAACGGATGGCCCATGTTACCTCTATATTTGTGTGTTTTGTTTCCAAGTTAAATAAGTATATTATTAGATAGGCACTGCAATTACTAATTCTCATAATATTGGATAGATGACATTCCTTGTTTTTCTCTTGGTCTTTAATGTAGATGTATACCTGTTAAAAAATAAAACCTATATTGAAGAGCTATGTGATTACATATGATATATTAATAGGGTAAAACTGAGAAGTTATGGTAAGATCAGGTAGATTTCTATTCAGAATGCAAAAGAAGGAAATGGACAGAATTGCCGGTTACTCACTGCTGGAGGCTTTTTCCCATCCCTAATGATGAAAATATAGGGATATTTGGGTACTTGAATTATTAGATGACATGCCCTTCTAATACATGATCTATTTACTTCAGAAAAATTGGCAATTTTTAAAAGATTAAACCAAGAAATCAATGGAGAATTCAAAAATCTTCATTTAATAACTGAACTCAAAAGAAAGTCAAAATTTCCATTATAAACTATTGAAAAATGGAAACAAATAGAACAGTGTCCATGGACATTTAGGGAGTTGTGTCAGAGCTGCACTAAGAAGATGTATTAAGTATTGTCTTAAGTATTTACAATTCAGACTGGAAAGAGTAAAAAAATCAAGCTTTCAACTCAAGAATTTCAGAGAAACAAAAATCCAAGGAGAAAAAAGTTGTGATATAATTAATGTTCCGCTTACATTTATATTTTGAAGTTGATATAATTGATATTGTCAGTCTTGTGCAAAAGGGAGAAACAAATCATGTTAGTCATCTAGACAATGCAAAGGATATTTTGCCTTTTTATGGCTTTTTTTTTCATAAAAGAAAGGAAAAGCAAAGATGTTTTGTGAGCTAACACTTTTTTTATAACCCCCTCCCCCAAACCTTTTTTAATCCAAGTAATTCTTTCATGTCTGTGGAATAAAAATTATATTGCATTTCTTACTCTGTATGGTATTTAGAAACCAAAGATCTGAGTGCTGAGTGTTCTCATTGCTACCACAGTGTCCTTGCTTCTAGACCCATACATATAGATACATATACACACATACATCTAAATATTTGTCTCATTGAAAGTCCACAAGGAGAGGTAAAAGAGAGTGGGGCTGAAAAAATGTTGAATAAGTAATGGCTGAAGACTTCCCAAATTTGGTAAAAGACATAAATCTACAGAGTCAAGAAACTGAGTGAATCCCAAGTAGGATAAACCCAACAAAATCCATGCCAGGACACATCATAAATAAATTTCTGAAAACTACAAACAAAAAAAAAAAATCTTAAAATCAGGCAGAGAGAAATAATGTGTTACCTATAAGGCAAAACTGATTTGGATTATGGTAACCTTCTCATCTGAAACTGTGGAGCCAGAAGAAGATTGCATCACGTTTGTCAAATGCTGAAAGAATTGTCAACCACAAATTACACGTCCAGTGAAAGTGTCTTTTAGGAGTGTAGGGGAAATAAAAGACATTCTCAGATGAAAGAAAACTAAAAAAATTTGTTGCTAGCAGAGCAACCCTTAAAGAATAGTTAATGGAAGTTCTTGAGCAGAAGGTAGATGACCAGAAGAAATCTTAGAACATTAGGAAGAAATAAAAAACAAAATAAAGGTTACATAAAGAAGTAAATATAATAAACTCTTCTTGAGTATTTCCTTTCATGTGTTTTCTCTTGGTTTATTTTGTTACTCTGTAGCTAGATGTTTGAATCAAATTTTAACTTATTTTTTCTCTCATTTTTATTGATATGAGTTCTTAAGGCCATGGATTTTCTTCTGATCATTGTTTAAATGACTTTCTTCATTTCTAATATGTACTTTTCATTATCATATTTTAAAAAACTTTGTTTCTCTTTCACTTAAGACTTGTTTAATAGAAACTTTAGGGCTTCTAATTTCCAAGAGGAAGGGCTTTTTGGTTTTCTGACTTTGTTATTCATTTCTAGTTTTATTACCTCATGATGACAGAGGATTGTTTGTAATATTTTTAGTTTATGTAACTCCTAGATGCTTTCTCTCTGACCTAATGATCATTTTTTTCGGTGAGTATTTTATGTTTGCTTGAGATGAAAGTGTATCCTTTATTAATGGGACATGTTTTGATAAATTTATCAACAAGATTTATTTTCAACTGTTCTGGTCTTTTATAGCTATATGTATTATTTGCCCACTGACCTATCTTGTATTGAAAAAGTATATTTAAGTCTTTAGGTATTAGTGTGTTTCTATTTCTCCTTGTATGTCTAGTAACTTCTGCTTTATAAAGATGGTTGCAGTGCATAGATGTTCATACTTACTATATTTTCTTCATGAATTGTATCTCTTAATGTCAAAATATATTTAATATCTAATGTTTATTGGTGTGAACCTTAGTGATGACAGGATTATAAACTATGACTCCTTATTTGCTTTGGTCACTCTTGTCTTTGTCACCTTTTTGAATCTGTTTCAGTACCTCTTCTCTGCACAGCACATGGCAGGTCTTGCTTTGTGAGAATTTAAAGACTTTTATTAATGTCATAAATGTTACGTATATTTTTATTGTATTTACTCTTTCTCTACATATTTCATTACATGGTTCTCTTTTATTTTTAACTTTCTTTCTATATTCAGGAAGGTTGTTTCCTCAATTATTTCATGCTTGAAACTGGTTTTCTATAATCTTTATACCTGAATGACAGATGGGCTAGATCTAAAGTTCCTGGTTCCCACTTTCTCGAGTGTCTTGAAAATTCTTCTACACCGTTGATGTGCTTTTATGTTTCTTTTAACATGTATGGTACAAACCAGGTTCTCTTGCCCTTCTAAATTATGTGGCCTTTGTGCCTAGAATTGTTAAGGAATTTTTCTTCATTTTTAAGTTTTACTAGGCTATGTCTTGAGGTAATTTACCATACTGGTCAGTTTCCTCAGTACATGGTAAGTCCTTTCCAAATGTAAATTCAGGTCTTTTATGTCTAGGAAGTTTTCTTGGATTGTAGTTTTTCTTTTTCAGGCACTCTAATTATAAATATGTTGCCTGTCTTCTGTTTCTACCACTTTCTCTGATTCTTTAACTACCTTCTTTAATCTCATTTTTATTCTTCTGGGGTTTTTGTTGTTGTTGTTTCTGTCTTCAGTGCTCTTTTGAATTTTTATTTGAATTTCTTCTCCTTTAGTTACCTTGAGATTATCTTCATTTTTCAATGGTTTTCTCCTTTTCTTTAATTTATTTTCTGTACTTAACAAGCACTCTCAATTTTTTTTCTGGTTTTGTCCATTTCTGGTCTTAGTTTTAATTTTTTTTTGGTGTTTTTTAATCTCTGAATGCTTATTTGAGCTTACTTAATTCAACTTTTACTTCTGCATTGTAGGTTTTTTCTGCTTTGTGAGATTTTTATTCATTAGAGCAGAGATCATCAGCCAAAATGTTTGACTCATTTATTTTAACTTATAGAAGGTATATTGTAGGTATTATAGACATCTTTCATCTAATTATTTTGTGGTTAGAGCAGATGTTTTCTAATCCAGATGCAACCTCTTTTGTCAATGTAACAAGATGTGGTTTTATCAATTAATAATAATTTCCTTCATTCATCTTTCGGTGACAGTAAGTAGTAATTGTTTGTTTTTTGTTTGGTCCTCATTTATTTTTCTGGATACTTAATTTTTCTTTCTTGCTTATTTCCTTTTCCACACATTCTCCTAGAGAGTTTCTCTCTTTTTTCTTTTCTCTTCCTCTCTTTCCAGAAGTAATACCTTTGGGGGATCAGAATTTTTTATACTGAACCCTTGAAGTCCCTGCTCTATAGCCCATTCTCCAGTCTTCTCACACATAAGGTGGACTTTCTTTTTCTAGAGTTATTTCAGCTCAGTTTGGGACCCCTCATTTCCCTCTCCCCTCTTCCACATGGTTTTGAGACTCCCCACATTCTCTACAAAGGCTTAGATCAGGACTTGAGGTTTAACTTTGCTGTATGTGTTGTTTCTTTCTATTTACAGGTAACTTGAAGTTTGTACTGTTACCTTTTTTTTATATTTGTGGTTGCATTGTTCTACTTGTTGGATAAGTATGGAGAGATTTGGATTTAGGCCACTATAATTTTCCTCAGGTTATCTAGAAGTCCACATTTGTGTTCTTTCTAATCAAGGTTAACCAAAAAAGAAATAAAAGACAAACAGAAACCCCCATGTAAGTTTTAGTTTCTATTTCTCTCTTTAAAATGAAAGCTTAAGTTTTCAATTTTCCTTTCTTGAAGAGGGATTTATATAATTTTATTTCCAAAAGAATGGTAGAAGAATTTTTTATGATTTAATTCTACTTTTTGATAAAAGGACTTTTCAGCTAGGAAATAATATTTGGAAACAAGCATATAGCTCCTTTTTTCACAGAAATTGAAAAAGAAATAACTTCTAAAAAATTCCTTTAAAATTTGTAGAACTCTAGTGTTATATATTTTATAACAGTGTCATCTCTTTCAGTTCTTTGCCTTTAAACAAAATTTTCTGAAGGAATATCCTTTTTTAGACTTCATCATTAATATTCTTTACATGATTAAAATTTTCCTGTACCATTTGTTGATATAATTGAATATTTTAACTGGGTAATTTTTAATTTTTATATTATAATTTTATTTTCTAGCTGATTCAAGTTTGTGCTTGGTTGTGTGGAACAATTATTTTGAAATTTCTGACATCTAAAATCTTAGGTGTTTCAGATCATGTAAGTACTTTCTAGTTAAAGCATAAAAATTCCTGCAAATATGTAGCTAGATGAAAACTTTGAAACCATCTATTTTTTAGAGATTAATTGCCTTCTTCAAAGTCCTAAGGGGTAATTATTGGCTGAGTCAATAATAAAACTGTGCAGTTCAATGATCTTTTCAATCCACTAAGAAAAAACTATCAATGAATGCTGACTTAGCCATCCAGGAAAAATACTAATAATATCTTAAGTAGTTATATGTTTGTATTTCAGTTAAAATACAAATAGGGGCATCTGGTTGGCTCAGTCAGTAGAGTGTGTGACTCTTTTTGGGGTTGTGGGTTCAAGCCTCATGTTGGGTGTGTAAATTACTTTAAAATCTTAAAAAATATTTGTTTAAAATAATAAGTTATTTATTTATTGCAAGTGTTAATATATAAGCAGGCTGTGCTCAGCTTTGAAGTATAAAACTCACAATCTCAATGTAGTTTTATATATGTATAATTACAGACTAAAATTAAGATGTGACTTGATATTTTTAAAACTTGTAAAAGGGAAATGGGAGATGTTAAAAGTTCTCTATCTTTTCATCTTCTGGAAAATATATGGACCTATCCCTCATGTGTGGTCTGTGTTTGTTTTAAAGCCAATGTCTTACCAAATAGCCTTTGTCTAAGCAGAAGTCCCTACTTAGCTAATCAGTTCAGGGGAATAGAAAAAAGTGCAGGAATTTATTTTTGATTTTTGACACTTACTGTTTGGATAGAAGTGCACATGAATGTATCATACAATAACCTACTCTGAAATGTACTTCATGTAGGACTATCCAATTGGGACCCTGTCTAATGCTGAAATTTCTTCACCTTTAACAAGGGATTATGATACTCTCTGAAAGGTCAAGTGCTTTCACTCTCCAGGAGAATTGAGCTTACATACATGTGGAGGTTAAATAAAATTACAAAATGTAAGGATTTATTCACCATTTATTGCTAGCTCTGCATGGTGATTCCTTAGGTTTATTTGTTGCTGCTGTTCTCTGGTATGTCTGACACATTTTCCTTTTTTCTTTCCCTTTTTGTTCTTAACTTTGCATTCTGTAGGGGCTGTACATTTTACGGTAAACTTTATTGAAGTCTTCTAAGTCATTTATTTATCTGTTAATTTGGTCTGTGCTTTTCTTTTCTGCCTTGCTTCATATTGTCACCCTATTGATTACAAATCTTACACACACACACACACACACACACACACACACATCCCTTTGATGTACTCTTAAGTGACTTCCTATATGTAACAGTTATGAGAAAGACTTGAAATGAAAGTGGTTTGGTTAAATTATTATCAATCATCAGGCCTCGTCCAAATTAGAAAAATAAAGTCTAAATTATCCTTGCTACTGGTAGATAAGGGGAACCGTAAATAAATGAAAACCACAGACAGTTGTTAGGTTTGATATAAAATAATTTTTGTTCCTGCAAAATAATTTGAATTAAGGTTTACATACCAAATATTTTCTTTTTTTGGCCTTCTGAGAATGCAGTGGAAAAATAACTATCTCACTGACATTAGGTAGTAAATATTCAGTAGAAAATAAGTGTTCTACATTGAGTTTTGTTGGTGCTACTTATTTCAAAGGCCTTGGAGATCAAGTAACTAAACCAAAGTAGTGTGCGTAGTTGTAATTCTTATGATGAGTAGCTCTTATGTTTAATGGCTTGAATGTATGTCTGAAAAATTCAACAAGCAACAAAAATTGGAATCTGTGCATGAGGCTTTGTGAAAATGACAACATATAGAAAATTTATTCATGATTTGCAATGTGTAATGAAAGGGTTAACATGAGACTGTTTCCTTCTTAATAAATGATGATTATAAAATCTCATGATTAACTGCATGGTGGTTTCTGCCCAGTGAGTGTTGATTTTAGTTCACTCTTTATATTATCATCTTTATTTTTTCTGACCTCTTTCTTCTTTTCTTTTGATATTTCTCTTTGTTTTCAGTTTTCTTCATAATTCAGTGAATAGCAATGTATAGCTCACTGATTTTTCTTTAAATTTTCTTTGAGGGGCATCTATGTACCTTGGATTATCTCCTTTGTAGACTTTACTAATATAACCAATTATTATTAACCATAATTCTTAGTGTAATTTTAATTTGTTTTACTTTATTGTCTTCCCAGATTCGCCTGAGTGACCTTATAGCAGCCAGAATCCTAAGGTATACAGATTTTGATACCTTAATTTACACCTGTGCTCCTGAATTTGACTTCATGGAAAAAGCGGTATGAATTTTTTTTTATTTTTTTGTTCTCTACAGGTATGATGGTTTTTTGGTCTTGAGTTTTCCTTTTAATCTGAAACTCACAATTTTTGTTCAGAGACCCCCAACTTTATCATTTTTTTTACTATAACTTTTATTAGTCATACAGCATTCCTCACCTGTTTTTTTATGTGTAAAATCAATAAACAGTGACCTCTATCTTAAAGAGTTATTGATGATGATTAAATGAGATAATCCAGGAACAGTGCTGAAAATACTATTTGATCCACAGTGAATTACGGTTATTACAATTCAATTACTTTTATTTTTTTTAAAAGATTTTTTAATTTATTCATTTGAGAGAACAGAGCGAGCCAGAGCATGCGCAGGGGGCAGGTCAGAGGGAGAGGGAGAAACAGACTCTCACTGAGCGTGGAGCCCATGTGGGGCTTGATCCCAGGACTCTGGGATCATGACTGGAGCTGAAGGCAGACGCTTAACTAACTGAACCACCCAGGTGCCCCATACAGTTCAATTACTTTTAATAATCTAGGTATGGGACTGCTCAGGAAAAATAAATCCAAATTCTTGTTTTGGTTTTCAGAAACTTTAGTTTTATTTCACTTAACACTCCAAATGTTGTAAAAAATTTTAACAAGATGTTGCCAAGAAAGGTATACTACTACTAAGCATACGTTATTCTCTTATTTATCCAACCAGTCATACGTTCACTCAAAAACTATTATGACTACTATTTATTTATCTGTGAGGCAGTTTGCTGTAGGACTGGCTACAAAGAGGAAAATGTCTCTGTTCCTGCCTTCAGAAGTACTTAATTTAGTGACATGCTAAATCACTCCAACCACAATAATGGGTCTTGAGAATTATTTAGCTGCTGATGCCGTTTTATTGCTTACTCATATTTACAGTAATTACATTGACTGGGTTTCTTCCTTGTTTTTTCTAGTTTCACCAAGGAAAATAATGGAATTTTGCAGCCCAGGAAATGATAATGTAGGGCCTGGGGTTCAGTAAACATAAAATTTAAGAATTAATACTATGTAAATAACAGAAAGATAAAACCAAAAGAAAGGAAAAAATAATAAACATAGCTTATTTTTGGTTTAATGGCTTTTACTGTTAAAATCTTTGGTACATGTGTATAACTTTTTATAATTTTCATTCTTGTATTAGAAGATGAAGGTTGATAAATATATATAATCTTAATGACAAAAACATTTTTACCTTTAAGAAATTTCATTGTGATAGTCAATTTGACATAGATTTTTACTCATTTAATGTAAAATTTAATAATAAATGGCTATTGAAATAATTTGCTTTATTTCAGACTCCATTGAGATACACGAAGACATTATTGCTTCCAGTTGTTATGATGATTACTTATTTTATCTTTAAAAAGGTATTTTAAAAATATTTTATCATTTGCTTTTGGGTTCAAGATGAGGACTAAAGTGGATTAATGCTAATAGCTCGGAATTCCATTTTATTTTTAGGATGATCCCATACCCCCTAAAAAAAATTTCTTATTCAGATCTCTCTTTATTTAGTATTATATGGGTTTTTTAGAAAGCCTCAGCAGAAAGGATATTCTTTATTCTTTCCAAAGAAATTTATCAGTTACCCGCTATGTACCATGAACTACATTCACAGTGTTAGTCCACTGGGGCAAATAAAACAGGCCTGCTCCTATCTTGGAACTTATAGTCTCAGTGTGTGTGCACGGGCATTAAGCAAATAATCACACAAACGACTAAAGAATTAAAATTGTCATAGGTGTTGTGAAAGGAAAACAACAGTTCGATATCTTCTAAATATAAAGGACATTCGAGGAAGTCTTGATCCATTTTAAGACATGCACAGGAGAAATCTGTATAGATATTCTTTAAAACATTGTCTATATATTCACTATTTTCTCAATGAAAGAAAGTATTATTATGAGAGAAAGAATAACGTTCTAAAATACCTCTGGCAGGTTTTCTTGGTCTGGGAGTGGTGTATCTGAAAGCCTAGCTAAAGAAACTGGGTCTTAGTTTTTAGCATTTTTGAACCATCTTTATATTGTTTAAGTCAGTATGTATTTATTTTATACCTTCAAGTAGATAACAATAACATTTCTCTACTACTCTACCAGGTGTGATCCTGTTGAAACTAGTTTTCTTTATTTAAAGTCAAGTTGCATATCTTCTCTGTACAGTTCCAGCTCCCACATTTCTCATTCCTGTGTTTGCACATAAAATGTGAAAAATTTATGAGTGAGGAAGGCATCTGCCTCTACATCTCTGTGGTTTTCCCCTTGATCCAGTTCCCTAGGGACCACTTGGAAAGAGGATAGAGGTAGTAAGAAGGAATGGGTCAACTACACCCAGTGTCCCCTAGGCTCCACCTAGCTCTCCACTAGCCTCTTTCTGTTCTATCATGACAAAACGTGTTATTCTTTAGGGCTCCACTTAGAGGAGCTAATGCAGGAATTAACTCTTCAGTGGGGAGATAGTGAACATGGGAGAAGATGATAGCTAGATCTACTATTACTATTTTTTTTAATTAAGATCCACGACTCATAAACATAGTACTAGCCCCCAAACACACCACAGCTCAAACCATGCATATGCATTAACAGGCATTTTTGTGCATTTGCTGCGTGTGTACACACATGCGTGCACACAGACATGTCCCCATCCCTGCAGCTATTAAAGCTTAACACCTTTCCGTCTCTATATAAACCCCTTCTCTTTATTTGTCCCATTGTGGCTTATTTTTTTTTACCTCAAGAATACTTCTGATGTTCATTTACTTTTTCACTTGTGTGAAATCGCTTCTGGGAAGAAAGAAGAAAAGCATATTGAATGATTTTTCTGTGAAATTACTGAATCTTAAACTCCTATAAGCGCATATATTCTATTAACTAAACCCCTAAATAGGCTTTTTGCTTGCCTAAGTGATCAGAATCTCATGTGTGTCACTTGAAACATTCATCCATAAAAAATGCTCTTGAATGAATGAGAGAAATTAAAAATTCTTTTTTTTGAGAAATTAAAAATTCTAAACTTAGATTTCATTTTAAAATTCAAGTTTCACTATGTATTTTTCATTGTTTATCTCTAAGTTATAAACCACATATTGTGCACAGTATAAAACTTGAAGTTCGCTATAAATGTTTTACTGTACCTTCAAGTTGCCTAGGATTGAAGGTAAAGACTCTTTGGCCCAGTTAAGCCCCCACATTCCCCTTCACTCCTCCCTTTGTCCCTCTCTCACCATCATGTGGTACATTGTGGTAAGTGCTCTTTGGCCTTCTGTAGGGGTTATTTCTGGCTGAGATAGATCAGAGAAGAAGTTATGCCAGAGCTAATTTTATAATAATCAGAAACTTCAGTGAAGCAGGAATATAAATGGCGTGGGTGGGAGGAGGGGGTGGGTGGGGCGCGGGAGAGTTGGGGGGAAGGAGAGAGAGATTACTACTTTGCTTGGAAGGTTAAGATAAAATAGTCTCTGAAAGTACATGGAAGAAGCTGCCTCCTTGGTGGAAACCAATTCCCCACTTTCAGCCCACTTCCCTCCCAGTAAAATATAAACTTCAACTCTAATAAGGAGTTGCCCACATGTAAGAGCTTAGAATTTTAGAATTGAAATGGACCTTAAAGATTAAAGAGGGCACATATTGAATGAAGCACTGGTATTATATGCAAACAATGAATCATGGAACACTACATCAAAAACTAATAATGTAATATATGGTGATTAACATAACAAAATAAAAAAATTATACAAAAAAAAAGATTTACCCCAATACCCTTTTCTTTCTTTCTTTCTTTCTTTTCCTCTTTCTTTCTTTCTTTCTTTCTTTCTTTCTTTCTTTCTTTCTTTCTTCTTTCTTTTTCTTTTTTTTTTTTAATAAAAGGAATTTAGAACTTCAAGAAAATATTTGCCTGAGGCAGAGATGGGATTAAACTGTTACTGAGGACTCACTTTAACAATAAAAACATTTCTGGGCGCCTGGGTGGCTCAGTTGGTTAAGCAACTGCCTTCGGCTCAGGTCATGATCCTGGAGTCCCGGGATCGAGTCCCACATTGGCTCCCTGCTGAGCAGGGAGTCTGCTTCTCCCTCTGACCCTCTTCCCTCTCATGCTCTCTATCTCTCATTCTCTCTCTCTCAAATAAATAAATAAAATCTTAAAAAGAATCCATAAACTTAAAAAAAAACAATAAAAACATTTCTTTCTAGTGAGGGTGTTTTATGTTAATGAATCAGAGCATGTTAAATGTCACATAATTCCTTAGAAAAGCTTAATTTATTCTATTCACAGGTTTATCGTGATATTTTATGTGTCTTATCTGCAAACACTTATCTAAGGTAATTATATCATAATTGTTTTTAAATCATACTGTATTCAGTTATTAAATAACTACTGTAATAGCAAATGAATGTATATTAAACCAGCATTTTGATTAAGAAAGACATGAACCAATCTTAGATGTTCTCTTTAAAAAAAAAGAATGTATTATTCTTAGATATCTCTTTTATGTTTTTGGACTTGTTTTGGAGATATTTCTATTTGACTTAACTCAAAGTTCAAGTGAATTTAGTTTAATTTTAATATATGACTAGAATTTAAAGTCCATAAACAGAAGTAAGCTAAAGTTTTGCTTTGGCAATTCTTTTTTTCAACTTTCAAAGAAAATAAAATTTTTCTGTGTATTCATGATACAGTTTTTCTGCCGTTTTTGTTAAAACCATTTGCTGTATCACCTTTTTTGGTGGTTTAAGTGAAGTCACTAACTTCACTGGCACAAATTATGTGAGAAAAACATAAATCACACATTGCTACAGGACTTGAGAGATTGTGAAGAAAACTTCCTTATGAGGAAAATCTTAAATTACATTTTATACTTGTAGATATATGATTAAATTTGATGTATTAATGAAGTTTATTTTTTAGGACAGTTTCAGATTTACAGAATAATTGTGAAGATAGTACAGAGAGATTCCATGAGCCCCGTACTCCATGCTTGTATTTTCAGTAAACAGTTTCATATGGTTGTCAGAGGGACTTAATAGAACTTTATGGTTGAAATGGTTAAATCTTATTTGTTGAAATCCAAATCAAAGGGCTTAATAGACCCACTCTACTTTGTTCTGGTCAGATGGAGCCCAGAGGAAAATGCCTTGACATTGTAAAAAGAGTGTTTTAGAGCTCTGAGAACTATTCACATAAGGAATGCACGAAGGCACCTGGGATATTTAACTGAATAATAGAAGATTGAGAAGTACATGACAGCTGTCTTCAAATATTTGAGAGGGTACAGTGTAGAAGAGGACAGACTCAAGGGGACCAAAGGGTGGAAGATATTTAGCTCAAAATAAGGAGGTGATTACATTCCTAAAAGTGATAGCCTTGTGTGTGTGTGTGTGTGTGTGTGTAGAGCAGTTTTTTAAATTACAAAATAATACATGCATATAGTAATGCATACAGATGAAATAATATTTCAAGAAAAGAGGGAGTGTTTCTGTCCCTTAGATCTACTCCTCACTGGTGCTGATTGTAAATGGTTTGTATGTATCGTTCTAGAAAACATTTCCAAAAACACAATATTTTTATAAAAAAAATAGAATCAGTATTATTATGTAACTTTTTATTCTTATTTAATAGCGTATCTTGGGTGTCTGCCTAGATCTTCCTCATACTTTGTAGTGGTCTCCACATTTTATTGTTCATCATAATGAGTGATTACCAAGTACTTAGCCATTCCCACAGCAATGGGTGTTAAGATTATATTTATCTTTTTGTCATAACAGCCAGTGCTAAGAGTAATGAACATATCTGTACATATTTCTTTGCATACTTATTTTAATGTTCAGAATATATGAAATGGGACTGCTAGGTCCTAATATGAATATTTATAATTTGATAAATACTGAGAACTTATGCTGAGTGTGTGAACACCAGTATTATCAAACTTTTAACATTTTCTTTCTGACAGATTAAAAAAAAGGAACTCATTTTATCAGTCTTGACCAGTGAAGTTTTACATCTTCCAAATGTGTGTGACATATTTACATTTCTTGACCATTTGAAAATTGATGTGTGGGATATTTTAAATTCTGGACAGTAACCTTTTGCCTATTACATGTATATAACATTTCTTCTAGGATATCAGTTTATAGTTTATTAATGGTTTTTGCTTTATAGAAGTTTAAAATTTCTATACAGTCACAACTATACATTTTCTGTGTTAATTTATTGCTTAGAAACACCCACATCAAAATCATTAAATTATTTCCAAATATTTTCTTTCATATTTTTCATTTTTTGCCAAATAAGAATATATTTAAAGCATACAACACAATGATTTGATATATATATTTAAACACATTATGAAATGATTACCACAATCAAGTCAATTAACACATCTAACACATCCATCACCTCAAAGTTACCTTTCTGTGTTTGAGAACGCTTAAGATCCACAGTCTTAGCAAACTTTATATAATATGGTATTATTAGCTGTAGTCACTATGCTGTACATTAGTTTCTCAGAACTTTATCTTATAACTAAAAGTTTGTACCCTTTGATGAACATCACCCCTGTTAGCCCCCATTACGTAGCCACAGCAACCATAATTCTATTGTTTCTGAGTGTGACTTTTTTCTCTTTTATAGATTCCACATATAAGTGATACATAAAGTATTTGTCTTTCTTTGGCCTATTTCACATAGCATAATGCCCTCCAGGTTTATCCATGTTATCACAAATGGCAGGATTTCCTTCTTTTTTATGACTGAATAATATTCCATTGCTTATATGTATATACCACATAGTCTATGCATTTGTCCATCAGCAGACACTTATGTTGTTTCTGTATCTTGGCTATTGTGAATAATGTGTCAATGAACATGGAAGTGCAGATATCACTTCAAAATAGGGATTTTGATTTTTTTGGATATATTCCCAAGAGTAGGTTAGCTGGATCATATGGTAGTTCTATTTTTAATTTTTTGAGGAACCTCCGTACTATTTTCCATAATGGCTGTACCAGTTTACATTTCCTACCAACTATGCACAAGGGTTCCCTTTTCTCTACATCCTCATCAACATTTGTTTTTTGTCTTTTTGATAATAGCCATTCTAAAAGGAGTGAGGTGATATCTCATTGTGGTTTTGAATTGCATTTCTTTATTAGTGATATTGAGTACATTTGCATTTTTCCTGTTCTTCTTTGGATAAATGTCTCTTCAAGTCCTTTGCCCATTTTTAAAATCAGATTATTTATTATTTTTGCCATTGAGTTGTATGAGTTCCTTATTTACTTCAGATATTAACCCCTTATCAGATACAGAGTTTGCACATATTTTCTCCCATTCCGTAGGTTGCCTTTTCATTTTGTTGATTGTTTCCTTTGCTGTGCAGAAACTTTTTAGGTGATGTCATCCCACTTGTTTATTTTTGCTTTTGTTGCTGGTGCTTTTGGTGTCAGATTCAAGAAATCATTGCTAAGACCCCTGTCAAAGAACTTTTCCCCTGGTTTTTTTTTTGTTTTTGTTTTTGTTTTTTCTCATTGGAGCTTTAAGGTTTGAGGTATTGCTTTTAAGCCTTTTAACCACTTCAGCTTAATCTTTGTGACTGGTGTAAGATAGGAGTTTAATTTCATGGTTTTGCATGTGAATATCCAGTTTTTCAACCATCATTTATTGAAAAAACTATCCTTTACCCATTGTGTGTTGGTGCCCCTATCAAAGATGAATTGACCATATATATATATACATGGGTTTATTGTTGTGTTCTCTATTCTGTTCCATTGTTCCATGTGTCCATTTTTATTCTTGTACCATACTGTTTTGATTATTGTAACTTTGTGATACAGTTTGAAATCAGGAAGTGTAATACCTGTAGCTTTGTTCTGCTTTCCCAAGATTTTCTTGGAACTGCAGGGTCTTTTGTGGTTCCATATGAATTTTAGGATTGTTCTTTTTATATCTGTGAAAAATGTCATTGGAATTTTGATAGAGATTGCATCTGAATCTCTAGATTGCTTTGGGTAGTGTGGATATTTTAACATAATGTCTTCCAAACCAAGAACATAGAATATCTTTCTATTTATTTGTGTTGTTTTCAGTTTCTTTCATCAGTGTCTCACAGTTTTCAGTGTAGAGGTCCATCTTCTCCTTGGTGAAATGTATTCCTAACTGCTTTATTGTTTTTGATGCTATTATAAATGAGATTGCTTTCTAAATTATCTGTTCAGATAGTTCACTGTGACTGTGTAGAAATGCAACTGATTTTTGTGTGTTGATTTTGTATTCTACAACTTTATTCATTTATTAGTCTTAACAGTTTTTTGGTGGAGTCTTTAGGGTTTTCTGCATATAAGATCATGTCATATGCAAACACAGATAGTTTTACTTCTACCTTTATTATTTTTTAAATTTCTTTTTCTTGCCTAATTGAATGGATTATGACTTCCAGTATGATGCTGGAGAGAAATAGTAAGAGTGGGCATCCTTGTCTTGTTCCTGATCTTATAATAACTTTGAGATTTTTCAACATTGAGTATGAGGTTAACTTTGGGCTTGTCATATATGCCTTTATTATGTTGAGGTACATTCCTTTTGTACCTAATTTGTTAAAAGTTCTTATCATAGAGGGGTTTTGAATTTTGTCACATGCTTTTTCTATGTCTACTGAGATGATCATATGGTTTTTATCCTTCATTCTTTTAATGTGGCATATCACATTTATTGATTTGTGTATATTGAACTAGCCTAGCATTACAAAGATAAAAATCCCACCTGCTCATGTTACACGATCCTTTTAAGGCAAATCATGTTGAATTTGGTTTCTAGTATTTGTTGAGGTTTTTTGCATCTATGTTCATCAGGAGTATTGGCCTACAATATTCTTTTCTTTTATCATCCTCTTCTTACTTCAGTATGAGGGTAATGCTAGCCTTGTAAAATGAGATAGAATATGTCCTTTCCTCTTAAATCTGTTGGAAAAATCTGTGAAAGATTAGCATTAATTCTTGTTTAAATGTTTGGTAGAATTCTCTAGTGAAGCCATCTGGTCTTCCACTTTTTTTTTTTTTTTGAAATTTTTGATTACTGATTCAATCTTCTTACTAGTTTTTCTAAGATTTTATTTATTTTTGAGAGAGAGAGACAGAGAGAGTGGGCGTGGCAGGGGGTGAGGAGCAGAGGGAGAGGGACAAGCTGACCTCACACTGAATGCAGAGCCTGATGCGGGGCTCAATTCCACGACCTGAAATCTTGACCTGAGCTGAAATCAGGAGTCGGACACTTAACCCACTGAGCCACCAGGTGCACCTCCTTACTAGTTTTAAGTCTATTCAGATTATCTATTTCTTCGTGATTCAGTCTTGGTAGGTTGTATGTTTCTAGGAATATGTCCTTTCTTCAGGGTATCCAGTTGGTGTATAATTTTCATAGAAGTCTCTTATGACCCTTTGTATTTTTGTGGTATCAGTTTTAATGTTCCCTCTTTCATTTATGATTTTATTTATTTAAATCTTTTTTTCTTAGTCTAACTAAAGGCTTATCAATTTTGTTCATCTTTTCCAAAAAACCAGCTCTTAGTTTCATTTATAAATGTTTTCTATTGTTTCTTGTCTCTGTTTCTTTTATTTATCTTACGATCTTTGTTTCTTCTTTCCTTTTACTAATGTTGGGCTTGGTTTGTTGTTCTTCCAGTTCCTTGAAGTGTATAGTTGTTTCTTTGAAATCTTTTTTTCTTAATGTAAGCATTTATCTCATAAAATCCCCTTTTGGAACTTTTGCTGCATCCTGTAAGTTTTGGTATGTTGTGTTTTTATTTTCATTTGTTTCAAGGTGTTTTTTATTTTCTTTTGATTTCTTTGACCCATCAATTGTTGGGGATTAGATTGTTTAATTTCCATGTATTTGTGAATTTTCTCTCTTTCCTACTATTATTGATTTCTAATGTCATACTGTTGTGGTTAGAAAAGATACTTGATATGATTTCAGTCTTAAATTTGTTGACTTGTTTTGTGACCTAACATAGGATCTATTGTAGAGAATGTTCTGTGTGCACTTGAGGAGAATGTGTATTCTCCTGCTGTTGGATGGAATGCTGTGTATTGCATTTTTCATTTTCATTCATTGTATTCTTTACCTCTGGATGTTTCTGGTTCTTTTTTTAATAACTTCTAGCTCACTGTTAAACTTGTTTTATTCATGGATTGTTTTCCTGATTTTACTGTATTGTCTGTATTCTCTGTAGTTCACCGATCTTAAAACAATTATTTTGAATCTTTGGCAATTCACAGATCTCTATTTCCGTGGGGTCAGTTACTGGAAAATTATTGTGTTCCTTTGATTGTGTCATACTTCCTTGATTTTTCATGTTTCTTATAGCCTTTCATTGATGTCTTCACATTTGATGGAGCAATCACCTCTTTCAGACTTTAGGGACTAGTTTTGGTGAGGAAAGACCTTCACCTGCAGGTGGGTGTAAAGAGCCAGCTGGGTAAGGTGTGCTGTTTCCATTCCTGGGGAAAGCTCAGCAGTATAGTGCCTGTGCAACTTTATCAGCTGAGGTTAGCATCAATGAAGACTGCAGGGCTCCTCAATGACCAAGGCTGTGGATATCTGTAACGGTGGTGATCTGTTAGGATCTGCAGTGGTGAAGCTGCTGGGGACCACCTGATCTTCTCCCCATGGAGCATGTCATGGCCAAGGGGAATATGGATGCCCTGGTTGTAGTGGTGACAGTGTTGTTTGATACGTGGGTGCCCATGGAGCAACTATGGGGATTGGAATTCATATGCTTGCAGAGCAGTGGCAGCTCTGGGGTCCAGCAGCTCTGGCTAGCCCACAGTAGTGGTGGACCTGGGTCCTGAGATGAGAGCATACATGGAGCGGCCACGGATTCAGGGACTGCGGCCCAGGCACTCATGGAGCAGCAATGGCTTTAGGGTGTGGGCCCCTGGCTAGCCCACAGTGATGACAGTTTGTGGGACATGGGTATGCATCAGGTGGCCACAAAGCTGGGAGTCTGGGGTGCAGGCACTCAGAAAGTAACAGCGGGCTTGGGGTTCTGGCTATCTTGCAGCATTAGTTTCACACCTAAGGCACTGGTGTGTGGGGAAGGAAATGCTGGCATACGCAGAGCAGCCGTGTCTCTCTAGCTGACCTGCACGGGGCTTGTGCCCAGGGTTGTTGGGGATGGGCAGCCCAGGTTCCAGAGTGGTGCCCCAGCAGCTCCTATTGGGCGGTAGTGCCGCAGTGTCTCCCTCCCAAGGGTTGCTGGGTGCTTTTTTATGTGAAAAACACCTTTACTTTGCCTTCACATTAAGTTGATGGTTTGGTTAATAGGTATTTCTGGGTTTTTTTTCAGCATTTTTTAGGTAATTATTGTTTTCTAGCATTGAACATTATAGATGAGAACTTTTATATAAAGTTTTGCTCTCTGGAAATTTATGGAGTTTGAGATACGCATGTGCATATGTACACATGAGTGTGTGTATTTTGTATGTTTATTAATTCATGGGACATTTTAATCTGAACATTCACATCTTCCTTTATCTCAGAGAATTGTTGGTTCTCTTAATCTTTTGCTTTAGCCTCTCTTTTTTGAACATCTGTTATTGCTCTTTATCAATTTATCTGTTTCATTTGTATGTTTGCAGATTTGGTTGTGCATTCATATTTTAAATTAGCTACTAGATTTATTTGCATCAGCAGTTATTGTCAGGGCCTGTCCTCCCTTGCACACAGCAGCTCACCACAGGGTCCTGTTGTGACCAGTAGATTTCAGGACAGGTAAGAAGCCCCCCGCCCCACCCCCTCCATTGGGCAAGTCAGGGTCAAGCTGCAATGGAGACAGAGTAATTTGGTGATTGTACTGCTTTCCTGACAGGCTCTCCCCTGACCAGCCTTTAAAAAAAAAAATTCTCTGGATCTGTGTGTGCCCTTGAACTTCCTTACCTCTTAGTGTCTTACCTGAACTGTGTTACTTTTCTCTCCAACCCCAAAATCCATAGTAGAAGAAAGCCTCTGCATATAAAACGAAAGTCTTCCATCTTCTTGATGGAACGATGAACCAGGCAGCCCATACCTCCTGTACGAGTCCAACTTGCAGGCTAAGAGGAGAACTACATCGACACTATTCAGGCTGTGTTCACTGCACAGTGCCTAGAGCTCAGTAGGTTCTTTAGACATATACTTTTGTAGAACTAAAAATATTTATATGCTTTACCCAGTCACTTTTCTTCTAGAAATTTATCCTGAAGAAACACTCAAGGATGCTCAGAGTTTTATGTACAAAGATGTTCATGGTACTTATAGTTGTAAAAAATAAAAGCAACTCAGAAGTCCAGCAGTACTTATATCTAAAGCAGTGTATATACTCTGCGTGGCTGAATATTTCATAGAAATTATTTTTCTTTAAATCCTTCTAGAGGTACAATCTCCAGCAATCAGTAAAACCTATTTTATCTTAACCAGAGCATGGCTTTTTTTATATACTTTACATAATCCTATATAAATCATGTAATCATGCCTTTCAAATTGCTATAATTTTCAGTGATATTATCTAATATTTTTTATGTTACTGAGTAGTTTAGAGAGAATCAAATTTTTTAAACTTAACAAATAAATGAAGTTTATATATATGTAATCATAATGGACATTCAGTAAATAGAGAATGTTTTTTATTTCAGAAAACAGCTCCTTGAACATGGTGAGGTAAAACTTTCATTTTAATCTCTGCTGCATTTGTGTATTAAATTCTAGTTCAAGGATAATTTACAAAGGTATTGCCTTGCTGCAGATGCACTGTCAACAGTGGTTCAGTGGTTCAGCACTGGTAATAAATGCTGATCCTTCCCATGTGTTCATCTTTTTTGAATAGTAGTAAGGATTTCTGAAAAACAGAAGGCTCATTTATGACCACAGAGCATAATTAAATTACTTTTATTTATTCATTTATTCGTTCAACAATAAAAGTGTTAATTCCTAACCCACTGAGCTAGTCAGCTTCAGCCCATCAGGGCGGACATCTGTGGCCTTGTGACTGGTGGCCTTTGGCCACACCCAGACTTGATGGGCAATCTGTTACAATCTTAGAGTGTTACAGGATACAGAAGATGGTATAGCAGTGTTTCTGCCCTCAGATAATTTTTCAACAGAGACATGAAACAAATAAGACAACATTTTATATGGTGCTAAATTATTTTGTGGCATATGAAGAGAAAGCCCAGCAGGGGCTGGAAATATGATTTCCTAAGTAAAAAAGCACTTTGAGTTTTAAGGGAAAGGCCAAATTTACAAGAGAGGGCAACTGAATTTGGACCTAATAAAAACAGCCTATAATGATAACAAATATTTTTTAGTAGTTACTATGTGCAATGTACTGTGCTGTTTTAATTCTCGTAATATTATTCCCATTTTGCAAATCAGAAAATTATGTTAATTAGAAGAAAGTAGCTGTTAACAGAGACAAACACTAATATTTCAATGACTTAACTCAGTAAGTTTGATTCTTTGCTCACATAAAGTTGAAACCAGGAGTTCCTGGTTAGTGGGTGGCCCTACCAACAAGCAGTGATTGAGGAACCCAGACTCCTTCCATTTATAGCTCGGCCATCTGCAGTGTGAGGCTTCTGAGGTCGATGTGCTTGTCTGCGTCACGTCAGCAAAGGAGAAAGAACAGGGAAGACGCTGCCCTGGAGGATTGATGTGCTTGTCTACATCAAGGCAGCAAGGGAGAAAGAACAGGGAAGATAATGCACTAGAACTTTTGTAAGGGCTGGGCCTGGAAATGGAAATGTAAGCTTCCTGCCCTCAGCCAGACCTCAGGCACACGGCCACACCTGACTGCAGGGAGCTGGGAAATGGAGTCTAGCTACATGTCTAAGATGAAAAGCAAAGAGGTCTTGGCCACGGAATAGAGACCTACGGAAATTAAATAACTTTCCTCAAGTCTGCCACTAATTTGTGGTAAAGCTTGCATTTGAACACTAACAGCCCACTTCCAGTGCCTTCAAAGTAGTAGTCAGAACTTACAGCTTCCTATGTGCAGGGCTTTTGGGGAAGTGATTTACATACAGTTATAATTTCATTCACACAACAACCCGTTGAGGTAAGAACAGTTATTCTGTATATTTTACAGGTGAAAGAAAACTATGGCATGGAGAAGTTGAGTAACTTAGGGTCACAAAGCTGAAGGGACCTTAGCTCTGTGGAACCAAGGCCTATGAACCTAGGCCATGTGGCAGCAGAGTCCCTGCTGTTAATCGTTCTCCACATGCTACCACCTAATGTGAACTGTACTTACGCACATCAGTCCTGTCACATTGCCCAGTTTTACTTAACAGTGCACATTCAGACTTTATATTTTATCATATGGTATTTAAAACCCATTCCTTTTTATTTTTTTAAACCCACTGCTTTTTTTTCTCATTTAACTTTATTTATTTATTTAAAAAAATTTTTATTATGTTAATCACCATGCAGTACATCATTAGTTTTTCATGTAGTGTTCCATGATTCATTGTTTGCGTGTAACACCCAGTGTTCCCACTGCTTTTTAGAAACACAGTATTCCTTAATTTTCTGCCTTCTTTTCTCACATTAATTTTGCTTTCTTATTGTCTTTCATTTCTCCATTTATCCTTATTTTGCCCATCTTAATCTTTTATGTTAATTCTGCATACTAATCAGTTCAGTCTTTATTATGTTCTTATTATACACCAGGTCCCTGCTTTTGTGGAATTTAATGTGTAGTGGAGGAAGACAAAGTGAACAGATAATTATATGTACCTTGACAAAGGAAATAGGTAGAAAAGTAGTACAGAAAAAATAATTAAATTTGTGTGAAGGAGATGGGGTAGTTAGGGACAGATTTTCTTTTTTAATGACCTTAAAGGAGGAATTTACCAAGGTCAAAGCATGTGCATGTACAAAGAAGGCATAAGGTAGTACGTTATGTTCAGAGCTACAGACAAATCAGGATTGCTGATGCATAGAAAATGCAAGAAGTAGCAGAAAATGACACAGGTTCAGACTACGATGACTTTGTATGCAAAGAAGCTGAACACTATCCTGGACTTTGTTGTTAAGCAAGAGATTAGGTATAATCAGATCTGAGTTGTAGACATATATTTGTCCTGTTGGCCGTAAAGAGGATGGCTTTTTAAAAGGTAATCAGAATTTGGGGGAAGAGTTACTTCTTTTAAAAAATGGATTGAGTGATACATGTTGGGGTGTCTGTACACTTCTATGTTCTCAGACTAATAGAACCATGTGGTTGAATACTTTATTGTCTGGAGAGGAAGCATAGTGTAGTAGTTAAAGAAGCAGACTTGGGAGTTGGCTGGCCCCAGATCCCTGTTCTTCCACTTACTGGCCGTGTGATCATAGCCAAGTTACATTACATCTTTTTGGCAACAACCAAAACAACAGTAATAACAATAGTTATCTCATATGGTGGCTGTGGGATTAAATGGGTTATATGTAAGAGAGTTACAATACTGCCTAATGTTAAGTTAATCACTGTGTACATGCCCACTTTTAAACTCGGGTACCTTCTGGACCAAGACCTCTGGGGCTCCAGTTAATACTCTGCCTTCTGTTAACTGTGCCAGTGAAGGGTATCTCTGCCATGTTTTCAAGACACCTCCACAACTGTCGTGGAAGATAGTTTTGACAGGGACAGTCTGCCATTTGGACTGGCCTTCTCATTTAGTCTTTGTTTTCTTTATGCTTGGGAGCTGCTACCTCACACTTTACCCAGTTGGGCTCACTTATATCAAGGATGGATAGTGAATAAGTTTCCTGAGCTTCTCTTCTTTCCTTGCTTCCAGCCTCTAAAAGATATTGTGAGGATTTTCTTAGTAATTTTTATGTGGAAAGAGGTACTAACAAATTGAGGGTAGGGTAGTAAAGGATTTTGGACTGTGCTTTTTGACTGTAGCCCTCTGTCTTCTACTTAGTAGTTAAAAAGAAAACTATTTGATAGAATAGGAGATAAAATAACTATGGCAAGAGAGGTCCATGGAAAGTCAGTAGCCTGTGAGTAGAGTGGTTAGAGCATGTGGATAACAATAGAAAACAAACATAAGTGGTGCCATTTGGAATGGTCGTTCTGTGTCATTCCTGCACACACACACAAAAAAATGCAGGGAAGATAAGGAAATGGTGGGGATCTTTCAGATATGAAAACAGTCTTTTCAGCCTTTAGATAATAGAGGAAAGTCAAGAAGAATTACTCCTTTGGATTTAATTCTCGTCATATGAGCAGTTGGTGCTAAAGTAGAAGTGATGGAAAAAGAGTACAAGTGATTGGATTTCAGAGAGATGATGATAGTCTCATCGTGTGGCTCAAGATAACCCAAGGAAGGCATGTTGGGATAAGTCAGATGTACACTTTCATAAATTAGAACCACATCTATGGTAATCTGTTTCTAGATGCCACATTTTAACAAAACATGGGCAATCTGTACCATGTCCAGAGCAAGGCATCCAGAATTATGACACCACAGAACTAATGATCCAAGTTTCTGAATATTTAGCTTAAAAATAGAAAGCTTTCTAAGGGTGAAGGTGGGATTAGTGCAAAGTCATGAGTACAGCATTTGGATAATAGAGAACTGTCATGTGCAAATGGGTTAGACTAATTTTGTGCAGTTGCAGAGGTGTGGAAATTATGGGGAGACATTGGTTCAGTCTTAGGGAAGATTTTCTAACATTTACAGCTATCCATAATTATAATAGGCACTTCTATGGCATATTCTTTTTCAGGAATTAGTGAATAACCAGTTCATAGATTTACAGAAGAGATCCCTGCTTTGGATAGATGATTAAAGAAGATGGCCCATGTAATCTACCAGTCTGTGATTTAATGGTCCTAACCAAAAAGACCTATTTAGGTGTGAAGTGTGTTGTTTTTTTGTTCCCTCCACAACATGTCCCCGACTTTGTCCAAGGAGGAGTTTGACTAAAGAAAAATGAAGGATTGATTTTGAAATAAATCTTCCACATCCCAACTTTGGATTCAAGAATTATGAAAAAATTAAATTCCATTTTCAAACATATTTACTTAAAAAGGAAAAACACAGCTTTGCATTCTGTTTTAAACATAAATCAGATATTTCTAATTCTAAAATAACATGTGTGTAAAAAGTGTTAGAAAATTCAGGAAAATCACCATTCAGGAAATAACCTCTATTAACTTTTTAGGTACATATTTTTGTAGCCTTCTCCACCCCACACATGCATGTATATATACACATAGATGGTTTTCACAAAATTGATATTTTTGTATGTACATAATTATACACATTGAAAACTTTCCATGCCATTAAATAATCTAACATGTAATCTTTTAATGGCTGTATGCATGTGGGAAATGTGGTAATTTACTTATTCCTCTATATTGGTCACATAGGTTGTTACTATTTTTGCTGCTAAAAATTCACTTCAGTGATCATCTTTGTACAGGCATTTTTTTGGTCTTGATTATTCCCTTAAATTAGAATGGAAATTTAAGTCAAAAGAGTTGGCTCTTTTGTAGCATCTTGATAAATAAAGCTAAATTACAGAAATGTACCAATTATTTTAGTGTATGTTTCAAGGCATCTTCTCTAACATTCAGTATTAATATTTGTCCATTTTATAGATGAAAATATCTTATTATCTTTAATGTTTGAGTATTAGCAAGTTAGAACATATTTAGTTAATATGTATTAAATTTTGGTTGCATTAATTCTTTGTCTATTTTTCTTGTGAAGAATTGGTTGATATTTTATGAATATGTCTGTTAGAAAAGTTTTGTCTGAAACCTTTGCTCGGTGGAACCCCATCTTAATAAAATGGGTGTCCTACTCATCAGTACAAATATTTATATATATAATTCCATTACTTTAAAAATAATCTAGATTATGTTTTTCTACAATTTTTATTGCTGACTGAATGATATGCAAATTTGTGAAGCACTCCATATTTGTATGTCTCTGTGGCTCACTTCCTCACCTTGTGAGGGTCCTGTTCAAATGCCACCTCTTCATTGAGGCTCTCCCTGATTGTCCTACTTGCAATTGCAACTTCTCCCGCCTGGAACCTCATACCACACCCTGCACTCTCAGGCCCCTTTCCCTGTTCCACTTTCTTCACTGCCTTTACCACTTTCTAAGAGACTATATAATGGATTCATTTACTTGCCATGACTATTTTTGTCTTTCCTTACTAAATGTTCTAAAATGTAAGCTTCACAAGGGCAGAAATTGCTAACTGTTGTTTTGTTCACTCTTGTATCCAAAGTCCCCAGAACAGTAGGTGGCATATAATACACATTTGCTAAATCTTTGTTGAATGAATGAGTAAATATTACCAGACTTATTACTAAATTAAAAGATCCTTGTCCTAATGAATGGTAATAGTTTTAATATATATTATTAATTTGAAAATATAATTTTGTTTTGTTTTTACAGCTGATTTTTCACACATTGCAACTGTTAGCATTCACTGTCCTTGCCGTTTTAATCATGAGGCTGAAGTTGTTTTTAACACCTCACATGTGTGTTATGGCTTCCTTGATATGCTCTCGACGGGTAATGTATTCATTTTTGTGTCACTACACTAGTAACTATAGCAACAGCACTGTAGTTACCATGGCTTTGCTGAGTAATCCAAAATATACAAACACTTGGTTTAAATGATTTAAAAGGTTATTTCATGATCAATTATGAATAATAAAAGCAATTTCCAGTAGCTTTGAAAATTATTCCTAGGTTTTAACTGATACTCTTATGATAAGTGAGAAGGTACACTTTCCCCTATGTTAGTATTCTATCCACAGACATAGGCCTTTGGAGTTGAGGTCTGGGCAAGAATTTCTTGGCCCACCCCAACGATCCTCAAGTGTTCTTCTAATGCTAGAGTAGATGCAGGGTAATTGCTCTAGTATTGTCCTGTTTGGCTCAGAGAACCCCTAGGAAAAGTTGTCAGTTCTGGCATTCTCTTACCGTTGATATACAAAAGAGCTAGACAAAGAAGCTAGAATTTGGGGACCAGTGTACTTCTAGAAACATCTTACTTAGTTTTGATGAAAAGAGTCTTGTGTTAGAATATCATAATGTTCATTTTCCTGATAGGAGTATATGTGTTACTGCTAGTGGGGTTTCCATAGTTATTTTAGATGTCCATTAAAGCCAGATATTACAGGATTTAGCTCTAGGATGTTTCTCATTTTTGTGATTTGCTAACCTTAATCCTTGGTAGTAAATCAGTACTAGAAGGATGAGGTGTGCTTCTTCCTTTAGTCTTTTGAGGATAAAGAAAGTTCCATTTTTACTAGGCCCTATAATTCCAAAATATGTACTATTTTTAAACAATAGGTGACCACAGTTAGATTATATTATTAGTGCATTGATAGTATCAAATGATAATCCACCTTGGTTTAAGTAGCAAGGTAAGAGTTTATTATTGGCCTTATAGCACTCTTGATATAAGAATTAAAAATAAATGGTTTCTTTCATTTCAGCTCTTTGGATGGCTTTTTTGCAGAGTTCACTTTGAGAATGTTATCTTTGGCATTCTAACAGTGATGTCAATACAAGGTTGTGCAAACCTCCATAATCAATGGAGCATAATAGGAGACTTTAATAATTTGCCTCAGGAAGAACTGATACAATGGATCAAATATAATACCAGACCAGGTATGTAGCTCTTTAGTTCTGTGTATAGCTAGGTATTTATAGAAATGTAGAAACAGACACATGCAGTCATTTATTCACTCACAGATTTTGAGCATGCTAATTGCAGTGTCCACCGAGTCAAACCTTTTCAAAAAACAATTTTGTGCCCTCTTTAGATGCCTCCTAGATAATTGTCAAGAATTTTAATTAACATGAGGAATTAATGATTGTTCATAGTTATGTACTGTAATGCTGAGATCATTATCGTATTTTAACCCTAACAATGACAAATCTTCAATAACAAAATTTCACACCTGTGAACAGACCACTGGAGAAGATACTTTTGACCATGGGGAGGTCAACAATGCCCTTTCTATAAGTTCAGTCAGTGCTCTCTCATCCGACTCTGTAAAACCATTTGCACACAAGACGAGTTAAAACCTCAGATACTCTATTTTCTTCACTAAATCATTTCAAAGAGATGAGTATAAATTCTACTTGTAAATACTCCAAAATATCATTTTAGCTTACCTTTTTTTCTTCCTGTCTTTATCCAAAACCACTTGAAGCAGATATTTATTTCATTTTTTAAAAAATCTTTCCAGAGAATAAGTATATTCTACAGTATTTTCTATAAGTAATCCATAATCTTGTCCAAGACTATTTTTGAAATTTAGTAATTTTCTGTGGCACAAGTTCTTCACTGTGGCTTATTTAAATTTTTCCTGTGACTCCTTGGGGGTGATTTCCTCATTTGCTTATTTGATAGTCACCATTTTATTAATTAGCCATTGTTAAGGTAAACTTTTATAAGCCTCAACTCAGATATCAGGTTTTCAGAAGTGACAATTCCTCATCACTTACAGCTGCCAGACCAGTTTAATCAGAATTTTAAAATTAATCCTCTGGTGAATTTTTCCCTGTAGGAGTATAAGGCGTGGGTGCTCCCTTTACTCTCCCTTACCCCTTACCAGTTATTTTTTCCAAACTTTATGAGGTACCTACTTTTAGAATCTTTTCTTGCTTCTGTCTTTGTTCCAGTGTGTTTGTCTTGGGTTCCTGGCAGAGAGGGCCTACATTTGGCAACTTATCCTAAGACAACTCCCACAAACTCCTCCTACTTCAGTTTTAGCCACCTCTTCTTCGATTTTCTTATAAATCTTTTTCATCCTTCTATTATGACTTCCCTCGTGGTTACCACATGTTTATTAAAAGCGGCATGATGGGGTCTGGTGGCTCAGTTGGTTAAGTGTCTGTCTTCCGCTCAGGTCATGATCCCAGGGTCCTGGGATTGAGTCCCATGTTGGGCTCCCGGCTCTACGGGGAGCCTGCTTCTCCCTCTGCTCCTGCCCCTACTTGTGTGCGCTCTCTCTCTCTCTCTCTCTCAAAAATAAAATAAATTTAATTAAAAAAAATAAAAGCAGCATGATGTTCTGTAGTATGGGTGAGACTAATGCTTGTGTTTAGGTCCCCCATGTAGGGTTGTATAGTTTGTGTACTGCATAAGGGTGCTCAGTTGAGAGGACAAGGGGAAACTGAAATCCAGCCCATGGTCTACTTACCAAGTCATGTATTAGTGAGGCTCTGTCAAGTCAAAAGGATCTACATTTTCTAATACATTTGGTAGAGTGTATGTGGAGACTTCAGTAAACATAGGAAAGTATCCTATTCTTTCCCCGTCTTGTTCATATTTATCTCACCATCAAGAGTGAAGACTGTGCAGAGTATTTCTCCCCTTCTCTCTGCCATAGATGGTTTCTCTTCAGTGAGTCCTGCTTTTGCTGGACAGACCCACATACTTTCTTCCTGATAACTGTGTCCCTGGGCTTTGGGTCCCTCTAACCCACATTTTCTCAGCCTTGGCACTATTGACATTTAGGGACTAGCCTGTGCATTGAAGAATATTTAGCAGCATCCCTTCCCTCAACCCACAAGTTGCCAACAGCTCCTCTCTCCCCCACAGTGTGCCAATCAAAAATGTCTCCAGAAATTGACCATATATATCCCTAGGAAATAAAATCACGTCTGGTTGAGAACCACTGCACTAGCCTAAGAGCTTTTCATCATTAATTACTGAACCTTGTGATAGTAAATACATATTTCTATACTGATTGGCTTACATATCTTCAAATTTCAATCATATGTAAAGATTTTCATTTGAAGTTACATTTAGAATACTTAATTTGCAAGTAGACATTCAGTTATTTATGGTAGATCTGAATGACATGCCTTGTTCTTATTTGTAATTTTCCTGTGCTGACTAAAAATGATAATGACCTGGGTGTCTGGGTGGCTCAGATGTTTGGGCATCTGCCTTCGGCTCAGGTCATGATCCCAGGCTTCTGGGATCGAGTCCCCCATCGGGCTCCCTGCTCCTTGGGAGCCTGCTTTTCTCTCTCTCTCTCTGTCTCTCATGAATAAATAAATAAAATCTTTTAAAAAATGATAATGACCTTCAAAACTATATAATAATTTATTATAGAGAAGTGCCAGAGGGTAAGTAAACATTTTTGTCTTCCAAGATACTACACAGTTTCACCATAAAAGATGTAGCATTAGACTTGCCCTTTGTAACAGTCTCTCAGTTCTTGGCATTTTAAATTATTAGAACAAGATATGAAGTTTTATAATTCTTTCTGGTCATATATGTGTTTTTGTAGTATTGTCTTTTACATTGAGCTTGAACATGGCAGGAAGTTGTACTGAAGTGGCTGAGGGTTGGTTCTGGTGCCGCCTAGGTGTGTAGTCTTGGACAAGTCACTTACTTTGTTGGCTCTCAGTTTCCTTATTTACAAAGTAAGAGTAACATAGAACCCACTTCATAAAGCTGTGCAAATTAAATTGTTTAATCCTAGTATACTTATTTAACACAGTTCCTGGCACAGAGATAACAGAAGCCAGCTGTCATAGTAGACAATATTGAACAAAGAAAAAGAATAATGCCAATGGTGGTTATTTAAATGTATTTCGTCTTTCTTAATTTGAGTTCAAATATTATAGATAAGTAATGATCTTTGGTTTTCTTTAAAATATGTCACTAAGGAATATATCCTTGTTTTTCAGATGCTGTTTTTGCAGGTGCCATGCCTACGATGGCCAGTGTCAAGCTGTCTACTCTTCACCCCATTGTGAATCACCCACATTACGAGGATGCAGACTTGAGGTTGGCAACTGATCGAATGTTTCAACCAGACATGCTTACAACTTATATTGACTCCTAAGAATAGCGAAAAATTTACATATGCACACACACACTCTCATCTTCATATTCATGCTGGAAGTTTTAAAAATATATAATAACCTTCCAGAAATCGTAATTTGTACCTTTCGACTCTAAAGGAAGCTTAATAAACCTCTGAAAAATGAAAAAAAAAGAGCTAGTTTTTCTCAAAGTGCAAAGGTCACGTATTTATGATGAAGCTTTGTATGTCTGTTTGTTCCAGTAGAACTGCTGAGTACTAGTACTAGGAGATGGGATGGATCTGGCCCAGGGCCATAGTTGGCCGGCCCCTGCTCTGAACCCCACAAGCCCCTCCCCTGATTTAAGAAACCATTCTCTCTCTTACTTGTGGCCTATAACTAACATTTTCTAACAGAAAAAGTACATGACATTAGCTATATTACATGCTTTTATGAAAATTTAGGGTGTGTTTTGCTAGCTAGTTATGAGAACTCTGGTTTTCATTGAGGTATGCAAGCTTTGTTTTCTTTAAATACCTTTAAAAATTATTTTAATCATTTTAGTCATTGTCAGGGTAATCTTTTCCTGTTAATGCATCTTTGGCCTATTATTAGAGGTAAAATTTTAAATCATTTAAAGCTTTATATCTGGTTTTGGACATTGAACATCTTATATGTTTGAAATTTTAAGAAATGGCCAATGCTGGGTGGGGGATAGGGGCACTGGGTGACGGACGTTAAGGAGGGCACGTGATGTACTGAGCACTGGGTGTTATATGCAGCGGATGAATAACGGAACTCTACATCTGAAACAAATGATACACTATATGTTAACTAATTGAACTTAAATAAAATAAGTTAAAGAAAAGAAATATCCAATGCATAAATGGTAATTATTCAGGATTTCATAAAAACTCGTATTTAGGACCAACTTGTCAGCTGTACTGTACTTTGGTGACTAATCCTGTTTGTCAAGCTTCCTGACTGCTACACTAGATGCCCTCTGTCTGAATGTATGATTTGCTACATTTCAACTTCAATTCATATGCTTTTTGGGTAATTTCAATAGGTGAAATTATCTACCAAAATCTGTTTTCACTCTGTTCACCTTTATCTGAATGTGTTCTGTGAGCAGATTAATTTTATGCATATGCAAAGCAAATTTATATCCTGAACTATTATCCTGCTACCCAGGTCTAGAGTCTAAACCAGTTTATGTCTGTCTGTTCTGGTAAACACTAACAAGCAGTACATATAAAATTCAAACCACTGTAAGTTTTAGCACATGCCAAGTATAAGTAGGAAGGTGGAAACTTCTCTCCAAAAATAATCTGTGCTATCCCCCAAACAATTCATGCTGCTTGAGGTCATATATATGAATGCTCCATCCAGTGCTCCATCCAGTGAGTGTTGAGATTTTAATTTACTAGCAAAATTTCTTTAGTCCATTCTATTATGACTTATTAAAAAAATTTTTAACTTGTGTTTTGAATGTAAAGGGCCCGGACAAAAATAGTTTATTCCACATATAGTCGAAAATCTGCAAAAGAAGTGAGAGATAAATTGTTGGAGTTACATGTGAATTATTACATTTTAGAAGAGGCATGGTGTGTTGTGAGAACTAAGTGAGTATGAGCCCTATGCTATATGATATGGAATATCTTTAAGCAACAACTGTTTTACTTTATTACAATAGTTGTGATTCTTTAAGAATTTTTATTCTAAATAAATTCCATTAAAATATTATCCTAGTATTTTATTTAAAATTATTTCATGTAGGAAAGTATCATTTAAGTAGAATCTAATTTCAAGAAACTATAGTGTATTTTAGCTCCCAGATTTTTTCATTTTAATTTAACAAATAATGTTGCTTTCCTTCATACTTTTTCAAATTCTTATGATAATTTGTATTAGATGTATGAAATACAGATTTGAATTTACAGCAGTGTGAAACATTAGCATTTTTTTTACTACAACTGGATAACATTGAAGTTACAAGATTTATGAGAAAAGTTTCAGGTAACTCAAGAAGTCAAAGTAATTTAAACATTCCTAACTATAATTTTTAATTTCTGAAAAATCACAAAATTCTAAAATGGTTAATGGATATCTTGAGGCCTTTTTTTTAGACTCCTTGACCTAAGAGGTTCTTAGTTGTATTAAGTCGAACATTAAGAATTTTCATTTCTCATATGGATAGTTAGGAATTAGATCATAAAACATTTTGGAAAAGTGATGTTCATAAGTTCTAGTGGCTAATTTTAATATGTAATTTTAATACCTAATATATCTAGGAAGAAATGGCATCTTGTAAAAGAAGAAACAGGAACATCATAATGTTGATGTGTGTGTACATTATATTATTTTAAAATTTATTAAGACAAAGTAGACTTCAAATCAAGGTGTATTACCACAAATAAAGATGGACATTTTATAATGACAAAAGGATTAATTCATCAAAAATATATAACAGTTCTAAAATGTGCATATCTAAACAGAGCTTCAAAGTGCACAAAGTAAAAATGTGCAGAATATAAAGAAAAAATAAGCAAATTTTCAGTGATAGTTGGGAGTGTTAACTTTCCTTTTATTACTGAGAAAATTAGATAAAAAGAGTGTAAGGATTAAAAGATAGAAACATCAAACAGTATCAAATAGCCTGACCTAATTACTCTTATAGAACAGTACAGAAAAATACATTCTGCAGCATATATATTTTTTTAAAGGGTACATGGAATTTTCACCAAGGGAAAACATACGCTGGGCCATAAAAATAGCTTCAGTATGCTTAAAAGATTTGAAGTCATACAGAATTAAATTAAAAATTAATAATTAGACATCTAAATATCTGGTAAATCCATACATACTTGGAAATTAGGCAATAAACTTATGGATAACTTATGGGTCAAAGAAAAAAAACCACAAAGGAAATTAAAAAATAATTTTTTTTTTTTACCTGAGTGCAAAAAGAGGTGTTTTCAACAATGTTGCTGATCTAACTGGATATCTGTACAGAAGAAAAAGTGAACCATGACTCATACTACACCATACACAAAAATTAACTCGACATGGATTACAGAACTAAATGTAAAAGCTAAAATTAAAAGATTTCTTGGAACACAGAACACTAACCATTAAAAAAAAATCAATAAATCATACATATCAAAATTGAAATCTTTTCCTCAAAAGATGTTAAGAAAATGAAAAGGGAATCTACAGACTGGAAGAAAATGTTTGTAAAGTGTGTGTCTGATAGAGATATATATTTTACATGAAGAAATTTTACAAATTAATAATAAATTGACAATACAATTGAAAATGGACAAAAACTTGGGAAGATATACTTCATGAAAGAAAATATGTGATGACTAGTAAATACATGAAAAGATGCTTCATATTATCAGTGTCCAGGGATATGCAAATTAAAACCGTGATGGGATACTCTAACATATACTCTAGAACAGATGAAATCTTAAAAACTGAAATGCCAGATATTGTCAAGGATGCAGATTAACTAGAAATCTCTTACATTGCTAATGGGAATAAAAATGATACAACCACTTTGGAGCAGTATTTGGAGGCTTCTTATAAAAATTTAAGTATATATTTGCCCTATTACTCAGCAATTGTACTCCTTGTGGAATTTAAACAAGAGATATAAAAATATCTGTCCATCGAGGATGTTCATAATATCTCAAACTGGAAACATCCAATGATCAAGAGAAAACTGAATAAACAAATTATAGTATATTCATACAATGGAATGCTGCTAGGCAATAAAAAGGAACAAAATACTGATGTGTGAAGAAAGGATGAATCACAAAAATATGCTGAATGAAAGAAGCCAAACACAGAAGAGTACATACTATGTGATTCCATTCTATGATGTTCAAAATATGCAAAACTAATGGGAACAGAAATCAGAATAGTGGTTGGCTGTGGTGGAACCAGGGGGTAGAGGTGGTGGTGGAAAGACCCTCTGGAATGGGATTGAAGAACTTTTTTTCTTAATGATAGTGTTCACTATCTTGATTGGCATGTTTTTTATATGAGATCTGTGTGTTTTTACTTCTGTAATTGTACTCTAATAAAAAGTTACCCTAAATATACAAATAAATATTTATGCAAAGAAGAATTCTTCTAAAATTCTGGGACTTAGAAAATCATTCTACAGCTATCACTAATAGCCTTCTGAGACACCAGGAATAAGTTCTAAAGAAGGAATAGCAAATTGTCTCTCAAGGCAATTCTTTTTACAATATTGGCTTCTTCCACTTTTCTCTACAACTCTGTTCTATTAAGTATTACATACTCCTTACCTAACTGCCTAAGGCTGTGTTAAAGAAAATAATGAAAAGTGCTAATTGGATTTTATAGTTTGGACAAACTGATTTTAGGAGTTATTGGTCTGTCGAAGGCCCAAAGAATTTGAACATAGGACCCATAAGAAACAGTTTTGGAGGGAGTTCAGTTAATATTGGCAAGAAGAGTTTGACTTATTGCTCCCAGAGATTACAGTTATAAGAACTGGGTGAAAACACAGGCACTCTTCACTTTGTGTGGTACTATATTAACTGAAACTTGAGCATGTCAAAATTATGTTGTGCTTTGCATGGTTCCATGGAACTCAGTGTCATGTTAATTGAGACTTACGTGAATTGGAACTGGAATTAAGAATTACCGTGGCACTACTTAAAGCAAGGACATAGTTCCAAATGCATATACTTCAATTAACAGGATGCATCCAAAGTTAGGTTTAATGGTATTAAAAACAACCACTTGAAGTCTCTGGGAAATGACATAAAAGCAGGGAGAAACTTAGAAACATTTGCTCTTGAAGGACTTCTCTGAATTTGTGAACTTGCCTGAGAGCACTTCCTAAACCATCCCCTCCCTTCTTCTATTATAGCAGAAAATCACAGCCCACTGGCTTGAGGGGACAGATGGTGACAGATGAGCTGTGAGTAGCAAAGCAGCTGGATATTTGAAGGGGACATTTTAGAAGCAAGAGCACTACAGAAAGACCAAAATCTAAAATCTGAATATAGATTCTGCCTAAAACCTATTCTGCACATGCCTGTGGGAAACCTCTGGGAACTTGGGAAAAGGGCAGGTGGAAACTAGGGCAAGATATCTATCCTTTTTATTTATTTTATTTATTTTTATTTTTTTAAAGATTTTATTTATGTATTTTAGAGCATGAGCAGGGGTAGGAACAGAAGGGGAGGGAGAGGGAGAGAATCTCAAACAGACTCTGCACTGAGCACAGAGCCCAACATAGGGTTCGATCTCACCACCCTGAGATCTTGACCTGAGCTGAAACCAAGAGTCAGGTGCTTAACCAACTGAGCCATGCAGGTGCCCCAAGATATCTATCCTTGAAAGAGAACTTCTGGTGAGATTTGCAAATTCCCTGTGCTTTTCACCATGTGCATTTCCCAACTTGCACACACCCTAGGAAGCAGAAAGCAGAGTCATTACTGGTTCAAGGTGTCAGGGCAGAAATAAGGGATAACAAAGCAACTACACATTCTGAGGAAAACCCCCAAAGCAAGGGAAGTATGGAGAAGATGGATTTCCAAATATAACTCTGCCCAAATCCTTGGCTGATAAAAACTCAATGAAAATCCCAGGGCTAAAAGAAAGAAGTAGCTGGAATCTGAAAAAACTGAGCAGAGATAGCTGCTGCACAAGACAGGAGATCCAGACAAGTTAATTTTCTACCAGAACAGAAACAAGAAAGTAACAGTCATCAGAAGAACAAAACAGATTCCAGACTCACTGCCAGGTATTTTCTCCAGTGTTTAGTTTCCAACTCAAAATCACCAGACCTGCAAAAAAATGGGACAGTCTGACCAATACTCAAGAAAAAAGTTAGTAGAAACTGATTCAAATAGGTTGAGATGTAGGATTGAGCAGGGAAAGACTGCAGAGCTGCTGTTATGATTATATTCAAGGAATTAAGGAAAATATGTTCAAAGAACTAAAGGAAGACATATCAATAAAGGACAAGATATGATTCTCAATAGTGAAATCAGTGCATCCTCCCTGGAAAAAACGGGAATTCTAGAACTGAAAAGTATAATAAATGAAGGAAAATTCTTTAAAATTCTCAAGAGATTTGAAATGACAACAGAAAAAAATCAATGACTTGAAGGTAAGTCAAGAAAAAGCAGCCAATCCAAAGAACAGGGATCAAAAAGATTGAAGAAGAATAGCAAAAGCCACAGAGACCTGTGTGTTATTAAGTAGTTCAACACATGGGTAATATAGTACCAGAAGAATGAAAGAAAAGAAAAATGGCAGAAAAAAAATACCTGAAGAAATGTTGGCTAAAAATTTCTTGTTCACTGAAAGCCATTAACTTAGAGATCCAATTAAGGTTAACAAACGCAGCTAGGTTAACCCAAGGAAATCCATGCAATGGTACATCATAGTCAAACTGGTGAAAAACAAGGAGAAGAGAGAAAATCTTGAAAAAAGCAAGAGAAGAATGATATGATAAACATCTGACTTCTTTTCATAAAGAAGTCAACTGACATTGAAATGATAATTCAAAATTCAGATACACAGGATAGGCTAAAATGCACTGGAAATGGTAAAAATGTGGATAAATATTAATCACTATATGTACATATATATTTATTCTCTGAAAATCTTTTAAAACCCTGTGACTAGTTAAAGCAAAGATGATACATTATATTTTTGAGTTTATAAGTCATATATATATGAGACAGCAATAGCACAAGCAAGGGAATAAATGAAAATAAAATGTATGATTGTCTAGAAATAATCTGAGTTTAATGTTAAGTAAATTGTGATATATTGAAGATGCCTGTTTTAATATCTAGAGCAACACAAAAAAAGGCAAAAAAAATGCATAAGCCAATAAATGAAATAGATGATATAGTAAAACTTTTTGCTTGACATAAAAGAAGTCAAGAAAGAGAAACAATCAAAAAAGAGGAAACAAACAGAAAAAAGGGGAAAAAGCCTAAATCAAACAATATCAGTAATCAAAAATGTGAATAGGGACAAAACACTCCAATCAAAAGGCAAAGATTGGTAGACTGAATACAAAAGCAAAATCCAACTGTGTCCGCTGTAAGACATGCATTTTAAATACAAATACATGTATAGATTGAAGGAAAAGGGATGATATTGTTATCATGTAACATATGAAAGCTGCAGTGAGTATAAACATCTGGAATATTCTAGATAAGGCAAAACTATATTGCGGAAAGATCAGTGTTTGCCTGGGCTAAGCTGGAGCGAGGGGACCAACTGCAGAAGGGCTCAAGGGGACTTGTTTCAGTGCTGGGAATTTTCTGTATTACGGTTATGGTGGTACTCACACTCACACTCCATAGACATTTCCCTGTATTTATCAAACTTTACTCATAAATGGGTGCATTTTATTGTACATAAATGATTCCTCAATATAGCTGTTAAAAATAATAGCCAATTTCGCCTGACTTCTTCCCTTTACTGCCTCTAATGCAAGGATATTCCCTAGTGAGAACTAGTATACCAGTCAGTCCAATCATATAGCCACCCAAAATAGGAAAGGGTGGAGGAGAACAAATCTGTCAAACAAGAGCTTTCCTTCCTTGCCTTGGACTATATGTTTTCATGCTAATTTAAGTTAGGTGAAGCCCCCAAATGTGAAATTCATCAGGAATTAGAGTAGCTTTCCTTCAGTTTGTCTCCTACTACTCATGGGCCTTATGTCTGGATGGTGTTACCACCTAGAAAATGTATTTATGTATATTTCATTTTGAAAATAAATTTTTAAATATGTATTTCTGAATGTATATTGGACCTTTACTGTTAAGTTTAATGCTATATTGGTTATTTGGTTAAGTGGAACATGAAAATGCAACATATACTTAATTTCATTTTTATCCTTAAGTGTTGAACTTATATTTTTTGAAATGATACTTTAAAATCTTTATTAAGGGGAGCCTGGGTGGCTCAGTTGTTAAGCGTCTGCCTTTGGCTCAGGTCATGATCCCAGGGTCCTGGGATTGAGCCCCGCATCAGACTCCCCGCTCCAAGGGAAGCCTGCTTCTCCCTTTCCCACTCCCCCTGCTTGTGTTCCCTCTCTCTCTGTGTCTGTCTCTGTCAAATAAATAAATAAAATCTTTAAAAAAAATAAAATAAAATCTTTATTAAATAAATTAGTCTCAGGACGCCTGGGTGGCCCAGTCAGTTAAGCATCTGCCTTCAGCTCAGGTCATGATCTCTGGGTCCTGGGATGGAGCCCTGCATCGGGCTCCCTGCTCAGCGGGGAGCCTGCTTCTCCCTCTCCTCCCCACTCATTACTCTCTCTTGCTATCTCTTTCTCTCTCTCTCTCACTCTCAAATAAATAAAATCTTTAAAAAAAGTCTCTAAAAATCTTAGAGCTACTTTATAATTTATATATTCTCTTCGTATATGAATGCATTTTTAATATGGATATATATGTGCCCTTTTTTTTTTTTAGGCCTGGTTGCAGTATGCTGGAAATTTGGGATGTGGAAGACCCTTCCAATACAGCTAATCCTCCCTTATGTAGCGTCTTGCTCAAGGACGGGAGGCCTTACTTCACCACAGTATTTCAAAATAGTATGTACAGAGTACTAAAGGTTAACTGAAAACAAGATAACCCATCACACTGTGTGTAGAAAGCAATCACTTTGCCTTATTTACATTAATAAAAATCACAAGCTTTAATAAGGGACCCATAAAAAGAAGATAATAAAAATGGTTTCAAGTTATTCTGATTATTAAAAGGTAAATTATTTCATTGTTTTCCATTGAATGTCAGCCTTATTAAGCTTGTTCTTTAAATGATTAAATCATTTCATACTGCATAAACCAAATGTCCATCTTAAAAGTTCTAAAGAAAAAATATATGTAAAAGAACAATGAAATTCAATAAATGAAAGGTATTATTTAAGTCCTTTTGTATTCAACTGGGTGCTTCAGATTTTTCTAGTGCCAGTATGTACCAGCTCAAACTCTTTAAATCACTTAGAATAGACTAATGCAGTTTCTGAAAAGATACTTCCTTAAAATCCTGATACTAATCACAACTTCTTTACCTCTGTGAGGAAATTTGTGTGTAACCATGTGTCTATTAAGGTTGTGTTTGCTTTTATTAGCCCTCGGGAAAGATCTTCAATAGCTTTTAATATTTATTTTATCATTTCAAGTTAAATATTTTCAAAAACAACTTACTTTGTAATGTTTTGAATCTCTTGAAACTTACTTACCCAACCAGATAAGTATTTTCTATTGATTAATTCCCAACCGAAGTTCAACAGGTTATTAATCTGTCTTTGTAATCCAGTGGGTTTTCTTTTAACATCCAGGCAAAATAAAAATTGCTATGGTACATGACCAAATTTGGGGGTTAAAACATAATCAGCAAAGAAAATCCAGCTAAATTTATCATATGAGATTTTTAGATCCTAGATCCTGAATGAAGCAAAGGCATTTTTCATCTTGATAGCCCTGTACTCACTGGACATAGTCTTTCTTTCTGATTACCATCTTTCTAATCATCATCTTTCATTAATAACATATTTCTGAATCCTCATTTACCTTTGGTTTTGGATGAGGAAACTGATGTTTTATAAATCTCCTCCTCCAATATAAAACCTATGCAACAATAATGCTTTGAAAGTGGGAAATAGTTATCTTGAAGATGTTGCCAAATGCAAAGATAAACACTCTTTCTCTGCTTGAGAGACAGTGAATATGCTACTATTTTAATATCTGTCTACTTTAAATTAATCATCTCGGAGTTTTTGTGATTCCCTTATGTTCTTGGTCCTCCACATTTGGGAAAACAAAATGACTTAATTCTATAGGTTAGTTTGTGTATAGTAGGTAGGAGAGTATATTCAAGAAAACCAATAAAATTACTTTTCAACTTTTATAATTGTAAAATATTTTAATACAGGATACAAAACATCTAAGAAAGCATGCCCCATTTCATCAGTATTTTCAAGTAATTTGTTTGGGCCTAGGTATGGGGCAAAGAAGGAAAGGAGACTTAACATCTAACATTCATAAAAATTAAAATTCTGGATGATGTTTTCATAGGAAATATTTTAAAGAAGTTGGTAGAATTTTTTTAAAAGAAGAGCTGTATTAGCTAATAAAATATTTTATAAAAGTGTACTTATGTGGATTTACACATAGGAAAACAATTAAAATTATTTTCAACTTTTATAGTTGTAAAATATTTTAACAGGATGCAAAGCTGCTAAGAAAGCGTGCCATGTTTTACTTATTTTAACATTTTCAAATAATTTGTTTTGGTATGTGGGGCAAAGACGGAAAAAAGATATAAAACCTAACATTCATAAAATTAACACATTTTCCATGGTGTCATAAAAAATAGTTTTTGAAGAAGTTGGTAGAATTCAACAACAAAAAGGGAAGAATAGTATTAACTAGTTAAGTATTCCATACAGATAAAATGTATTAATATGGATTGTGTTACTTTCATGTACTATGTATATCTGAAAATTAAAAAAACCCTTGAAGATCCTCTGTGTGTTTTCTATCTTTTCTCATCCTTTCCCAAGCATACATTTGGACATTGAAATAATTCTGATGTGAAGGTAGAAATCACAAGTCCCTGAATTTATTAACTGTGTTTACATCGGCAATAAATCTTTCTTAACCATTTTAAAATAATTCTGCATCATCTCACACAGAAGGCAGTGTACTGTGATGGAAATAGTGTGGGCTTTGTAACCAGATGGGTCTAATTTTAAATCCTGGCACTTCTATTTACTGGGCGTATTACCTACCATCCATTCAAAAGGTATTTATTGAGTACTTACTGTATGCCAGGCACTGTGCTAATTAAGCTTCGTCATGTTGCATGACTGTGAGCTTCAGTCTCTTCACCTGGAAATTAGAACTCACACTACCTACTTGGCAGTGTCATGATGAGGATTAGTAAGATAGTGTGTTAAAGTGTTCGGCACATGTAGCTATTCACTCAACAAACGTTAGTTCCATATGCTCATTCTCCCTGCCCGCTAAATAACCAGTTTAGTAATATCAAGTTACATGGTAGGTTGTTTCATCTCAGAATTTCAAACAGTCCTACGTTCCAATTTTAGTATATGTGCTGCTGAAGCGAGCACTCAAACAGTTCTACGTTCATTCTGTGTCAATAAATAGGAATACCGGGCTACCGCTTTTGCTTTGGTACAAATAATGCTATTGGCTTCTTCCCTGCATTTCTTTTATTGTTTACTTTTTTGAAATGTGAAGACTATGAGTGAACACTGTGGGTTGGGTGATGGGTAGATTTTCCTCAGTGCAATGAAGAGTTTTCCTTAGTTTCCTATGATCATATTTATGCACATCTATTTGAAACTATAGCTAGAAGTGAGTTGCACACAAGCTAGAACCATCCCCCCATCTTCTACTTGTCAGAAGCTGATGTATAGCTTCGGTGAATGATACGTGTCTTCTACTTTTTTGCTGCTAATAGACACCACATCAAAAAACATTGAGTACTTTTCATGTAAATTTTAATTTTTTAAAAAAATTGTATTAGAGAGAACCTGAGTGGGGGAGGGGCGGGGCAGAGGGAGAGAGAGAAGCAGACTCCGCACTAGGCAGGGAGCCCGAGGTGGGTCTCGATCCCAGGACCCTGAGATCATGACCGGAGCTGAAGGCAGACGCTTAACCAACTGAGCCACCCAGCGCCTCTCATGCTGATTTTAATAATAAAATTATATTTCATTTGGTATGTGTCTATTATACAAGCAATAGGAACTCATGGAATTTTTGTTTTGAAAAAAATTTGAAAGAAGGAAAAATATTCAAACAAGCACAGTTACTGTCTTACTGTTTTCTTCCAACTTGTAGTCATATTTTGCTTGTTTTCTTTTAACATAATTCAAACAGTCTTAGGTTTTGTTCTTTATACAGACAGCAGATATGGAAATGTTTTACAGAGACTATTTTTAATGGCTACCTAATATCCCATCGTGTGTGTGTGGCCAGAGATGATGTATCTAAACCACTGTTGAGCTATTTCCATTTTTGCTACTGCATGTATGTGTATGTAGAACAACACTACAATGAATATTTTAGTGCAGTAAGATTTTTTGATTTTCAGATTATTTCCTTAGGATCGATTCCATAAAGTTAAATTTCATTTAAAAAATGTGGATACCCTTAAAGCCTACAATGCAGGTTGCCTCAAATTACCTTCGCAAAAGAATTATATACACCACCCGAAGTCAATGTACGACAACGCTCATTTCACAACACCCTCACTGACATTGGTCAGGCTTATTAAAATTATTTCTTGCTAATTTGTGACACTCAGAATTATTATTTTTTTAATTTACATTTGTTCCATGGCTTCTGAGGTTGGGTACCTATTCATGTTTGTTAAAAGACTGCATTTCCTTTTGTCTATTGCCTCTTTACATTCACCCACGTTTATGTGGGCCTAGCCCAGCACTGAGATTGTCTGTGTTACAGGTACTGATTTTTAGTGTCTGTCTTGTCATTGAGCGCTTAGTAATGTTGATGAAGATGCCATGTGAGTTAGTATATTCTTACTACTCTGTAGGCTGGAGATTATGCTTCAGCTGTCTAAAATAGTTTATAATTTGTACCATATTCAATATGTCATGTTTTATATTAAATACCAAGTTTCAAAATCTCAGTGCCTCACCTGTTTAAAGATTCAGTGATCATAATTTCATGGTTGGATACTGTCAACTTTTTAAGTTACGTTTATGTATGAAATTTCTTAAACAGTTATTACTCTAACCTGAGTTTCTCTTAATAGGACATAGAAAGCAAGATTAGTAAATTTTCAACAGTTTTTGGCCTCATGTGAAGCAGTGGAGTTTTATGTCCAGTAATAACTCCCTATATTCTTAATCTTTAGAAATTATATTCTCTGTAGCTCTGTTCATATTCTTTGATAAATCCATTGACTATTCTCAAAAGAGGTAGGGTTAGAGATAACGGGAAGAAAAAAATCTCTTTTTGAAAATTCTTTTTTTAACCATGAGAAACAAAAGGAAAATCTGAAAAGAATAGGTATATAACTTCATGTATAAAAATAAAATTTAGATGGGTCAAGAACTTAGAAAGGCAGAACTTTAAAACTTTTAGAAGAAAATGAGGAAATGTAAATTAAAACCACATGACAAAATGTACAAGTCTGATACTAATTGGTGAGAGCAGGGAGCAACAAGAAATCTCATGAAATTGTAGTAGGAGGACAAATTGGTACAGCTGTCTTGGAAAATAATTTGTTATTACCTAATAATTTTAAAAGCATGTAGTCCCTGCAACCAACAATTTTACCCTAAAGAAATGCTTGTACAAATATGCAAGGGAAAACAATTACAAGAATACTTATGGAAACGGGGTGCCTGGGTGGCTCAGTTGATTAAGCATCCAACTCTTGATTTTGGCTCAGGTCATGATCTCAGGGTTGTGGGATCAAGCCCCGTGTTGGGGTCCATGCTCAGCACAAATTCTGCTTGTCCCTCTCCATCTGCTCCTCCCCACCGTTCATGCTCCTTCTCTCCCTCTCTCAAATAAGTAAAATTTTTAAATCTTTACAAAAGAATATTTATGGAGGGGCACCTGGGTGGCTCAGTCGTTGAGCGTCTGCCTTCGGCTCAGGTCATCGTCCCGGGGTCCTGGGATCGAGCCCCGCATCGGGTTCCTGCTTGGCAGGAGGCCTGCTTCTCCCTCTCCCATTCCCCCTGCTTGTGTTCCCTCTCTCGCTGTGTCTCTGTCAAATAAATAAAATCTTCAAAAAAAAAAAAAAAGAATATTTATGGAAGCATTATTTGTACCTGGAGAGAAAAAAAGCTGAAAACAGTCTAAAGGGCCACCAATAGACCAAATAAAATGGAATATTGTACAGGAGTGAAAATGATCTATTCATGTATCAGGAGGACTGAATCTCAAATATAATGTTAAGAATAGAAAACTAAGTTATCAAGGGTGGGGCATGTGTGTTAAGTATGTATGCCACTTATATATAGCCTAAAAGCAAAGAACACAATATTGTTAGGAGATCGATGTGTGGCAAAACAATAAAAACGCAGGCATGACTAATGCAGAGCTTAGGCTGGTGATCACTTCTAGGAGAGAACGCAATCTAGGAGGGACCGTGGGGTGCTTCAGCAATCCTGTTCTGGTTCTTGACTGGGTGTTAAGTATGTAAGTGTTCATTTTATAGTTCTTTAAGATCTACATATACTTTCTAATGTTTAATATATTCTACACCCTTCAAAGTAGGGCTTTGATATCACATCAGTGGTTCTTAAGCATCAGATCTCTTTGAGTAGCCCTCATGTGCTTAAACGAGCATCAGGAGTTGTTCTGATGACTGAGGTCTAGGTAGCCAAACAAATTGTCAGACTGTAGATTTCAATGAGCTTCCACTCGTGTGCTTTATTAGATTCTTGAAATGGCAGATGATGTGACCATGCGTTTATGGAATAGCACAAACTTAATAGAAATTTTGATAGAAATTTGATTATTTTAAAGTTTTTTGTATGAAAGTAATTCACATGCATTAAGGGAAAGTTGGAAAATCCTGAATAGTAGTGAAAAGAAAATATAAGATTTTCTAGTACAGCTTTTTAAAAATTGCCACATTATATGGTTCATTGGACTTTGAAGAAAGACATCATTCATAGAAACTGTATTACAATTTATAATTCTTTTTTGTTGTCAAGATGAGCAATATAATGGCTTTGTCATGGCCTTAAAATAGCCTCCATAGGATGAGAACTCTGTTTTTGCAGCCCAGCACAGTCTGTTTGATGGCCTTTGTCTATTAAACAAACACCCATGTTCTATAATATATAGGAAAATTACAAATTGAATTTGTTTTTATTTTTTTAAATGTCAAGATTTTTATTATCCAACTTTAGTATGTTGATTTGGACCTCAAATTAGGCTCCATGTTTCTCTTGAATTGTGTTAAATTATTTTTTCGTCTCTTCTGGTAGTTAACTACCAAAATTAGAAAAAATACAAAATGTACCTACTTAATAACACATCCATAAAGAGATGTTTTTTTCCAAAAGAGAAAAACTTCTAGCCTGGGTTTCAGCAATATTGAACAGGAGACATTGCTTTTCTTTGAAATGAGGTCTAATCCAGCATTCAGTTTTGGTACCCCGCCTACGGTACGGATGCAGTGTGCAAGTCTGTCCACACGCACTGTAACGGGATTCTCTAGCTTCAAAGAGCTTAGACGCTAGTGGGTGATAACCACCTGTGACCAACACCCTGGCACGACAGAAGGGCCACTTGAGCAGAACACATCACTTCACAGAAGACTTTTCTCCTACAGGTACTGCTTGATCTGTATCTTGGAGGTAGGAAGTAACCAACTAAACGGGAGGGGGGAAGGCACCTTTCCAGGTAGGGTAGCAGCATGTGCAACAGCCCAGAACCACTGAGGCCGGTGGCTCGGTCCCGGACATGCATTTTGGTTCAGTGAAAGCACGGGCATGTTGAAGTACCTCCTGTAAACAGGAGAGAGACCGGCAGGTCATGCAAGTAGCAGGGTTTGAAGGAAGATACGCCTCTGCTGTGGGCAGACGGTACACCCGCCCTTACTCCACAGTCTGGTGACTCTGGGGCTCTGTTTCTTTGTAAACTGTCATACCTTCCTCACAGAATCGTGACGATCCAACAAGATACTCCACGCGGAAGTGCGTTATAAAGTATCATACATGGGATCCATTTTAATACTCCTAAAGACATGATGGAGTCCACTTTGAATTGGACATTAACAAAAGGAGGCTCTGAAAGGTATTAGTCATCCAAAAGAGCAAATAACAAGATCAGTTTTATTTGGCTTTGAATTATGTTAGAGAAGCTTCTGCAGATACTGACTCTCTTACTAAGCTTGGCTGAGATTAAAATTCATTTGTATCCTTTGAACACATACAGACAATGGCCCTTTTAAAAATTCCACAGAACACCTACAGCTAACTCACTGATAAGATATTGAGATTAATCAAATGAAGCTGCAAAGCCCCTTTATGGAATATCCTGAATTGAACCATGACCCAAGGGCGTAGAAACTGACATCTATACAAAAATAGCACCGCAGTTATTGGGGGGGAAATACCTTGTTCACACAGCTTCATCCAAGAGACCTAGGGAATACAAAGGGGATCTTATCAAGAATAACTTTTTTTAAACTAGTATTGCGTGGCAGCCACAAAGGCACACCACCCCTAGCATATTCCTCCAGGGAGGAACTTACTGTTCATTTGCAGGAATACAGTTCACTGACGGCCTCTAATCCAAGCGCCTGCAGCTTCTGGCCTGGCGGTCAAGCAGAGGCCCCACTCTTCTGGGCAGTCCTGGCCCATGACAGCATGGCGGGTACGAGGGCCTGGCCATTGCTGCCCAGTGCTGGACTCCTCAAACAGGCAACCTTTTCTCTTGAAGCTCCTCACTGAGTCAGCCAAGACGTGGTCAGATCTCCCTTGCTCCCCTCTTTCCTGGGCATGGGATGCACCTCGAAGCCCACAGGCTTCCCCAACCAGTCCCACTTCCTCTCATGGCCATATAACCCCTTCCATCAAGCCTCCTGCCCTCCTTTCTCTGTCTCAGCTTCTGTTTCCTGGAGAACCTGGCTAATCTAGGCGGATTGCCAGCCCAAATCCTAGGTAGAGCAAGTTTGGGCTTTTGTTTCAGTCTGGCGGGGTGTCTGAGACATTCTGCCCTTCCCTGTGTATGTGGGGCTTACAGATACAGAGAACCTTACTGACTGCAGGAAACCTACTTTCACTCCTTCACCCATGCTAGTTTCCCACGAATTTTCCCGACCACTCAGAGATGGTGCCACCAAGGAAACGCCTCTCTTTTTAGAACCTTACTGGACGGTTCCCAGGGTAATCCCTAGGAGCCTATCCCACAGGAGCCACTGTCGAGAGAAGGGACCGTATGCCTAGGTGGTTGCCCATCTTTTCTCACAGCTCTGGACCTTCATCAAATTTCAGGGTTCCCCAAACGGAGAAAAGTCCTTTGAGAAAGATAGAGGCCAGGCATTCAAACCATTAAGGCACAGTACGTCCACACTGTGCAGTTATATGAAGAGTTAAATGCTGAAATTTGGTCAGAAAAGTAATCTAGCCAAGTCCAGTTATTTTAAATGAAGAACTGGGCTTTGGTAGAGTCTCTTTAAGATATTGTGAAAAGCAAAACTATCTTAATCTGAAATATAGACTTGTTTATTCCCCATACTTATCAAAATGGTTTACTATATTATAAAAACTGGATTAATTTTTTTAATAAATATGAAAGACCCACTAAAGTTAGCGTGCAGAAATGTTCATTTTATATATACTTAGTGCCATCTGCTGGCTGTGATGGATCATAACATTTGTCATGAACTACCTACAAAAGTTGTAAAGGCCCTAGTTTGCATTTGTTTTAACAGAAAACGGGAGAAATTCCGGGAGAAACAAAGAGAACTCACAGACATGAACTGCACTTGTAGTTGTGATTATGTCGGCAGACAGTAATAGAACAGTCATTCCTGGCTCTTCTTTGCCTTACCCCGTCTGTACTAGGTCTTCCATCTATCTCCCTCCTTCTCCTGCGTCTCCGGAACTTCTCTTCACTTTGGCCCTTCCCTCCCTGTCCAAGATCACGGGCGCTGCCAATATCACACATTTCACTCAGCAATAATGAACTGCTGGAAATCTCCAGCATCTCTTTGTCCCATCTGGACTCACACTGATCCCTTCAATCTAGTAAGATGTCGCTTGTCCTCTCGCTTCCTCTTGCTGCTCATCTTCCCATCTCTGCCCAGAAGTCCCTTCCTCTTGGAATCCGGTCCTGCCCAGCTCCTCCGTGGTCTGCTAGTACCACTCCACTTGCCACGTTGTTTGATTGCTTAAAAATTATCTGTTTGCCTTCGGAAGTCTCTTATTGAGCTACACACCACTTAAATACAGGATTTGTGCCTTAATTATTTCTGGGTTCCTCCCAGCACAGTACCTGGCACATACCAGATGCTCAGTATATGTTGCATGAAGGCATAATGTGGAAAATGTTTAGGCTAAAGGAAAAAAATAAAGATAGGGTGGTTGGTGATCCCCTTGGGTCATTTTTTCCCCTGCTTTCTGTCTGTGCTACATGGCTAACTTACCCCAAAGTGGATCAATATATTTTAAATTATTTCTTAGGTAGCCAGTACCCTATTGGATGTTCTAAGGATCAAATACAAACTGTTAGGATGTGGGTTAAGACTGGGCTTGAATTCCTGCTCTATCACTTACTAGCTGGGCAATTCATTTAACGTTTAAAATTTTTCTCATATGCACAATGGGGGTATTAAGGGGTATCCCTCAAAATGATCTTTTGAAGTAAAAAGTGAGGTAATACACCTAAAACATATAAAATAGAGTAAATGCCCAGCAGGTTGCTTGCTGTTGTTCTTTTTGTCATTGTTCTTGCTAAAGTCAGATCAGCACAGAGCACCGGCTGAGTGGATTGGGTTTCTATTCTCCACTCAATACTTTGCTTATTCTTCAGGGGCCGTCTGTCCCTTCTAGAGTCCACTATCAACACTTCACTATGCCAATTTGGGAAGCTGTGCTATGGTGTTGTTTCTCTGATGAGGGCTAACTTATATCTTTAATTTTAGGAGGTCATTAGGCTAGACATAGAAAATGCACACAGCGTAAATATATGATTATAGTTTATCTGGCAAAATAGCGATGGCTATGGTATAGTGGTATTTTAAATTTTAAAATAACTTTGACTTTACTCAGGTGGTCTTTCCCTCCAAATATAAAAAACACAACAATACAACCTTTGGAGTTTGGCTTCTGACAAACTCCTCACCAGTAAAGGCAAAGCAAATTGAAAAAGAGAAATAACTGCTTCTCAAGTGGAAACGAATCTAAATACCATCAAGGGAGGTGAGGTGTTGTGCACAAATTTTACCTAATGTCACAGCCTAGTTGAGTAGCAGCTGAGGGAAGGTGGTTATTTCTGTTTACTCTTGGAAGGACTTTGTAAATGCTTGTCTAAATTTCCATTTTTACAGCAGATGATTTTACCTTGACAGAATCAGAAAACAAAAAGGTAAACAGAAGCAAAGGTTTGTGGCTTGGTTCTTTAATAAGTGGTTCTGTTGTTCTTTTTCCTACCTGCTAGTCCCACTGCCTGAAACAAGGTGAGAAGGAGAGGAATGGTGAAGAGAGAAGATGTGGAGGGAAAGGGAAGGAAGTGGTGGTTGACAGACAGCAGGTGTCTGGGTTGCGCCATGTTGGAACAGTTTCCCAGAACCTCTTACTGGGTAGAGCCATGACACGGACATTTCCAGTGGGAAACATGGGCTTTAAGATCAATTTCTCAGATCATCCACATAAGTTGGAGAGTCAGTCTAGCCCACCTCAGATTTCCACATTCTGCTCTTTGTATTAGCCATGGCTTTTACTTATCATAACAGGTGATTCTCTCTGGGCTTTATTTTCCCACTACTACCACCACCCAAGTAAAAACAAACTTAAATTTCAATTTCAGAATATTTTAGCTAATACCATGGTCTCATCTTAGGTGGTTTATAATTATGGATTCGCATACACTCCTATGAAATAAAATATTCTATGTCAAATACTTTCATACTTTCAAATCTTCTGATACACAAAAGCCCATACTTCTATTCAATAGGTCCACAGTATGCCAGAAGCAGGGCCATCGAGAAGTAGAAAGTAGAAAGAGATCCTCCATGAAGAGACTTTTTGTCAACACCACTCCCTCCTGCGGGAAAATTAATATAGTCACCATAGTAAAGGCAAGAAATTTGGTGTTATAACAAGTTTCTCAACTGAGTCTCTGGAGACATCAGACATTAGAAGATAAATATGAGGATATAGCAAGAGTATACAGAGACTCTCTACAAAGTCCCCTATTTTGTTCTCCAGATCAGAAAAATAGGCAGGAAGGAAATTTCTGCTTCCTGCTTTAGGTCCCCACTATGCTGATAAAGACTCCCATCGCAGAATCTACAGCATTTTGGTGCCTTTACTCTCTACTTACTTTCATTTTCCTTGAGGGTACAAAAAGCGCCTTAATAGGAAAGCAATTTCTTTGCATGCCCGAGACCAAGTTCAGTGCCTGGCTTCTCACAAGCACTCGGTAAATGTTTTCAGAATAAATTTATTCAAACAGATCCCACATGCACGGTTCCCATGGAGAACAAGATCTGGACAAATAAGGGAAATCAATGGGGGTCTTGAGATTAAAAGAGAAAAGTAGTGGAGCATCTTACGGTATTGCTCTGATGGAGTCCACTCTTTGAGGACACATATCTAGATTTTCTGTTTGCAGCTGCTTCTCTCCTGCCTGACCAGCGGGACACCTCTCTTGCAGGCAACTCACTCTAGTTTAGATGATTTCTAAGGGGCTTTCAGCTCTAAAAAAGCCCGTGCTCTGTGTATGACTCACTGGCACCCATGCTTTTCCTTCAGGGGGAGGGGGAAGAAGAGAGAAGCAGCTAAAAACACACAAAAATGACAAAATGACCAAAGCTTTTGGATTGGGGTGGAAAATATGTGAGCCTTGGAGTTCTGGAGAGGTCTATCACCACAAGAAATGTGAGGACATAGATGAAATAATGAAAATCCTTATGGTTGAAAAACACAAGCAAAGATGGGTCGCGAAGAGACTGGAGAACAGCATAGGCATCATTTTGAAAAGCAGGGAAGTTTCCATTCAGTGTTTTTTCAAGGTAGCTCCAGAAGCTGAAGTGGGTGATTTCTTAACAACACATTCAGACCCGGAATTCAGTCCAGTTTAACTCGGTGAAGCGTTTGGTAAGGACTCACATGGCTGGTGACAGAAGGAGCAGTGGTAAAGACAAGGTATTAACCACGATTTTTATTTTCTATATTTTGATGCTTTGACATCTGGGCACCTGCTGACCCAGGAGGGATGGCCCCTCTCGGGGTGAGCTAATTCCTGGAGACAATAGGCAGCTACAAGGGCGCCTTTCATGTACACACTAGCCAATCCTTGGCCCTTCCTCCCTACTGCCTGTTTTATATGCTCCCACGATCCGGGCCGTCACGCACCTGCCCTAACCACCAGAGCCAGGGACCGGGCAACTAGGGACAGCCCCTTTACCCCAGCTCCGGCTGCAATTATTCAAACTAACCAATTCCAAATTTATTTACATTTGCTTGCCCATTCCTTCCCATTGAAACCACAGTAAAGCCCCATGCCCACACTCCCCGCCGCTTCCCTCCACCTCCTGATTGGCCTCGGGACTTCCCCTGCAGCCTGGCACGGGGTGCCCCGTCCGCTGGGGGAAGTGTGAACTTTCTACGTGAAAGTCATTGCCATGGCCGCGTGTCTTGCCACGCACGATTAAAATGAATCCCGAAGGCCCAAATCCCGGACGCTGACCACCAGGCGGTGAAGGAGACGAGGAACAAGGACTGGCTAATGAGCAGGGAGCTGCAGAGACATTCACGGAGTCCCACAGCTCACGGCCCGGCCGTGGGCTCACCAGCAAAGACATTCACGAAGCCCCCTTGCGTGAAGCCCAAGTCGATGGCACAGGTCTTTGAAGCGTTTTCTGTTTACCCGCACCCATTTGCTGGAATTTAAAATTCTCTGGAGGAAATCAAATTCCCCTCTGCAGCAATTTTGTGACAGTGTGAGGTGTGTGTGTGTGTGATTCAGTGTAGTTCCTGAGGATGCGGAGCTGTTCCCAGAGATACGATAAATGTCGCATTCAGCCAGACAGGGAAGGTGCTCAATTTAGAACATGCAGGTGAACGGCTGATGTGACATCTTGCTGGTACCTCTCCGATGCAAAGTTTCCCGAGTATGGAAAAGCCTTGGAAAATAACGCGAAATTGCCTTGCCTGCACTCACACGCCAGTAGAATGTAAATGCTTTTTTTTTTTTTAACTAAAAAACATTTTGAAGGCTTTTGTTCCACCACAGAATGGCAATGCTACAGGAGCCCAGGTGTGCAAGGATGTCGGTGAAGCACGGTGCACCGTGCGTTTGGTTATTAATGCAGTCAGAGACACAGAGGAAGGCAGAAAATGTATTCTTAAATGATGTCTTCATGCAAAAGTAAAAATGAGTGACTTGTAAAAAGGTCTATTGAGCTGTCTGCTATGCAGCTGAGGGAAACTGAAATCAGAACTGCCATTATGAGTCTGGACTGACTCAGATCCTCCATTTCAATTTCTTCATGGTGATTAATAATTGTAGGTTGAAGGGAAAGACATCTGACTTCCCCCGGTGCTTTAGCTGACCTGTCTCTGAAGTAGAGAAGATTCAGTGGGACCACGCCCGCGAGCTCCAGGATGCTCATGTTTGGAAGTGTTGACCCTTTCAGGGATGAGACACTGTCATTACAGGCCAGTTCTCAGAGATGTGTGGTATATTATTGTTAGCAGACATGTTTAAGAAAGCCAGAAAAATAGCACTCACTGGCATCACTCATGATGCCAAGAATCTGGAAGTCAATTTTAAGGCAAAGTCAGACAATTAAAAATATTTTTAAAATCACATTTCTGCTATGTGCCAGAGACTGGAAGGAGCTCAGAAAGCAGATATAAATTCTCTGCCCTCAAGGAACCTCAAGGAGGAAACAGACATACAAACCAACAATGGAGTATGGAAGAAGTCCCCATTATTGTTTTCACTTTTTTTTTTCCTCACAATTTTGCCCGGAATGCAGCACCAGTCATAAGGAATTGGATAACAGAGTGGCCTGAATAAATTCTCCGAGGAACAGACATACAAACCAGCTAAGTATTACAGGTAATGATTCTAGTAGCAATAGGGTATGTTTCCAGAATGGGAACATAAAATTGGAACACTGGATCATTATGATTCCTGAAAGGTTGAAAGCTACCGATATGCAAATGAGTCACATGCGGACTAATGGACAAAGCAAATCAGATTCCCTCAAAGTCTCTAAAATTCCCATATAACTAGCACTCCTAAAAGCCTACCCAAAGACGGAAGCACTGGGAGAGGCAAGCTGTATATAGAATTCACTAATTGTTGGATATCGGGTATTACTGAGCCTGGCATTGCTGGCCAAGATGAAGTGAGCCCTCAGTCAATCTCTCTCACAAATTGTAACTAAAAACCAATACAAAATACCCCAACTCCTCAAGGAATCTGAAAATTTGGCAGTGGAAGGTAGGTTGGAGAGGAAAGACAAAAATTTAAGAAAAGCCAGTATTGGGATATTTGGGATTATTTTTCCTCTTTCATCTCACTGCTTTGACCTGATAGTGGCGCCAGTTACGGAATGGCACACAGTCACTGACATCAGAATTCTGAGAGAAAACTCCTTTCTTGACCAGAGCAGGAAAGGGGGCCCCATGAGCTGAAAAGTGTGCCACACATCGACTTTTTTCCTTTTTTTTCCCCTCCTACCTGTCACACAAGAGTGGCCCCAGTCTGGAACTTCACCGCAGTGGCTGTGGGCCTGAGCCCTAAAGCACTAAGACTAGTCTCTCTTGTCAGAGGAATCTGGCAAAAGGGTTCCCAGTGGTCCAAAGAGTATGGAAGAAGTCCCCATTATTGTTTTCACTCTTTTTTTTTCTCCCCATCTTGCCCAGAATGCAGCACCAGTCATAAGGAATTGGATAACAGAGTGGCCTGAATAAATTCTCCGAGGAACTCATCTTTCTGGCCAGAAGAACCAGCTATAAGTGTTCCTGAGAGTGTGAGGGAAATCCGGGAGAGGTCAGAACTGGAGAAGGGAAAACTCTGGGTCTGTGTACAAACCAACACAACGTCTGGGCTAGTGACGAAGCTGCATATGTATGAAAACAGACCCAAAGCAGCGTGGCCACCACTTTGAGATCTGACCTAATAGTGAAGCCGCGGTCTCACGGGACTGGTGATCTGTATCTAACTAGGCTGATTGGCTGATGCTAAAGCAAGCAAACAAACAAAACCAACATTCTCTAGATTTCTCTCTGGAGGAAAAAAAAAATAATCCAACAATCTCCAAAGGATTTTAACAGGACCCAGAGTTTCACAACATCGTATCAAATTGTTTGGAATACAATCTAAGGTGAGTTAGCAAAGAACCAGGAAAATGTGGCCAGTTCTCAAGGGAAAATCTATCAACAGATGCCAATCTACTCCAAAACAGTAAAATGCACATTCTTTTAAAGTGCCTAGATAGGCCATGTTCTGAGACATTAAATAAACCGTAGAATTGTTTTTAAAAGCATACCAAGTATGTTGACAATAATATGTATGACCATAACAGAATTAGAGAAAAAAGAAATAAAAACAGAAAGATACCTAGGACATACCAAAACATTGGGAAATTAAGCAAGGCAATGCTAAATAGCCCACTGGTTATTTAGTGGAAAGAAGTCTCAAGGTAAATAAAGTATTTTTAAATGAATAACAATGAAAACACAGCTTATTGACCACAGTAGGAAGGGCTTAGAGAAAAAAATATAGGACAAAATGCTCATATTAGAAAGTCTCAAACCAATAATCTAAGCTTACACATTAAGAGACTAGAGAAGAATCAGCTAAACCCAAAATAAGTAGAAGGAAGGAAATAATAAAGATAGGAGCAAAAATCAATGAAAGAGAAACCAGAAGAGGGAAAGAAAGAGAGCGAGTGAGCGAGAGAGAGCGAGCCTGTGTGCATGATCATCATAGCAATATCAGGGATCAAAGAGTAGATACCACTAGGAAGAGGAACAGCAGGAGACCCTTGTCCTCGGGGGACCTGGGCCCCGTGGAGAAACTGGAGGTTTGTTGGAGGAGATTATCAGGACTTCGGACCTCAGGACGAAGAGACACACTCAAGGAGGGGCTGTGGGTAGTTAACTGCAGACTCAGAATGGTGCCAGGCTGACGAATGGGTAGAGCCAGGGTCTGGGGGCAGTTTAAAGGCCATGTAGGAGGAAAAACATGGTGGCCAGAATTTTGTTATCCCGAGTCATGTTCAGCCTAGCTCTTGAGGGAGTTCTATTATCTCTCAGGACACCATGAGGCATGACTGTTTATAAGCAGAGATACCCTCAGGGGACATAAAGACAGAAAGTCTGTGAGAAGCCTGACCTGATTTGGCCAGAGCTGAGTTGGAGGCCGGGACAAAGTCAGCATCTATCACCCCTTTCTCTCAAAGGGGCATACTAAGCACAGTTGGGAGAGAAGGTGGCTACCACAATGCCTGGCATTTAGAAGGTGCTCACGACACACTGGTTTCCTCCCACCCCCCTCAGAGGCCAAGCTCCCTAAGGCCATGTGGGAGCTGTCACTTTGTGGCAGAAAGAACCAAGTCCCAGCAGGAGCCGGCAGAACCTGAGGCTGCCAGTGTGGCCGGTCCCTTGAGGAGGAGATCTAGGAGAGGTGCTCCATAGAACAGCCTCGAAGTGGGGGGGGGGCAGTGGACTGGCAGGCGGCCCTGCTGCAACCTGTTTGCCCTCCTGGAAGAGCCTCCGGGAGGAGGAAGAGGTGGGGCCCACTATGGGGCTGACTCCCTGTAGAGAGCCACAAAGACCCCCAGGGGAGAAGACCACTCCAGAGAAGGGGTGAGGGGGCAACGAGCTGAGCCTGGAAACAAAGCCAGAGGAAGTGGGGATTCCGGGTTCAGTGTGGAGGCAGTTACACAGCCCTGGCCCAGCCCAGCCTCTGGGAAGCAGGTGCTTGTCTGTTTCCTCTGAAGAGGAAAGACACTATATGTTTTTTTTCAAGAGTAGTTTTGTCTGTAAATTCTAACTCAGGGGGTCACAGGCCACCGTGGTTGGCATTCCTCCAACAGCCAGTAACGCAGAGCTGGTCCTTCCTCCCCACACCTCAGCATCACAGGCCACCACATGGCTCTGTTCTCTGGACATCCGTGCGGGGGTGGGGGTGGGGCAGAGAGGCTGTACCTCCCATCAGGAGGAACTTCCCCAGCTGTGACAGCCCCGCAGACAGGGCCTTCTGGGGACGGGCAGGGCATATGCAGGCCCGCAGGGCGCAGGAAGCAGCCTGGTTCTTGCGCGCCTGTGACACACCTTCTGGAGAGTCCCAGAAATACCGGGGGCTGGAACTCACGGTGGAGGTGGTGTGAAGGTCCTGCAGATGGTGGCCGAGCAACCGGTGGGTGAAATTTAAATTGTCCTGCTAGTTTGACCTCTTTTTTATCTGCATGATGGAGAAAACTTGGAAAGATAAGGCAGGAACAGTAATGATCAGTAGTTATCATTCACTGGGCCACTATCTTGGGCCAGAACTATGCTTAATGTTCTAACCATGTTATTTACTCCTTATCACAGCCCTGAAACTCTGCCTCCTTCTCCCCCTCCTTTTCCTCACTATACGTAAATGCCTTGATTAAAGGAAACCTAGAAAGCAGAAATATAAATTTGGCAATGAATCTTTTAATTAGACTTTGATATTACAACAGGCAAAAATAAGCTGGTTCTCATTTAAAAAAAAAACAAACCTATTTAACAAAGTCAACACTTGGTAAATATTTGTCGATTCAATTCACGAAACATATAGATGTCAAATGAAAATACATATGCCCCAGAAATGAAAAAGATTAGTTCTTTTTGCCTAGCACACAGCACCAGAGCAAGGCTGTACCCCAGGCGGCACCATTCCCATGGGTGTGTGTGTGTGTGTGTGTGTGTGTGTGTGTGTGTGTGTGTGTGTGTGTGTGTGTGTGTGTGTGTGTGTGTGTAAGTGGCGCCCCCTGCAGGACATCCCTGGGACACCACCTGCGTGCAGGCCACCCAGCAGCCCTGAGTTCATTACAAGTGAAAATGATTTTTATGTATTTTATGCCTTTTTACCAATCTCTTTGGAAGAAGCAGATGAACATTTACAATTTTAACAGAGAATGTTTATTTTAGAACAGAGAAGCTAGATTAAAAGATCAGCTGGGGCCCAGAACACACATATTTTTCCTGTAGATCCAGCCAAATGTGAGACCAGGGACTGGGCCTAATTCATCAGAGCCAAGCAACAATGCAGGCAGGTTGTATGGCACCCACCTACCTTTGCCACACAGCCTGTCTTCAAACGCAAGCACAGCCAGCCAACTGGTCGGAGAAGGACCGGGGCGGGGGGTGGGGGTGCGGGTAAACCAAGGCTGGCTGCAGGCTCGGCACCTCTCTGTGCCAGAAGCCACCTGCACGCAGCGTGCTGCAGAGGAATAGCCATCGTGCCCTGGAGCCATTTCCTTCTAGAAACCAGCAGCGGTGGGGCTCATCCCCAGCAGGCAAGGGCTGGGGTGAGGTGGAAGGAGGAGGCCCAGACTATGGAGGCCTGGGGAGGTACCTTAGTCTTCTCTGGCCCTCAGGGCCCACAGCTGTCTGGTTACTACCACATTGAATGGAATGCCCTGATTCTAGCCCCAGCTCCACTGGGAGGTTCCTGAGTGATCTGGGAAAGTGACTTCTCCTGGAGCCTGCTGCACAACAAACCACTCCAAACTTAGTGGCATGAAATGAAAATAAGCATTTATTATCTTTCACTGTTCGGGTGTTGACAGGGCCCCGCTAGGCAGGTTTGGGTTCTTCTGCAATTATCGTTACACGGTGGCTGGGCTACAGTTCTCGCGAAAACGTTTCCATCCGCATGTCTGCTGTCTGGCCTGGGGAGCCCTAAAGAGCTGGGGCCGGAACCTCTCGGGCTTGTTGGACACCCCTCCCTAGCACAGTGTGGTCCCTCCATGTGGACCCTCCAGCAGGGTGGCTTTGGGGCAACTGCATTTATGTGAAGGCTGCTTCTTACGCGAGGGTGCTCGTCCCAGGGGACAGGCAAGTGGAAGGCGTTTACCCAGCCTCACAGGCCACACAGTGACCTGTTCACCACATTGTTTTCCTGGAGGCCTTTGAAAGTCCTGCTCATGTTCCAGGGGCGGAGATGTAGATCCTTCTTGATGGGAAGAACGTCAAAGAACTTACAGAGATGTTTTGAGAGCTCCACAGAGCCTCACTTTCTCCATGTTAACTAGGATACTAATACTTCCTGGAATAGATCTTTGTGGGGGGGGTGGAGAATAAAGGGGGCTAACGCAGATGAACTCATGTGGCAGAAATCAAGGCATGTCCAGACATAGCAGATGAACAATTAGAAAAAGCTGTTTTGTGTTACTAATTTTCAAATTGGACCATATTGTAATATTTCAAAGGCTGGAAAGCAAACACAGTTTTCTCATTGACATTCTACTCTTCAATAAACAGATCACCTAAGCCGAAAGAATATAATTTCTCCCACAGGATCAACAACAAAGCCATTTTGAATGAAAGAGAAATACAGCCTGTAAGCATTTGTGTTTCTTCCTGAGTTTGCCCTTGATCAAAATAAGGTTGCTCAACATTGCTATGCATCTTGTTAACCCCACTGTCAAGCTCAATGTCTTGCAAATGTTGCTGCTGAGTATGAGTGTTTATAAAGGAAAGAATTTAAAAACAAAAATGAACTGTCATTGGCCTATTTATCATGTAATATGATTGTTATTTTTATTCTACATGTAGCAATAAGACAAGTAAAAAGTTTTCTTTTGATGGAGGCAGGTTGAGTCCGAGGACCAGGGGGTGCCCTCAGGACCAGCCAGGAGGGTGGCTTGCTTCTATCCTTGGCTTCATGCAGGATAGAAATCAAATGCAAGCTGGAGAAAGTGAAAGCAGGGTTTATTGAATAGCATGAGTGACAGAATAGCAGATGGAGTGTCTGGGAGACTCAGAAAAGAAAGGAGAATGAGTCTCACTCTTGCTTGAGGTTAGGGATTTATATTGGAAAGGGTACGTGTTCCTCCAGGAATCCAGGGTAGTGTCCAGTCAAAGGCAAATGTCAAGTGAACAATAGGTGTTATACCTTAAGTTACTGAAGGTAGGAGTCTGGATGCCAGCATCAGCCGAGGTTTGTTTGAAGCGAATGTGCTGGATCATGTTTGGGATCCAGCTCTTTTTTGATGTTATCAGGTGTCTGGGGCCTAGGACGAAAGTTAGAGAATGATTCACTTTCTTGCTTCCCCCTTGAAGTGGGAACATAGCTTCTTTGGCTTATTCAGAGGCAAAATATAGAACATGAGTAAATGGGGCCTGGCAGAAAAACAGCAGAGATGGAGCCATCCTAAAATGGAGTCTGTTCCGCTTTCCTACCTCACCTTCGCCCATTTCAGTTGTCATATTAATAACAATTCACTCATTGGGCGCCTGGGTGGCTCAGTTGGTTGGGCGACTGCCTTCGGCTCAGGTCATGATCCTGGAGTCCCGGGATCGAGTCCCGCATCGGGCTCCCTGCTCAGCGGGGAGTCTGCTTCTCCTTCTGACCCTCCCCCCTCTCATGTGCTCTCTCTCTCTCATTCTCTCTCTCTCTCAAATAAATAAATAAAATCTTTAAAAAAATAACAATTCACTCATTTATGAGTTAGAACTCTTGGTCGTAAGGATTTTTTTAAAAAAATTGTGAGTAGGCTTAACAGAAAAAAGAACTGCAGGGCGCCTCAAGCAGTGTTGGAACATGGCTGGACCTCAGGCAGGGTCAGCGAGCCGCTACTGGTAGGAAGCATGATTCTTCCGGATCCATTCCCTCATCCATTCTCCCTCTCTCTCTCTCTCTCTCTCCCTCCCTCCCACCCCTGTTCTCACGCTGTCTCTTGCATTCCACTCTTCCTGCAGATTGATTTTTTTCTACTTCTCAGCTGACATGACAAGCAGAAGGTAGCTGCTCCGTCATTTTCTATTTTGAGTCCTCCATTCAGCCGACTTGGCCCAACTAAATTAGACGGAATTCCTGGGAGAGATGCTATGCTTGGCCCTGTGTGGGTCAACGTCCATTCACCTGGGGTGAAGGGTCAAGTCACACAGTACAGCTGCAAGCTCCTGGGTGTAGGTGGGGAAAGGGGGAGCAAGGCCCGGGGGTACTGGTGCGCAGGGAGAGGCACTGCGCGGGTAGCTACGACTTATTTACTCACACATTTTTCTGCTTTCCTAGACGAAAGGGCAGGACTATGTTTCATTTATTTGTTCTGTCCATATCCAGCACACTACCCAACCCACAGTAAGTACAAAGAGCGTGCTGGATGTACGAGGAAAAATTTTACCGTCACATTTACCTATTTATCATGAAATATGATTGTTATTTTGATTCTACACATAGCAGTAAGACAAATAAGACGTTTTCTTTTGATGCGGGCAGGCTGAGTCTGAGGACCCAGGGGTTGTTCCTCAGGACCAGCCAAGAGGGTTCAAAAACAAAACCACCTAGAGCTCGGGTCATGGGTACAGCCTTTGAGAACCTTGTGATAATTAACACATGAAATGGGACTCTTTGACGTTCACCTGGATCATTTGAAATGTAACCGAAAGGTATGTGCTAGTGTGTGAAAAACTTCTCCGTATAACTTCTTCTCTTTAATTAATGTCACAAAATGCATTTTAGGTGGGATTCTTTCTGTTTGTAATTAATGGCATAAAGAAAAAGTGCACAGTGATCAAGGGAAGTCTGAGGATGTAGCCTTTGAATATATAGATAGTTTTTAGGCTTATCACCTAAATAATGCTAATATGGGTAGAATACAAGCAATGTATGCTTTAGAAGTCTGTGGGCCAAAGACACACTAGGGCTTTACAAAATCTATTCATTGGAAATGAAAAGGAAAATGATACTGAGAATTACGGGGAGAAGATCAAAGGCGGGAGAAAGACACGCAGTGAAAATCTAGCATTCAAGCTAGCCCTTCTCAAAGGGAATCAAAATTTTGCACCAGTCTCATTTTAATAAAAGCAACACAGGGTTTTGAGCAAGAAGGGACTTAGGGAAGCATATATTTCATCTTCTCGTAGTAATATTAAGTGACTTGACCAAAGTCACCTCGCTGACCTGAAACATCAAGGGACCAAGATGTCCGGGCATGCGGGATGTCCAGGAGAAGTGGCTCATTCTTCCCCCAGAGGCTGCTGTTTGCTGTTTCAAAGGGGAAAACTCTTAGCCAGCAGTGATTTAATCTTGTGCAGTAAATGCTGTGGCTTCTGGGACTTCTGTCCTGTAGTCTTGGCAGGCAGCAGGATGCCCTGAAGCTTATCTCTGCAGCTCAACTGCAACCCTGTGGTGTTTGTTCTTCTGCCAGCTACTTTCCTTCCCCACTTTTCCAGAAAGGCACGGAGCTGGGAGGTCTGACACAAACTGCTGATGTCTAGTTTTACGCATCTTCCAGCTACCTTTTCCAACCCAGTCACATAAATATCTTTTCATTTAAGTCTATTCGCCAGCCTGGTGCTTCCCAAAATGGTGGTGTTGCAACCCCCCCGCCCCGGGGGGTTGCAATGGGCTGTCAGCAGTAGGGCAAGTCATGTCTTACTAAAAATAGAGTCCCAAAGTCTGCAAACAACTTACTTTTCAATACATAAATTAAAGAGAACTCAAGTTAATCCCTGTGATATGTCACACTCAGTCGCCCTGAATATAATCTCTTGTGAAAGCCCATAATTGTTGGTTGGGCGTGGATGACCGTTATTTTCAAGGAAGCAATTTTTAGCTCTTAAGGGAAACCACAACTCACGGTGCCTGTCTTTGATGAATGTTCCTCCTCACAGGAGAGTACAGAGTTAAGGATTGGGCAGAATGGCCCCCATGCGCGTTCATATCCCAGTCCCGCCTCTAACTAGCTGCCTGGCCTTGGGCAAGTTACTCAGCCTCTCTCTGTTTTCCCCCCAGTAAGATGGAGAGAATAAAAGTATGCCCCGTGTAAGTTGTTGTGAGGATTAAATAACGTGTATGAAAGACAGAGAACTGTGCCCAGGTCCTGGTAAAGGTGAGTTTTAGAGTAGCTGTTGCTATTTATTATTGAGAGGCTTTTACTTTTCTGAAGATTTTCCTTGATGTTTTACCAGTAGTTTGGTCTCTGCGCATAAAGAACAAATACTTCATTACTGCGTTGAGTAATGCCTGCACATAACTACATAGGGTGCCTCCCCCTGGATTTCTCTTTTTTTTTTTTTCAAGATATTTCATATCCCATGGGCCTCTTCCTTGGCTAACCCCAGACATATGTCTTGGGCTTGGGTAGCTCCAGGAAAACCGAGATCTGGCACAAGGAGCTGTTCTCCAAAATGTTTCTTGAGTCTCTTCACTGGCTCCTCACACTCATACCTTGATTCATTTCTCCTTCCCTACTTCCCACAGCTTTTCAGTTCTTTCTGTTTCTGGCTGGTCCAGGGAGTGGGGGAGAGAGGAGATTCCTGCTCCGGTCTTCCAAGCTGTAGCAAAGCTGGGTCTGAGCCAGGGGGGAGGAACAGGAGTCTGGGAGGCGAATTCCAGGCTGAAGTTCCAAACTATTTTCCAACCAGCGCTGTGTACTACTGTGCGCTGTGGGTTAAGCTGAAGTCTGTGACAGGTCTAAGTGTTGGAGAGGCTACAGAAGAGAGACTCAAATAGAGACAGTGTCCTGGACAAAAGTCTGCCTCTGATGTGTGAAAGCCACTCTTGGCTTTGAACGGAGTGACATCTTGCCCTTCTTGCTACCTAATTGTTTTTACCTTTTATCACACAGACCCTACAGAAAATAAATTAATACATGTTAAAAGTCCATCATGTAACCAAGGAATACAAATAAAGATAGTTTCTTTCTTCCCAAAGGTTGTGGGGTCTCAGCCTCACCATTGGGCAGAGTCACCTGGGGAGCTTCTAAGAGGTTCAGATGCCTCCCTTTGTGATTTCATTAGTTTGGGTGAGGTCTGGGCACTGGCATTTCTTTTTTTTTAAAATTTTTTTATTGTTATCTTAATCACCATATATTACATCATTAGTTTTTGATGCAGTGTTCCATGATTCATTGTTTGTTCATAACACCCAGTGCTCCATGCAGAACGTGCCCTCCTCAATACCCATCACCAGGCTAACCCATCCCCCCACCCCCCTACCCTCTAGAACCCTCAGTTTGTTTTTCAGAGTCCATCATCTCTCATGGTTCGTCTCCCCCTCTGACATACTCCCCTTTTCTTCCTCTCCTGTTATCTTCTTCTTTTCCTTTTTTCTTATAATATGTTGCGTTATTTGTTTCAGAAGTACAGATCTGTGATTCAACAGTCTTGTACAATTCACAGCCATCCCCGTACCCCCACCCCCAACCACTCCAGTAACACTCAGTTTGTTTCCTGAGATTAAGAATTCCTCATATCAGTGAGGTCATGTGGGCACTGGCATTTCTTAAAGGCTCCTGGGTAGTGTTAATGTTGCCAAAGCTCCAGGGATGGGAGCTGGCTGAGGTGTGGTATTCACTGAATGGCTGTGGCCATCCCCCCACACCTTCTTCCCCCCACTTCAGGCTCCAAGAAAAGGGTCAGGTGACACCAAAGACACCTTCCACAGAACTCGAAATCATATATCTGTGTAACCTTTTAACAAAGTTTTATAAATAGTACGTGGTCTATTGTTATCTACCTCGGTTTTTTTTTTTTTTGGCAGTATTTTCAAGGCCTGTTTCCAAGATCCATCTTAAACTACTAAAGAAGAATTATTAGGGACATTCAAGAGCTATTTCTCCACAATATGACTCCAAAAAAAAAAAAAGAGAGAGAGAGCGAAGGGTAGATTTTGTGAAAATGTATCTCTATTGCTTTTTTCCATTTTTCTCCCTACTGGCAAAATCTGTATGCTTCCTCTGAATGTCTCCTTCACAAATGTATAGGTTATTAAATAATAAAAGAAGAACTTGAGAAAAATGTTTGTCTTCAAAAAATGAAAATGGAAGCAATAATCTAGAATACGTGCCTGTGGTGTGTCAGGTCCTGAGACACCACCCAGTGTGGACATAGGTGCTGAGGTGTGCCACCCAGATCCTCCCTTCGGGTCTGTAGGGGAGGGTGGCTGGGGTGTAGGCTGCTGAGGGCTTACTGCTGAGCCCCTCTTCGGGAACTGAGGAATTGCTCTTGGGTGTGTACACTCCATGGAGCTGCCTTACTCAGCTTTTTCCCCATCCCCTCTCCCCCTTGCAAGCAGCCAGCATCAATAGTTGGTTGGTGTGCTATCAAAGGCTTGTGCCCCTTGCTGTAAGTCAGGATGATCTTGAAGGGCCATCCCAGCTCCAGAGCTCCCTGTTGGAGGGAGTTATGAGTTCCTGGCTTGAGGCCTCTGTTGCAAGCGTGCTGTGGCTCAATTCCTCTTCTGCCCTTGCTCCCTTCCAGGTTCTGTTCTTGAGCGCACCCCCCAACAAACCACCTGCATGCGCCTTTTCACCTCAGAGTCTGCTTCCTGTGTGACGTGACTTACTACAGAGCTTTCCTTCAAGAACGTACAGTCTAACAGAGAAGTTGGATCAATAAATGGGCAGAGACTGTGTGGTAAGTAATACGACAGAAGAGTCTAGGTTACTGGGTGTATAGCCCAGGGGGCGAGGAGAGGTGGGGGACGAAAGTTCCTGCAGGAACTGGTTTCTAAGTGAGGTGTGAAGGATGAGTCAGTTGTTCTGGAGAACTGCCAGGGGCTGGTAGGCACGAGTGGGACAGTTCAAGAGAAGAGTGCATGTACAGGTCCAGGGGGATTGAGGGCACAGAGTATTGGGACAAGGCAGGGATGAGGCTGGAGAAGAGAGAGAAGCGGGAGAGCACAGTATGGCACAGACCGTGATGGCCTAATACGTCCTGTTGAGGAATTTGGGAGGCCTGAATGATTTTTTTTTTCAATAAGGAGCAACATTATCAAATTTGCATATTGCATTCTCTGGAAGATTGATGGGCAGCAAGGGAAGATGCAAAATAACCAGTTTAGGAAGTGCTGCTTAAGACCATGGGAAAAATAATAGTGGACCATGGCCATAAGGATGGAAAGAAAGGAATTTATTTGAGAGACATTTATGAGACAAATCAGTAGGATTCTGTGATTGATGGGATGATGGAAGAGAGAAGAAATAAGAATGACTGCCTAGATAGGGGCATAGAGGGAATTGTGGTGCCATTTACTGAGATTGGGACACTGGACAAGAAGCAGGTTTGGATTTGGGGGTTTAAGGTGCCAAAAAGACATGCCAGAGTGATACCGAATGTGCGGTTGTGGATATGGGTCTGAGTTTCTGGAAGGAGATCTGGACTGGAGACAGAAATATTCATCAAAGAGAGCAGTGAGAATGCTCAGGGAACGTATGTAGAGTAAAAAGGGGGAGAAGCTCGTTTCTGAACCCTAGGGGAGGTCAACATTTAGTGAACAAGAGGGGATTTTAAGGGAGATTGGAAAAGAACAGCGAAAGAGACGCAAAAACCAAGTATGTGGGTCAGAGAACCCAAAGGAAGGGTGTGGTCAGATGATAAGATGGAGACTGGGTGGCCTATAAACAACAGAAATTAATTTCTCACAGCTGGGAAGTCCAAGATCAAGGCACTGACAGGTTTGGTGTCTAGTGAGAGTCTCTTTCCTGGTTCATAGACACCCTTCTTTTTGCTGTGTCCTCACATGGAGGAAGAGGGTGGAGGAGCTTGCTAAGTCTCTTTAATAAGGGCACTAATCCCATCCCTGGGGTCTCCAAAAGTTCTCATGATCTAATCACCGCCTAAAGGTCCCACCTCCAAACACTACCACACTGTGGATTAGGCTTCAACACGTGACTTCTGTAGGGACACTCCATAGCACTAGTGAACATTTGCCGCACCTCCTCTGGAGAATGGGCCCAGGGGAATATGGAAGGATTTCAGGAAGCACTTAGGGTCCAGCCACTGATGGAGACTAAGAGTTCCTAGGGATTACTGCCTTCCCTGTTGTGGGATTTCTCCAGTGTTCCTCAGCAGCACTGGGTACAGATCTGAAGTTGGACAGTAACATTTCGCCAGGTTGGTGAGGGAGGAGGACCATGCAGTGGGGGAGATGGAGATCTTGGCAGAGAAGGCTGTAGTGATAGGCGTTGGCACTCGACATGAAATAACCAAGAGACTCAGAGGCATCGGAGGTTGGGTTGTTTGAATTATAAAATGTCGAGGCAAAGCCAGTCGGGGTGATGACAAGGACTGGGCTGAGCCCATAAGAGTGGGTGGATGACATGGAGGGGGAGTGCAGGTCACTGGAGAGAAGGGTGTCAGGGAGCTGAGGGGCTGGGTGTTAGACCGGTGTGGAAGTTCCTCAGAACAGTGGAAGGAACTGAGCAGATTGGGGCCAGGGCTAGAGTAAGTGCCCATGGAGGACAGTATGATGAAGAGCAGAGATGCCTTGGAGTTCAGAGGAGCTCTCCAGGAGGCAGAAAGGAGCTCCGGGGAGAGAGAGTGGCCTCATTGGGGAATGAACCTGTCGCAGAAGGGGCCTCTGGAAAGAGCCGAGGGGTGGAGACTACTGAGAAGAACTGAGTGTATCAGGGATGGACTGGTGGCCTCAGGGAGCACAAGGTAAGGTTGGGTAGAGGCAACAGTTTAGCGGAGAGAGGCAAACTTGTGCAATGCATCGAGGTGCTTCCCCTGGAACATGGAGACAGGAGTCTAGGTCAGTCAGTCCCCTACCTGATCGGTGGCTGGAGCAGCTGAGAGACTCAAGTCTTCTGGCTAGGAGTCAGCAGAGGCCTGCCAGATGCAAGCAAGTCCTGGCCCAAATCAGAGCCTGGGGGTGGAATTCATTGGCTCTCAGTATTTCTAAGGCCCCCTGGGTGTGAGGGTTGCTCAGCATCCTTCAGGGAGGAGTCTGCTCAGGTCTAGATAGATCTGTGGGGCTTTGAGAGCCAGGAGCCATGTTGGGGCACTCTGGGCATGTCATTCTCCCATCATTACCTCATTTATTCACTCTTTAGTCCATTTATTTATTCCTGAAACTTACATTACCTGTTTCTTTCCTTCCTCATTCTGAAAAGGATTTAAGATGTTCCTATTAGCACCTACTATATAGCATATCAGTCACATAGGGTTTCAGAAATATGCTATTCCCCATCAGCAATGCCTTCTCCATCTTTCCTTCTGTTCAAACAAAATCTATTCTTCCAACAAGGCCTAGACCCAGTTTCACCTCCTCCCTGCAAACTCCTCAGTCATGTCAGCCATGGTCTCTTCTCTTTGGGGCTCTTTCAGTACTTACACTCTGGATCACATATTTTCCTATATGACTATATTTCCTTCTAGCTTACCCTGCCTCTCTGACTAAACTGTAAGCCCTTTGGGCTTGGAGACTTAGTATATGAATTTTTAATGTCTCTAATGTCTACTAAGGCACTGAGGACATAGCAGGCCCTCAGTAACAGGCATTGCAGTTTAGAGAAACATGCATCTCTGCACTGGAGTGATTTTATTTTTTAATAATGACATAAGAGCTTTTTTTTTTTTTAAAGATTTTATTTATTTATTTGAGAGAGAGAGAATGAGAGATAGAGAGCACAAGAGGAAGAGGGTCAGAGGGAGAAGCAGACTCCCCGCTGAGCAGGGAGCCCGATGTGGGACTCGATCCCGGGACCCCAGGATCATGACCTGAGCCGAAGGCAGTCGCTTGACCAACTAAGCCACCCAGGCACTGGAGTGATTCTTGACGAAGCACTGTAACTAGGACTAATAATGCACTCCCTGAGTTTCTGAGGAACACTCCATTTAAGCACGAACAGTTTAAATTACAAGGTCAGCTACAAGAAAGAGGGAAGATAAAATTTGAAAAGCAATAAAGTAGCAATTTGCATTTGTTCTCACCAGAGACTAAAGGAATACATTATAACACAGTGACAAGTTAATGTTGGAGCTTTGCTGAAAGTTGACTGTTACATAGATAGACTTTGTTGCACCCACCCATTTTAGGCTTCTGGGAAGTGTGCTGGGATTTTGCAGGTTCTTCTTGTTATGAGTTACTGCTGAGAAATCTAGAACTTGCCCACAAGACACTTCTCCAATAAAGAGATCAAGTGACCTAGTCCAAGGAAACAAGAAATAGAGGCCACAGTCAAGATTCTCCTTTTGGTTCACTCTGTGGGCAGGGAGTGAGTGGGAGGAAATGGGGGAAATCTGAAAGTTTTAAAGGGCCCTTAAAATGCCAACGTAGAGAAATAAGGAAACTGGTTCTCAGCAGTCTTCCCTTGACCAAATTTTGCTTTTCATTGCTCATTTAACAACGTTTCCTTGGGTGCTTACTTTAATATTGTTAAGCTTTATTTTCGGGCATTTACTTGTCTTTCTCTATTATTTTATGTTCTTCTTTATTTTATGCTCATTCCCCCTTTTTAATTCCCTCTCTCTCCATCTCCAAAGTCTTTATAAATTATTTTTTTGGCAAAAGTTTTTATTTCAAATGCCCGAAGTGTAGCTTTTAGTCAGAAAAGGATTGGGTTTGCATCCTGGGGAACCAGACCAGAGATTCTTCACGAGTGGCTGCTCTGTTGGGTTTCTGTGTTTGGAATCTGTCTGCCTTGGCTCAGTATATCTATAACATCACATAAGGAAGGGCCTTCCAGCTGCATTGGTAACTCTAGAAGCACATTACAGGTGGCCACTAACTATAATGCTTAATCCATATTCATTATAACCTTGAATTGATTCATTGGATCATGATTGCACAATAGTTTTTAAAATGCAACTTTCAGTTGTCTTTTTTTTTTTTTTTTTTTTTTTTTTTTTTTTTTTAAAGCATCCGCCACTATGTGGCAGGCACTGGCCTAAGGATACAGATATGAATACATTGCATTCCCGGCTCTTGTGGATCCCACAGTGATAAATGCAAAATGAAATCTGGCATGTAACCTTCCAAGACTGTTCTAGTTTCTGCTCTACCACCCACCCTGTGTGAAATATACTTTTTTTGGGGGGGGGATGGAGGGAAGAGGAGCGAGAGGATATGCCTACTGTTTTATCCAGGTTTAATGACCACCCAATGGGCATCATTTGTACAGCATGTATGGGAAGCAGGAACCTCAGGGGAGGTCAACTGCTCAGCTATCTGAGAGGCTTGAATCACACCCAGTGTAGGACTGGTCCAAAGAGCACACAGCTATGCTTGCTTTTCTGTGCTCCACTCCCTTGCATCCTCACACCCATTGGAGACTGTCAGCCTGGCCTCTGGGAGGACAGAGGACCTACCATCCTCCTCACATACCATCCATTGCTTTGAACATTTATTGAGCAGTTACTCTGATGGAAGTAATTGTTAGACACTTCACATACATTGTCTAATTTAATTTTTACAAACCTGTTGGATAGATGTTTTTATTACCCCCATTTTAAGGATGAGGAAGTTGGCCAAGGTCACAGGGCTGGCACGTGTCAGCGCAAAGCTGGAACTGCGGCCTAAAATCATCATGTTTTTTTGACCAATATCCCACACTGCCCCTCTCTGGGATTCTCTACTTGCTCTCTAAGAAAAGAAGAGGTCTCATCAGTAGCGGTGGAGTTGATCAAAAGCCACTGGGTGTCTTAAATATAGTGTGCCTCTTTCAATTCAATTCAACAAACTTCCAGAGCCAGGCTCTGGGTTAGGTTCTGCAGGACAATATGAAATTGAATAGAAAAGACTGTCCTCTAGAAATTTGAGACTGTTGGAGACAGCTAGAACAAGGTGACTTTCAAGTGCACTACAGAACGCAGGGTTTTGAGTCATCATTTGATTATGTCATTTCCTGCACTCATTTATTCATCCATTCATTCAACATGTATTTTCTCTGGTGAAAGGGTACTAGTTGAAGGGAGGCAGTTCCTGAATCCAGCCTATCATGTAGGGGAGAAAAACAATCCAGTAGTTCAAATACTGAACTTCCTTTTCCAGGTGTTATTCCAATCATTAAAAAAAAGTCCGTCAAAAGTTATTTGTATTACCTTTAACAGACACTGAATAAGTTTTTTTAAAATCTAATTAATAATAAATTCAAAATTAATCCAAGAGAGCAACACTGGATCCACCTGACACACAGTTTCAGAATTCAAGCATTCCCTGATATCACTTGCAATCATTTTTTTTTTGAAAAATAGTGTCTAAAAATAGTTGTTCCCCGCTCCAATAAAAACAACAGCTGAAATCCTAATTCACAAAATACAGAGTATGAGGGATTACCAATTAGCATGGCAACATTTTTTTCCCTTTACAAAAGAATTCGCTGATCGTTAAAAAGGCGTAACAGAGAATGAACGCCAGTATTTAACTTCCCTCATAAAGACATCGCTCAGTGGAGAAACTGAAGGGTGAGGATCCATAGCCACGTGAAGCCTCTGGAATTACAATGGAAATAATCAAACGATGTGACCTGGTTTACAAAATTGGGACTTAAGGACAACTTTCTGGAACAAGCCCACTGGACACCGCAAGGTAGGGAAACTTTCAGTTAACCATAAAGCTGTAGGGCTTCGTGCAAAGAATTTGGGAGTGCGGTGGAATAGAGGGAGGAGGGAAACGGGGCTTTGCCTGGTTTTCTTATTCTTGCTGGGCTTCCTTTACTCACGCATTCCGTGCTCTGTGAGAGAAAATACGTTCTCAACTAAAGTTTTGTATTTTATCAGCAAATAAGTCACGAGATTACAGCGCTCGAAACTTACAGAACATACTTGTTGATAATCTTTCCTTCTCGGGCCGTTCAATTTGATCACCTTCAACCTGGGCTCCCAGCCTGGTTTTCACTTCATTGTAACGTGAGGCACACACTTACTTGTGCCTCGACGCTTATCACTCTCCCTGAGCTACTTTGCTGCCATTTTAAATCAGGTTGCACCGTCGGTCGCATCAGTGGAGGGAGCTGCACTGGACAGCGTTCCCGGTTGCGAGGCCACACAGTGCGGAGGCAGTGAGACCGCGGCTTGACTTTTATCCGCCCGCCTTCCAGCGGCCGGGCCCCGAAGGCTGCAGAGCGCGCGCACAGCGCCCCCGGTGGTCGTTCCCGAGCGCCTCCTCCCCCGCCCAGCCCACCCCCGCGACGAGCCGCCTGGGCCACGCGGGCTTCGCGGGGCTCGACGCGCACCCTGAATCGGGTCCGAAACTTCGCCGGCAGCCCCCGCCCCGAGAGGGCCCTTCCTTCTTCCCAACCACTCTCAGAGGGAGGGGCGGCCGCTCCTCGAAGGCATTCAGCGCCCAAGCCCCAACAGAGCCCTACGCGGGCCCGGAGCAGGGTGGGGGTCGCGGGGCCGCCGGGCCGCCGCCAGGTCTTCCCCCGCCCGCGCCGGAAGTCCGCGCGTGCGCGCTGGCCGGCCGGGAGCGCGCGTCCGGCGCGGAGGGGCGGTGGGGGCGGGGCCGCGGCCGCTCACGGGGTGTCCCCGCCCCCGCCCCCCGGCGTTCCACGGTCGCCGTGACAACCAGAGCGGCGGCAACCGCGGCGGGCGCGCGAGTCCGGCGCCTCCTCCCGGCGGTACCGCCAAAGCAAGCAGCCGCCGCCCGGCCTTGCTGCTCTCCCCGCCTCCCGGCCCGCGGGGAGGGAACGGCCCGCCCTCCGCCCGCCCGCCGGAGAGTGAGCGGCGCCCGGGCCGCCCCGCCAGCCCGCCGTTCCCCGGCCGCCGTCCGGGCGCGCGCAGTGAGCGGGCGCGACTATGCCAAGATGGTCCTGCAGGCGCGGAACAAGCATCGGGAGGCGGCCCCCAAGCCGCCCCAGCCGCCCCGCGCCTCTCAGTCGCCGCTGAGGGGGGCGCCGGACGCTGGCGCCGGGGAGCCCGGGCCCGAGCGCGCGCCTCGGTCCCCCGGGCGCAAGGGCGCCGCGGGCAGGAAGGGGCCCCGCGCTGAGCCCGCCGCGCCTTCCGCCGGGGGCGGGCTCGGGGGGCGCCTGGTGGCCGGGCTGCGCGGGGCGCTGGGCCTGCGGCGCGCGGGGCGCGGCCGGACCTGGACCACGCTCCTGCTAGGTGAGCAGCTTCAGAGCGCGGGCGCCGCCGGGACGCGGAACTTTGAGGCGCGGGCCCCTCTTCCCCTCCCTTGTGCTCCCCTCCCACTTCCGCGCCGCTGAGCCCCGCCGCCGGGTCCCCGCCAGTTTGCAGCCCTCTCCGACTTTTCCTGGGACGTCCTCACCTCCTTCTCCCCTCCCCCTCCGCCTGGCTCAGCCTTCCTCGCTCCCTTCCCGTCCGCTGTCTCTGTTTAAGAAAAAAAAAAAAAAAAAAAAAAAAAATGGCCCC